>NW_028263386.1:12253333-12569722 GCF_051168715.1 Poecilia mexicana | reverse complement strand
GTTTTGCTTTCCTGATTTTGCAGAAGCACTGTTTATAGTTGTTTTATGACTCTGAATGGGTTCGCACAAATACATTTTTATCCATTCAGACCCTTTCTTATGTCTGTGCTTGGCTTGCTAATCTAAATTGCTAGTGGAGACGCTAATACAAGAGGTTTAAAATGTAGAACAGAAAATCAGCTTTAGCTGTTTCATTATCCTAATGAACTCATTATGGGTCTGATAATTGTCCTCAGTTGGCACCACTGATTGGGAGCTGTTGGCAAGCAATATTTCACCATGAGTTTGTTTTCAGTTTCTGTGTGTGTGTTTGTTCATTCACCAAGCTATCTGTGAACCTTTCTTTTTAGCATCTGACCGTAGATGTTGTAATTGTAGTTTCATTAGAGCTGTTTGATTGTCCTCTTTTCCATTTTTATTGTTAAAAGGATGGTAATTATAAGATGATTGCGACAAGGAAAAATAAATTGTGATCAGATTACCTGATACATTGAACTTCTCATGTCTAATTTGGAAACAAAAGTTGTGGTAATGACTCAAAATGGGGATTTTAAAGACATTTTTATCAAGGAAGAGATTAACTATGTCTATAGCATGTGATGGTTGTTATGGAGACTCGGAGACACCCAACTGCCACTGTTTGAAGCTCTTTAATGCTTGGAGATTTATTTTTTATCTCCCTTATTGTCTTGCTGAATTTGTTTGGTAGCAAGATAAATTGAGTCTCATCTGGCTTTGTGGCTCAAAGAAATGTTTCTGTAGTGTTTCATACACCCCAGGGAAACAGAAGGTCATGTGGTAATCCATTAGACATTCTTAGGAGCTTCATCTTCATTAAAACATTGCATTACTTTGAAAGTATTGCAAAGGCATCACTACTGATGTTTTGAACAGTTATTTGTAAGGATGATTCTTTTTTTAATCTGTTAGTTAATTATATATTTTAATTGTATTGATCTATTATTTATAAATGAAGTTGAAGTAAAATAATTTTAAAATCAAATTGAAACATCAAGTTCCCTCCTGTAAGTTTTGTTCAGCTTCTTCCTCCAGCACTTGGTGATAGTCCCACATGCTACAGGCTTGTTCTGGCACAAATGAGCTTGGCTTGTAGCAGTGGGTGAGAAATGCTCCTTCAGCCAGCAGGATAACATTCTCCTCCCATTCAGTCTCGCCAAACTTCCTCCTGCCAAGAGTCCCCACTGCATAGCCACCTGGTCCTATGTTGTAAGTCTAATCCAAGACGGAGAGCCATCCATAAGGCAGCCAGGTTTCCTTATGAAGTACTGTAGTCATACAGTCAGACCATCACAAGAACCTTGGCATTAATCTGTATGAATAAACAGGCATCGAAGCCAAGACCTTAGCTAATCTTCTGTAGTTAGGTGTGATTGAATTAGAGGATTGATTGGGCAAAAAATATCTTGTTGACTTTTACTGACTTTTCTCCTGGCATATTACTGCCACAGGGCTCTTAGAAAATTAAGTGATATGTATCATTCTAGATTTAACAGTTTAAAGAGTCTAATTGTCAAATCTAGACAGGAAAGTGCTCTGTTACCACATCATCCATCTACAGTTCTCAGTAGAAGCTAGTGCCTTGGAGGGACCCACACATTTAGTTATTTGGTATGAGGGAGATTGAGTCTGACCTTTTTCAATAGAAAATTCCCTCGGAGCAGTAGCGAGGGACCAAATTTAAGTCTTCAATCTTGTAGATGCAAACTCTGACATTCAGGGCTCTTCTGTTTATCTCATTGATTCAGCAAACGTCAAGCACCAAAGCGATGCTGCGCAGCTCTGAGTTCTTTTCCCTTTCCCTCCCCCCTGCCTGCCATTTTTTTTTTGCTTCTTTTTCAAGACTTGTGTATGGTGAATACTAATTGTATGTGATATTTAAAGAACTGTAGCATTTGCTAAAATTAAACAGTCATTCCCCATAGAATGTTGCCTTCATCAGCAGCATGTTAAAGCTGTGCTGTTGATTAGTGTCTAATTTACCTTCTATCTTAAAAGGGAATGCAGCACATTTGCCATATACTCAGAGGCGAGGAGGCTGGTCTCAGGCTGCATTAAAATGTAGTTTATTCATGGAAAACTGAGTAAGTTTTTAAGTTTATTAAACTTTTATTTAAGGTACGACTTAAATAAGGGAAAACCATATATTATCTGACAGCTAGGCTAATTAATGTTGTTCTCACTCCAACAGAAAAAGCACAAATACATGACAGAAAACATCTCTTTATGAAGAAAATGTTCAGATTTACAATATTACAGCTTATAGGCTAAAAATGATGACCAACAGTTAGTGAGGAGTTTAATCTCTGCAAAAGAGGGTAATGTGACAGCAGGAAAAGGTTAGTTGTCACTTTAAAACAAGGAGATGGTGTCAAAGTGATTTGTGTCAGGGAAAATGTTCTGTAGAGCAATAAAATGTACTTGAACTTAACCGCAAATTAATGCGTTTTCTGTGATTCATTTTTGGCTGATTTGCTGGTGTCATTTCTTTAATGTAAGGCAACCTTTCAGTCTTGGCATTGTGACAACCTGTCTTGTCTGTATTAGCCATAGAATAAGGGGACTAAGCTACTCTCACCACTGGATCTGATCAGAGACATTGATTGATACACTTTTTGAGCTACTGCACAGACTCTGACTGTTTGCTTTGCCACTACATTCACCAGTGTGTAAATGATGTGGACTTAGAGTGTGAAATGTTGACTAGTTTCACAAAAGTGGACAATTAGATTAGTAGAACCCCTATCAGCCCCCTACCTACTCCACACACAGTGAATCCTAACCACACTGTTTTAGTCTTGAAGTATTCGCACTGCTGTGGTTGTGCAATACAATATATTTCATATTTATCAATATTCCAGTATCACTGTTTGTAATGTTATTATTGCAAATAATTACTTAGAATGCAATAAATACTAGATATTTAAATAATTACAATGTCCACAGAGTCTCTAAGACAGGAAAATGTTTGGTGATGCATGTTGCTTAATGCAGCAGAAAATGTCCTTGGAAAACTTCAACTAAATTGTTTCTTTGACATCACGGCTAACACAGTGAGATGCAACTTTTTTACAAAATCCTTGTTATTCAGGATGGAAATAACTTATTAAATTTTTTTCCAGAAGCTACTCATTATACAAGGTCCATGTTTCCAATATATTTGAAGAAGAAAGACATACTGCTGTTTAGTTATTCGTTTATTGCAAGATTCACCAACAATATCACTTATTGCAGGTCTTTCTAATATCCTGCTGCTGTATGTACCACTAGAGTAAAATATTTATTGATGAATATTAAATATAAAAAGGATTATTCAGCTAGAGAAACAAAACTGTTATTTAGAAATTTTTGGTTGAAGATTTTCCACAAAGAAGAAAATGTAGTATCAGATAAAAGTGTTTGGTGCTTTGATGGCAGTATAGGAGTTGTAAGATAAATGAATTGTACAAGATACAGCTGTTTTGCTAACAGCTGTTTTGCTGTTAGCAAAACAACAAAAAGCAGTCATGGACATCATTACATTTTCACCTTCATACTTTAAGTAAATATAAAATAGCCACTTTGAACATCTGTTTTTTGATCAGAGTCAGTTAAGGAATTTGGCTCCTGTTTTTAGCATGTTACCCAGCTTTACTTCCCAAATCCCCAGTTGGTTGCAGCAGATGCCCTCTCACACTGAGCTGGGTTCTGCTGCAGTTTACTTCCTGTCAAAATAAAGTTCTTTCTTTCCACAGTTGCCACATGCATGTGAGTGTGAAAGATTTATGTAAAGTGAGTATATCAGTCAGTGACTAATTTCAAATAGCTGTTTTTCATTGAATACAAAACTATACAATTTGGTATAATTACACTTGAACTCAGCTTATAACGTAGGTAGGATGCATTCATGACGTGGAATGCATGGACTTGAACTTTCATCTGTACGTGGATGGAACTGTTTGTTATGTAAAGTATCTTCATTTATTATTCCAGCAGACTAATAATTAGCTGATCCACCTAATCAGCTGATGAGGCAGACTGATGCAGCATCTATCTTATTAGCTTGTTAGATATATTTCTTTTTCCAACAAACTCATGGTGATTTGAAATCTTTTAACAACATTGTAAGGGAACTAATACCAATGACAAGTTCACATAACCTCATTTATAAATATATCAAATTAACCTTTAACATTAAAATTAAAATGAAACACCCCTAACAAATGACAATGTTTTGATTCTCTGAGGTTATTTAGAAGCATGGGAGATACAAATGTCAATTGATTTTCTCGGTTAGTTTCACTTCAAAGAGTGGCATTTGCTTTTACTTAGCTGTAAACATTCAATCATAGGTCAGGATGATGCTTAAGGAATGTGCCTAACAAGGACATGCAAGCCACTCCTTTGTTTGGCTCAGCTAAATATCTTCACAAGTTGAAGTGATGAGTCACTGCACACTTCTCTTTGCTCAGACTGTGTTACATTGAGACAATCTACAGATTCATGTCGGGACAGAAGAAGGTGGGGTCATGTCAGACTATTTCTCTGGTTTGCATGCCATCAATCTGGTACAATCTGGACAGCACTGATTCTGTCTGTCTTCAGAAGAGCAACACATTCACAATCCTTCATAAAGCCGCCATGATGATCTTTCCAGCTCGCCTCCCGTGGGTCCGAGCACCAAAGACGTACTACCTTTGATGAATGTTGTTGGTGGATTTCTAGTGTTTGTGTATTTTATGTTTCAAGTTAGTCACACCAAGACATAGTCTTTAGGGGGGGGGAAACATCTTTTTGATTTTTAATTATGTGGTTTGTTCAATGGAATGATCAGTTTTTACACAAGCAAGTGATCTTGAAATATCATTACAAAGCCTCAGTCACTCTTTAATGTTCAGTGTTAACTATATATGCATAAATCGCTTGCACAGCTGCACTGTTGCAGAAATCAATATCCAGTTAAATCCACTGTGTCCATGTCTGGCATAGAAATCAGTTCCTCTGTCTTATATGAGTGAGAATTTTAACACACCTCGTTGGATCTGCATGCAGCCAGTGTCCCTGAACATGGCTTGACAGAGAGCAAAATGAGCGAGCGAATGACAAGGAAGCTGCATTCTACTCTTGCCCTTTTCAAGAATCACAAACAGACACAGTTCAAAGAGCTGCTGATGCTTTTTCTATATGTCTTTTGCTATATTGCAGTGTGAATTGGTGCTGAAAATATGTAATTACATGTGCCTTTCTATGGGTGATGTGAACAGCAAAAGGAAATAGACGTTAAGACCATGCTTTCATGATTTTCTTATCTTTGTGTCTTTGGACATTTAACATGGCAATCAAAAACAGTCAAACATATTTTTTTCTTTTTTCTCTTGCATCCAACACTTGTGTGAGGTCATGATACACCCAGATGCTGTAATGGTTGTTTCCATTTTTCACCCTGACCTGTGGGTCGGTTCTGTTTACACAGCAAAAAGACATGCATTGAACCAGTGACCCAACTGTGTCAGGAGGCTTTCTGTTTTGATTTTACTGAGGTTTCTTTGCTCCTGGTCTTTTCAAACTCTGCCTTGTGTGCGAAAAACCTTAGTAGTGACATGCAATCCTTTGACTGTTTTATAAGTAAGAAGAACGCTTGATTCTGAAATGGTTATGTTTGTGCAAGGAATCTTCTGGTGCAAAATTCTTTTTTTTTTCTTTGGTACAAACTGGATTCTGGTTTACATCTGAAGTCTTTTAATACTTAACCTTCTGTCTACCTCAATCCTACAGATTCAGTAATCTTATTAATGTTGTCAGTTCAAGCTGTGGGTTCCCCAAGGTGAGAGCTGCATGGCATTCAAAAAAGCAGAGAGCAGCAGTCCCTAAGTCGTTGATGGATGAGCAAGGGGATTTAGCCTCCCTTAAGCCTTTTTATCGATATAATTCGTATCTGTATAACCACCATTTCCGCAGTGTCAGTCACAGGCATACACACTGAAGTGAAGCGTGTCCCATGTTAACTCTCCAAACAGCATTTCCCTCCATCGGAAATAGATTGTGAGAAACAGGGAATCCAGTAGTTAAGTAATTTAATGGGTTCAGTTCTTCATCAAAATGTCAATAGTGCTAGCATTACAACTTTACTCATATAAGTAAACTTTTTAGCTTTCTAATCCACCCACTATCTAAAGAGACAGGGTCATTTAAGTGTGAGGTCTGGTGGGGTCGCACTGAATCCATGTGCACTTTTATCTTTTTTTTTTTTTTTCTTGTGTGGTTTTGGAAATTGACAATCTGATGGGACAACCTCACCGCTTCCCTTGTGTCAGACCGTGACATTTTCCACACTCCTCCTGAGCGTCTTGGTTAATCATGGTCCTCAAATAGTATGCATGGTAGAAAAATGGGTGTCCACACCATTACATTTGAAATAAACCCAAAGCAATTTTATTAAGAGTTTTATATATGTATCATGTGGTCTGTTTGTTGGGCATTACTCAGCCAACATTTTTTTTCACCCTGATGGACAGGACACATGGAAAAAAAAAAAAGGGAAATAAATACCATTTCCTCCAGCTGTATGAAGCACCTGCTCAGCATTCACACCTCAGCAGTTTGCAAAGTTATGCTGTGACAACTAAATGAACACCACCCATTAGGGTTACTAAGGTAATGCTTTTGTGAATATAGCCTCAATTGGCTTGCTTGTAGATTAGAACGGCAGGTGCGTTAAGTTGCAAGGTGCAGGCTAGATTGCTAAGCCCATAACCTGACTAATTAACTGGGTAATTAATGTAGACAACATAGTTGTAAGAGGAAAGCAGATCTGGTTTTCATCACAAACCCAAACATCTCCCAAACAACACAAACTCATAAACCTAGCGGAAGCATTGTGCAGGGGAAATGTGTTTCTTATTCTAGGTTTATATGATTGTTGCAGCCAAAATCTGATGCCTTCTTGATATGAAGAATACCAAATCACTCAGGTGTGTAATTTAGCAAAACTGCAACATTGTTGTGGCCTGATTTTGTTGTCAGCCGTCTGACACAATACTAGACTGATCAGCTTCACCTTTTTGTCGGATTAGCATAATGCTGTTTACTGTATGTATATGAAAACAGTTTATATATTTAATTGATGCAGAAAAATGTTGACTATTACTGTCATTTAAAACAAAACATTATATCACATTCAGTTTTCTTTCTCTCTATAGATAAAGAAATGCTTGTGTTAAGTTTTTGATAGTTTACAACATTACGGTGCGTCACATAAACGCGTCTAGCTGTAGTTTATTGCTGCTGTCAAAAGTAGATGAATGGAGTATGAGAACAGAGTAAACAGAGACTCAAAAGGATAAACACATGAAAATCCTCTTTTTCCCTTGATGTGAAGTTATCTGGTGAGCTAGACTGATAAACGAAATAGCATAACTCATATTCAGTGTTTCCATATGTTTTGTTGATGATGCAGACCCCAAAAATATGATGGTGGAGTTTGTCAGGACAAATTCATACTTATTTATGAGGAAACAAATGTATACTTTTTTATTTATTTTGAACAAAATTTTGAGTAACAAAAAAAGAAAATAAATGAAAACAATTAAAATAGAAAATAATAATGGTTACAAAAAACTAAATGTACAAAAGTACAGTTCAAAATTGATCAGGAAAAACTCTAAACTCCCATACCTTTATTAGCTTGTAATTCATTGTCACATTGTTTCTGTGTACACAAAATAGTCAATATACAATTACTAAACTGGATCGATATGCATGGTATATAATTGTACCTTATAAATCTTCAACATTATATGCCATTGGATAATAACTGAATGTCATAGAAATGTATTTTACCAAGGTCCAAATAATTACTGAAGATACATTGCAATAATGTATACCCCTAAACTCACATTCATACACATATTACTAATGATTAGCATATTTAATATACAACACGATGCAACCCAATATAACCTGTCTAATTTGTTTCAGCGTTTCACTCCACAGATTGCGATACACATATTTTTAAAGGTTAAGCGGGCCTACTACAACCACAACTTTCTCTATCTCTGAATAGCTATCACCAAATATATGTTATTCCTTGCCATAAACACTTGTTACAGTTTGTAATAAATCAAATTGTTAAGTTCCATTGCATGTGAGTAAAACAAAAGCCTTGAGTGATCCAAATATCCTGCACTGTTATAAAGGCTGTAAATTACTGCTCTATAGGCTGTACTGCTATATATGTTACCACAAATATCTGCACAATAGGTCTAAAATAGAAGTACCAGTGAGAAGTAAAGTGCAAGCAGTGATTTATAATTTAAGAGGTGCATCGATTTTCCAACTACTGCAATGCTACTAGCAAGTTTAGATTTTGCATAGCTTAGGTAAAGTTTCCAACAGATCTAGTGATCCAACAACATGTCCAGGAAATGAATAGCCTTGTAGTCCATTGTATTCAGGAAGAACATTGCAATTCTCAAAATCTATTACTATGTGCTGCCTCCAGTTTACCTAACCCCTACAGCTTTCTGTAGCAGTTAAAATGCATTTCACATGAACAATCATGTTGATTTGTTCAGGTGGAAAACACAGACAACGCCAGCTGATCGACTTAAATGGGGTGCAGCAAAACATCCCTTGTGGATTTGTACACAAATTATTAAACATGAAAAAGGCATAATCATTTTGAGCAGCATATGTATGAGCAATTGTACAGCTGCAAAAAGTCAGATGATATTCATTTCTGCTGTTTATATGAAATGGATAACTTTTAAGTTCCCTATAATAAGATGCATTCTTATTCGAGTTATTATTCTTTGATAACAAAAATCTATCCATCTGGAAATATTTGTTTAATGAGACAAAATTAATTGTACACACAAAACACAGGAGACCGAGACTCGTACTATCTTAAATACTAAGTAAACAACGCCACATCCACATGCAACATGCTACCTGCATTACAGATCTACAATTTTTTAAAGTAATTTTCTAAGGTGTCATTACTTTAGTCTCCACTGGTGATTTTGAAAACATCAGGAAGTCTGTGTCTTCTGTGGCATCCAATTTTACTGCGGCTTGTACTGCCTCTGTTTTCAGGATAGGACTGTGTCTTGCTTTTGTAGAAAGAAACTGCTGACATTTCAAGTCATTACATTTTGGTTTGGAATGTTTTGACAGCAGACTCTGGGTAAACAGGAACTTTGTTGCCTTGTTGCAAGAAAATAATTTTAAAAAGCTCTAAGTAATAACATTTCTTATTACTTTCCTTCTCATGGCACCAGACTGACAGCTGAGCGAGATTTCTCTGCAAAGATCTATTAGGCTGGTTTGGATAGCTGTGTGATATGTAATTTCACCATCTGACAGCTGTTAGTTTAGAATTGAGAGAAAATCTCCCAGACATTAATTTCAGAGGCTTGTTGCCTCACCACCCTTGAGTCCACATTTTCTGAAACCTATGGTCACCTTAATTGATTTCAGTGGATCAAGTAAGGCTAGAAATCTAGGGGAAATAAATGAACCTAAGTGGAATATTGACTTTCCCTCTGCAAATATACTATGTTTAAGGATTTCTGTTTTACTGACTGCATAAATTCAATAAAAAATAAATCCAGTTGGATAAAAATAAAAGTTTCTAATGTAGTACTTGATGAAGATTCTAAATGCGGTTACAAAAAACCAAAGCTATTATTTCTGCAGTGTGAACATCGGGGTCATCTGATTTGAGGGGAGAATGCACTATTTTGCGAGAATAATGTAAACAACTGTGATTGACATAAAGAGTTTAATTTGTGTGATTTGATTTTTGTAAACACAATGCATGACAAGTGACTTTTTGCAGATTCCAACAAGGACTGTGAAACCATTTCATCTAGTCTGTCAGACTTTTCCTCGGAGGTATCAAATCTATTACAATTAATGTAAGTAAGGTTAGATAGAGAGGGTGATCTTGCTGCAAAAGGTTAAAGTGCCAAGGCTGAAACAAATGCTGGCAAAGATATTGATTCTCTACCAAATTTAAACATGTCTTTCTTATATTGTTCATAAACACCCTCTGTTTCGAATTGAAATGCTGAAATAGCACAATGCACCTACAAAACAGATTATATGCCATAATATGCTGCCTTTCACATGTGAGGAGCAAACAGATCAAACAAGGACAAAATGATCATCGTGTTTAAAGTTACCTACAGTATTGCAAATTAACTTCTTATCACTAATTTCCAGTGTTAAATTCTTCATCAGAAAAACAGCTTTTATGTATTGAAATGTTCAGTTTCAGATGTTCATGAGCTTTCGAGCATTGTTAAAACATTTGCACTTATGATTTAAGTTTCTGTTAAAACTTAATTTATTGAAATTAAGTTTAAATTTGAGTTAAATTAAAACTTAACATAAGTTTTAATTCCAGGTCATTGAAGCACTTTAAACACTTTTTCAGTAAATAAACTGTCTTGTGCGATTCTGCTTCAAAGATATTTACGAGATTGTTATTTAATCATTTACAAGCCAATATTGCCTTGATAGACAGAGATAAAAACAGCACACATCTGTCGAGAGTGTTTCAATGCAAACAACTAAACAGAGGTGAAGAGAGGGTATTTTTACACATATGTGGAAACGGTTAACCTGTATTTCCATTTCTATGAACTGCTTGGAGTACATTAAATGCTCAGTTTGGGACTTGACTGAACTAATCCAGTGGTTCCATCATGTGGTGTAAGGATTTGGCACCACGGCTGCCCTCTTTTGAAGTGTTACCCTCATGAATGCCAACTACCTACTTTTACTAGATGGATACAGTTCAGTGATGAGGTAGGCCAGGATCCACATTTTGGAAAAGGCTTTTGAGGCAATACATGTTTGGAGTACTACCTTGTCTTTTTGAAGAAAAAATAAAAGAAATGTCTAAGAGTATTTTTCCTTAATTTACTAAAATCCTAATATAGGTCCCTAATGTCCCTCAAACATCTCAACAAAGGTTTTCCTGAGGGAGAGGAAGAGAGACCATATAGCTCCGGTGCATACAGAGATCCAGTCTTTGCATATATAGGAACAGAAAACGACATTTGCACTTGCAAATGCAATAAAACCCATTTATCCACAACATTGTTACATTTATTTATAAAATATATTATGTGTATGCTTTCTCCTTTTCAGCAGTGATATTGAAAGCTATTTGAATTTGGATTCATCTCTCTTGTTCTCATTCACACTAAAAAGGATAGTTTGAGACAACATATTATAAACACTTTTTAAGTCAAGTATTTACCTAAATATTCATTTTAAGTAAATGTTTAATTTCACTGTGATTCACTTATTTAGCTTTTGAAACTTACACAGCTCTGCAGTGTCTGCAGACCTTGCCTCTCAGGCATTCTCCTGGCAGCTTTTGAAATGATAAAGGGCTTTGCAAGCAACAATTTTCATCTATGTTTCACCTCAGTGTTGCTTGTGGTGCAGAACAATTTTTCTTCAACTTCTGTGCAATACTTCAGGAAACCGAACAGCAAATTTTATCAATAACATTTGAGGGGAAAAGTTTTCCTTTTGCGTAAGAAATAGGAGAGGTTTGTGATGACAAAAGAGTGGGTAGAAAAAAATACAATTACATAGTCAAGCCATGAGTCAATTTTCTTCTAAATTAAAATCAAGGTTAGCTCTCTTGGGAATTTTTGCAAAATTTACAAAGTTTCAGATCTTGCACTTTTATAGTTGGTTTGGTTTTAAATGAGAAGTTGCCTGTATTTGTATAGCACTGTATCTAGACCAGGGTACCCCAAAGCGATTTACGCTATATTCAGTCATTCACCCATTCACACACACATTCACATGGCGATGTCGGTACGCTGTGTTGTTTACTACAGCTGCCCTAGGGCAGGCTGACAGAAGCGACATGCATCAGCACCACCAGGCGTTCTGACTACCGCCATCAGGCAAGGCGGGTAAAATGTCTTGCTCAAGGATACAATGACTGAGACAGACGGATCAGAGGATTGAACCAGCAACCCGGTGATAACAAGGCAAACTTCTACCATTGAACTGTTAAACTGAACTCAAAATGTATTTTCAAATCTAACAGATTTCAAATAATGAGTGCATGTGACCTGTTAAAAATTGTTTGTAAAGAGAGCAGATCATCAAACAATTTGTGTATTTTATGCTCTTTTTGGCTGTGGTGTTGTTAGTCACCCACTATTTACTTTGGTCATCATCACAAGCAGTGGAGCATGACCTTTTTAAACAAATAAAAATTTGCATTATCTTCTCAACAGAGTCATTTATTATTAGCACAGAAGTGACCCAGGTAATTAACTATTACTCACTCAATTGTACATCTGATGAAGTTTAAGCAGATAAGTTTCAAAGTGCAGAAGGTCAACAAACTCCATTTTAGAGCAGAAAAGGTTCAAAGTAAGCCCAGTGGAGCACGAAAAAGGGGAAACTAGGGAATTGATCTCTGTTACAGTTTTCATGATTGTGTTCCTGTTCGTTGCTTTGGTCTTTGTTGAAAGGTCAAACTCAGCCACTGTATTGAAGATAAGACTTAGGAAAGAAAATAAATGTTTACACTCAGACTCACACTGAGACACTGAAACACATTTCCATGCATGCACTTATCCACCTACTCGTTTAAGCACGCTGAGAATCACACCAATACACAATATCACCTCCCACGCACATTTGCAAAGAGCCTGCAAATCAGATCACACACACACACAACACACACACAGCATAAAACATGTCACGTCTCAGGCATTTATCATATTATCCCGGTCTTTTTACGTCTGCATCTGAGATTGTGACTGGTCATACCAAATTAAAAAGGAAGCTTATTTCATATTCAGACCTTTCTGCTCAATGATTGTTCAAGGACAGGATTACTCTGTGTCAGTAATGGGTTGGAGATGCATGCCAAAAAAAAAAAAAAAAACTTACAAGTTGTTGAAATTGGCATAATTTAACAGGAACCTTTTTTGTGTGTGGGAAGCAGTATGAATTGCATTGGAAACCTGGTGTATTGACAGGTTTTTTTTAGTTGTCTTTATAAGATCTCTATGCTCAGGTACAACACACCCCAGTTTTCTTGAACAGCATTACAATATGTTTAATTCTATCAAGCACCCTTTTGAGCTTCACAACTGCCAAAAACACAATAAGACTTGATTTGGTTAGTGGTAGTAATGAGTCCCAGCTGAATGTGAAACAACCGATATTTCAGTCTGAATAGCCCTCATTTGTGCCTTTGCAGCTTGTCTTACACACACTGACAGGAGGTGGGTGTGAATGAATCGCAGAAATCACAATTCTCAGCATCTTGGTCACAGTTGGTACAAACAAGGGCTGCATTTACAAATTGTGTCGAAAACCTAAATGCAGTTTTGGAATCATTTTGAAAGGTATGGTGATCTGAATTTAATATCTGTCAAATGCAGAATTAAAACAGATGTATAAATGCCTTACAGTGAACTCTGAGCATGTAATGAATTACTTTTTCCCCTGACAAGTTGACCGTCTTTGGAAAGTGGGAATAAATCATAGTTCCTCGCAAAATAATTCACACCTACTACTATTTTTACATTACAGCCTCTTAAGTATTTTATTAGAATTATATGTGATATATCAACACCCTAATTAAAGTCATATAAAAATCTAAAGGTTGTTGCATACATTTCTATTCAGACACTGATGTCCCAAAAAAAAGGCAGTGAAGAAGTCTTTAGAAGTAAACCTTTGTGTAATTTTATTTCAGTTAAAACACAGCTGTTCTGAAACAGCAAACAGTTGTGAAAAAGTATAAAGCAGGATTACAGTATAAACAACATCCCAAGCTTTGAACATACTGGAGATGCATTTGCATAGTGGTTGGTCTTCAGTCAGAATAAGCCTATTGTATCACATGAAGCGTTATATTGCTATGCATTCAGCTTACATACTTGACTCAGGGATTGGATAACAAATATGCTGGTTTGTACATTACAGACCAGCTATTTACATGACTCACTCATGTACTGTGCAGTGGCAGTATGTTCTGAGTGAAAGAATGTATGAAAGAATCATAGGAACACGAATAGTATTCCTATTTTTTGATGAGGGAATAATATTATAACATGATATAAAACAAGAAAAAAAATCCATAATGCTGCCTGCCTCTTTAATTTACATTATTCACTATATTCAAAAAGATCTGTGCTTGTGTGATTTTTAAAAAGATACTTGCATCTTGGATGGCTAAGAGCTCATGAGATACCTCCCATCCATATCAAATTTGTATTCTGTAAAACTAAAAATGCTGCTGTAAAATGCTTGTCATTTTGTCATTCTATTTATTTTGACAATTTTGGAGATATTCAAAGTTTATTAAGTCATCCGTTGTGAAAAGTGTGATAGAGTTTTGTATATCTTGATTTAACAACAGCACACACCAGGTTTATATATATATACTTAGATGAATTTAACCAATTGATAATTAAATAGCTTTAAATGTAAGTAAGACTGTTGCACATTTCCCTAGAAAAAGGAAATAAAATTAAAGAAAAACAACAGAATAAATAGCTTTTTGCAATCATTTTATGGGGCCATTTCAGTGCAAATGACCTCTTTGGGATTTTTTATGGTATTCTATAAAAAAGAAGGAAGGAGGCTTCTTTTCAGTACAACTAGCATTATCTGTACCTTACATAAAGGTACTAGTCTTTTTCAACTTTTGTGGCATTTTTTGGTCACTTATTGTTTTGCTGCTGCCCCAGCAAAGACTGTAAAAATCTGTCCTCTACAGGTTGAGACAAACGGTCAAAAAGTCATACTTGCTCGAGATGTAGAATCTGCTTGGCTTCAGTGTTTGCGTCATTGTTATTTTTCATTTTGCTTTTAATTAAGATCTTTAGTTATTTTCTTGTTTATATCTTAATAAAATGTTGTACACAGTCTCTTAATCGTTTTATAAGACAGAGGAGCAATGCTTTGGGATAATGCCAACACCCCGTGCAGTGAAAGCATGATCACCACCACTGACTTGTCTGTAAAATGATTGCAACTACAAGAAACATTTCATAAAACCTACGAGCACCAGGATTTGAAAAAATGGGGAAAGGAGTTTAGAAATATAGTCAGGTGCCAAGTCGTACACAGCTTTAAAAGACAATAACTTTAAAATCAATTCAGAACTTTAAAGTAGACCAGTGGCATGGTGCCAACCTGTGAGTGATTTGGTCTCTTTTTTTCAGGTACGCTCAGAAATTTTGCTGCAGAACTGTGAACCAAGTTAAAGATAATTGCAACAATTAAGGTGATTTGATTTGTTGTCAAACCTTCCACTACTAAGTAAAATTATCATTTAAAAACTGTTTTTTGTATTCACTTAGTTTGAAGATGTAGATTTATTTGACATGAAAGGGGAACAATTCATTCTCACAGCAAAAACGTGCAAATTTTCACGTTTGCTTTCATATTGAGTATTGCATGAAAGACTCCACTGCTTATTTGAGGTACCAATGCTTGTTGTGTGTGACAGATTTTTGAGATATGCAATAAATCCTATAATTTATTTTGTATTAAGCTGCTTATTTAAAGAGTGCTATTCATTTAGCCGATGATTCACACGAGGACTCCTGGAGTTTTGACTCACACCTTCACAGGATATGTGTTTAGCTCCTGTAAAGTTTCAGTGTCGTTGAAGCATGGAGATGGAAAGGAAATGTGCCCACTGGTATCAGCAGGAAGCCTAAGGTTCTTTTTCACCTCCACCAACCAAAGTTACCAGAACCAAGGGCTTATTTATTGGCATTTTGCACGTTTTGGCAGTGTTTCTGAAGCTTTCCCCTGGGGACTGAAAGCTTTAGTTCCCCCGCGGTGTGGTGTTTGATTGATGCAGCTTTTCTCCCTCTGTGTTGTGTGTTCAGTGATGCAGTAGTGATTGAGTGAGATACCCCTGCTGAAGTTGATCTAGTGAGCAGCCGGCCTGTGTTTCCTGCTCACACAGTGACTTCCCAGTTGTTTCCCGTCACATTTTTCCCCTCATTATCACTTGAGGGGTTTATGGTTGTATGGCTTTAGGAAAATGGAAGGATTTATGGAGGTGTTTTCTGCTCAAGGCTATTTTTTGATGATATCTTTCTGGAAGTTAGATCCACATTTACAGTGATTTGAGTGCATAGAATGAAATAAAGTGCAGTCAAAACACATGGAAAACTATCTGATGCTCCATATACTGAACATCTGCAGTCTGAGTCAACATAAATTCAACAAATGATTAGTTTTTGCATCTTGATTGCAGTAACTGTCTATTATATCCAGAATTTATTATTTTTGGCCTCCTTAGCCGAACTCTGCAAAGTTTGGATATAACTGCCAGCTCTCAACAGAAGGAAATTAATAATATTATCTCAGAAATGTATTTAAGGCTGTTACCTTAAACACTTTTTATCCTGATTGCAATTAAAAGAGGCAAACTGATATTACTTTACCACAACCTATTTAAGAATTCCTTATTTGTACGATATTTAACTACAGAGCTTTATATATCTAAAAGTTATTTCCCTCTTCATTTATGCAAATCAGTGGACATACAGAATATGAAAAGTATTTTCACAGAGTTGAAAATAAACATTAGGTTCTGAAGGGATTTCAAAACAAAGGAATAAAACAAATAAGTGAATTCAAAGAATGTGCTTTAAAAAGTACTCGTGTTGAAGAATGGACACACACTGATTTATTTACTTTTAGAAGACATATAGTATATAAAACCGAATAAAAGTACATGAACATTCATGTGAGAATGTGCAAGTAATGCAACAAAATATCAGTAAACCCAAGAGCATTAAGTAGATATTTTGTTGTTTCTTTGTTGGTCAGTGGGAGATGAGCTTGAGTAAAAATGACAACCACAGTCTGCAATGTCTATTTTTAATATTTGTGACAAATATATTTAAATTAGATAGGAGAAAATCATCTATTTTTTTCTGGTTACCACAGGAGCCTGGCAGAAAGAATACATTTCAGGTGATTGTATGAGAAATACTTCAATGATTTTATTAACATAAATACTTAGCATGATGAATGCCAAAACATAAACATCAGAAAGGATCAGTTCCTGCTAGAAAAAAATATTTTATCTTGAAAACTATTATTTCAGGTATAAAAATATGGTAAACCAATGTTATTAGGTCTTACTTGGCTTTATAAAAATGTCCTCTTTAATTCAAATTTATGTCTGCAGTTTTTGTGTAGTTTTTTTTTTTTTTTTTTTTTTGTATTTTCTTGGCCAAGCATTAATTTTTCAATTTGATTGTCATAACTTAACCATGGCCAATTAAACCAATGTCACACTGAGATAATTGTTTAAAAAGAAGTGTTTATTGAGGTCGTGCTGTTTTTCTACTTGAACTTCAGATCAACATTGTTAAGAGAAATGCAGTTATTTGAGCTCAGTATTAACTCATCTTAGTTTTGTTGGCATGTCATCAAATTTATTTCTTATCACTGCCTGGTACTTTCACATCCTGCCAGGGAGAAGGGTTCATCCTTCTTTGATTATGGTTGAATTCAACACTGGATATTTACTTTTACTGTTCATTGGTAGACTCTCATCATCTTAGTTGAAGATGGTGAATCAAAGCATTTGTCTTTTAAATATTTATCATTGTATGTTCATGACAATATGAAAAAATGTATACAATTCATTAGAAAAGTAAGAGCAATTGTCAGTTTTTATTTGGCTACTAACAGGGACTGGACAGTAGGAAAGAATGGGCTATCTCTGACTAAATGTGTAGGTTGTTACAGCCCAGCTGTCTCTCTCTCTGTGTTACTATAAGGAAACTTATGTTGTGTAATGAAATGCACAGCTACCTGCTGTAGAGACTCCTCCACAGGGATGGCTCATTTCATGCCTTACTGACATCTGTCTGCTCTAGATGCATCTTCTCGCTTAAAGCAGAAATGGCAGTCACCCTGACCTGACCCAAGAATTGTAGCCAGTCCATCAGTGCTTGTCTGGTGAGTTCCTTAATGGCAAGGCCATCTTGTACAAGAATACCATTATAAAGCTACCACCAAATGAAAATGTTGCTATTGACACTAATTTTTAGTTGCTGTTTTCTATAACTTTGATTGGCACAAAGACCTTGAGTTGGCAGTATTTTTCTACTTTCCTTTGCAAAAGTTTCCCAAATCTATCAAACTGCACATCTATTTCTTGACCTTTTCATTTGACGTCTCATATTTTCTGTTAAATTTTGTTTTGAGTTTTGACTTGACTATTCCAAAATGGATTTTTTTCCTCTCATGAAGTTATTCTTATGTGGATGTAGGTGTATGGTTTGACTCACAGTAATGCTGGGAAATAAAATTTCCTGACTCGTGTTCAGTTTGTAGCAGACTTTTGAAGCTGTTCACAATCAGACCTTATTTTTTAACCACGCTATGCATGGAAATAAACGACAATTTCAACAGACATTATTTAATCTTTCACATAGCACACTGTCACAACATGTTGACAGTTTTACAAATATGTAAAAAAAAACTATATTTTTTGGAAAAGTTACATACTGTAGTTTTATGATTTGCATCCAACCTCGAAAGACTGTTATTCGGTTGAACTTTGCAGAATATGTATCACATGGTATGTGAAAAAGGTTTTGAAAAGATATATTATGATCTATTCTTATCATCATAAAACTATTGTATTTTAACACATTTATTCACTTTTGAGAGACAGTGTGCAAAGTGTAACAGTTTGTAACTGATTTCTCGCTGCATAAGCTGACTCTGAAGATTTGGTCAATATTTGTTTTTACGTTTAGGCATTGGCAAGTGAGCATTTTGGAATGAAAAGACTATGAGCTCTAACAAAAAGACAAAATGCCAGGAAGTCATCCCACTTACTTTCACACCACCTCTTTTTGTTTACTGCTATTCACCATGCTTCTTTGGCCTTGCTTATGCAGAAGTGGATGATGGCAGTTCTTTATGGCAAAAGATTTCTGAGCTCATTTCTCAGTAAAGAGAAAGGTGAAAACCCCTCCTCACCAAGCGGAACCTGGCAGCACAGCTTACTTCACAAAGTTGCATTTGAACGAAACAAGAATTCTGGAACAATGTTCCCTGGCTGGGGAAAAAAACATGTGCATTTGGCCACAATGCACAGCAGAACATTCACAGAAACCCAAACCGCTTATCAGTGCAAACACCTTTATGCCAGCTGTCAAACACTGTGGCGCACGGCTGATGATTTTGGACCTGTTTTGTAGCCATACGACCTGCCTGGTCACTTTGCAGATGTCTATGAACTCCCCCATTTGCTAAAGCATTCCAAAGTCAAATGTTACAAATTTTCTGGCAGCTAAGGTTTTAAAAAACAAAATGGGTCAGGAAACAGGACACTGATCCCAAGTACAATAGCAAAGCTGCACCAGAGCGACTGAGAAAAACAAGCACATTGTCACAACCTGGAAGTTAAAACTGACAAGTTTCAGAAATGCTACAAATGTCAATGAACTCACAAAAATATAAAAAACATATTGAAAAGAGAGGGCAATGTCCCCACATGTGAGACTTCAGAAGTCTTAATAGCCTCTACTGGTTTTGTGACAGAGCCTGCTGATAAAGTTGAGTTAAAACAAAAGCTATAAAGAAGCCTTTAGGCAAGGCATTTGAGATCTCGATAGTGAAAACAGACTCGGAGACAAAATAAAAAATATTTTTAAAGTATTTTTGAGAACACACCCTAGCTAATAATTAGCTGTTAATGTGTTAAAGTTAGCATCTGGTTTATAGTTTCTATTAATGCTAAAGGGCTATTTGACAGTTTTTAAAGAATCTGAACTGCACCAACGTTCAAAATGAGGCTGATAATTAAATACTAGACACAGATTCTTTAAAATACATTTTGAGATTTAGGAAGCCTTTACTGTTATGAAAACACAAAAAGATAACATTGTTCATGCTTTGCACCCTTGGATCCACCTTAGAATTAAACAAATAAGTAATTAATTATTCACTAATCATGCCTGGACTGATAGATTAATTAAAACACAGATAGTAATTTGTGAAAATATTATTTGTGAAAATAAAACTTATTTTTAGTTTTCCCAAATATGTTAGAAAAATGTTTTATCGTCCTTTTCTTGTGAAGGTTAAAGAACAGTTGGGCCTAAGTCTTATTTTCCTTTTATATTTGTATTGACTACATCAAATTAAAATGAAAGCAGACAATATAGATAGTAACAGAAGATGTTTAATTTGTCTGCATATTGTTTGAAAGACTTTGGAAATCTTGTCCACAAAAAAATTTCAATAAATGTGCATAAACAACCAGTACTGGTGGGTTTGTACCATACTTGAATTCAATCTGGAGAGACTCGGACAGAAAAAAAATCAGCAGTTAAAAAGTTCTTTGGCAGTCGGGCCGCGGCAGAAGACGTGTAAGCAGCGAACAGCCACAAGGTTGGATGAACAGCTCAGGGCGACGATTACAGTAGTCTCCCCCCTGCGGCTCAGACTATGGTGCTGGAGCATGTGGAAACTTGACTGGGATGCAGGTGGATCCATGGATGATGAGCCTTATAAAGGGATTCCCGAGTGTTTATTGGCTGAGGTGGAGTGAGGACTGCTGGGTATTGTTTGGTTGTGGTGGAAACACAGCAATTGGATAATGCAGGTAGGCTGAAGAATCTCCCAGTTTGAATTTACACTTAGGCTTCTTTTGTCATGCACCACACAAAATTATTTAAAATTTTAATTTTTACTGTAAAAGTATATAAATAATACTATATATAATAATAAAATAAAAATACTGTATGCTGGAGCAATCTTCAGCAAACACTGAGACACTTATTGTTTAGCAATAAATCTTATTGTCCTGTTGTCTAATGATTGGATACTTTCCAACCAACAAAAAAGAAAAAAGAAATATATATATATATATATATATATATATATATATATATATATATATATATATATATATATATATATATATATAGTATTGTTGATGTTTTTGTTGAAGAAATGCAATTACAGTAATAGCTTGTGTAGGAAACCGACATATTGATCTGTGGTAAACTTTGATTTACAGGAACATTTTATTCTCTGTTTTATTTTGAATGATGTTTGACGATGCATTTAATTGTTCCAAAAAGTGTAAATAGCTTTATCTCGTACTTTTCGATAGTTGGTGCTGCTTTTAAATAGGTTTTTCTGGTAGACCTCTGATTTTAATACTTTGAAGATGCCCTCTTAAACAAATATAGATCACACAAACTAACTCTTAAGAACTTATTGTATAATAATACAGTTTAGAAACAAATGCTGAAATATAATACGTTCAAAGTATAAATAAATGTTTTGTTTGCATGTCAGGATAGTGGAGAATCCATGTCCCCCACAGGGAATAAAAACAACAAAAAAAACTAATTTGTAGTCAGGTTCATGATCATCTTCATTTGCATGTCAAGACCTGTATTTTTGCTGCAGTACCATTAGCCTGTGCAATACATTGAGTCATCCTCCTCCTCACTGATATTTTTCCCACAGGATAATTAAACTCAAACACCTTATCAAGAGACTTGTGCCTGACAGCTTTAGAGACCACCTTGAATGGAGCATATGATTCAGCACTCATCAGGACAGAATGCAAGTCGACTGTGGCTCTGCTCACTGTGGGATGCCACCTAAAAGAGATGGTTAGTTGCATGCTGCTGTGGTTTGACAAGAGCTTTTCTCTTATCTTGGCCAGCTTGAGTCGTCCGTCTGGAGTTGATTGAAACACATGTAAATTACAGAGGCTTACTATCATCAGTGGAGGAAACAAATGCTTAGTTATGCGATTGTTGATTTCAATGGCTGCATTATTCCTTTGTCTTTTCGTGTTACTTTTCAAAAGCATCCGTCTTAAAGCGATCACAAACGACTTCATATACAGGTCCTTCTCATAAGATTAGCATATTGTGATAAAGTTAATTATTTTCCATAATGTAATTATACAAATTAAACTGTCATATATTTTAAATTCATTGCACACCAACTGAAATATTTCAGGTCTTTTATTGTTTTAATACTGATGATTTTGGCATACAGGTCATAAAAACCCAAAATTCCTATCTCAAAAAATTAGCATATTTCATCCGACCAATAAAAGAAATGTGTTTTAATACCAAAAAAGTCAACCTTCAAATAATTATGTTCAGTTATGCACTCAATCCATTTGCAGAAATGACTGCTTCAATGCGGCGTGGCATGGAGGCAATCAGCCTGTGGCACTGCTGAGGTGCTATGGAGGCCCAGGATGCTCCGATAGCGGCCTTCAGCTCATCCAGAGTGTTGGGTCTTGCATCTCTCAACTTTCTCTTCACAATATTCCACAGATTCTCTATGGGGTTCAGGTCAGGAAAGGCCAATTGAGCACAGTAATACCATGGTCAGTAAACCATTTACCAGTGGTTTTGGCACTGTGAGCAGGTGCCAGGCCGTGCTGAAAAATGAAATCTTCATCTCCATAAAGCTCTTCAGCAGATGGAAGCATGAAGTGCTCCAAAATCTCCTGATAAGCTGCTGCATTGACCTGCCCTTGATAAAACACAGTGGATTAACACCAGCAGCTGACGTTGCTCCCCAGTCCATCACTGACTGTGGGTACTTGACATTGGACTTCTGGCATTTTGGCATTTCCTTCTCCCCAGTCTTCCTCCAGACTCTGGTACCTTGATTTCCGAATGACATGCAAAATTTGCTTTCATCCGAAAAAAGTACTTTGGACCACTGAGCAACAGTCCAGTGCTGCTTCTCTGTAGCCCAGGTCAGCCTCTTCTGCTGCTGTTTCTGTTCAAAAGTGGCTTGACCTGGAGATTGCGGCACCCGTAGCCCATTTCCTGCACACGCCTGTGCACGGTGGCTCTGGATGTTTCTACTCCAGACTGAGTCCACTGCTTCCGCAGGTCCCCCAAGGTCTGGAATCGGCCCTTCTCCACAATCTTCCTCAGGGTCCTGTCACCTCTTCTCGTTGTGCAGCGTTTCCTTCCCACAGACTTCCCACTCAGGTGCCTTGATACAGCACTCTGGGAACAGCCTATTCGTTCAGAAATTTCTTTCTGTGTCTTACCCTCTTGCTTGAGGGCGTCAATGATGGCCTTCTGGACAGCAGTCAGGTCGGCAGTCTTACCCATGATTGCGGTTTTGAGTAATGAACCAGGCTGGGAGTTTTTAAAAGCCTCAGGAATCTTTTGCAGGTGTTTAGAGTTACTTCGTTGATTCAGATGATTAGGTTAATTGCTCGTTTAGAGAACCTTTTCATGATATGCTAATTTTTTGAGACAGGGATTTTGGGTTTTCATGACCTGTATGCCAAAATCATCAGTATTAAAACAATAAAAGACCTGAAATATTTCAATTGGTGTGCAATGAATCTAAAATAAATGACAGTTTAATTTTTATCATTACATTATGGAAAATAATGAACTTTATCACAATATGCTAATTTTTTGAGAAGGACCTGTAAAGCTTATGAGCCGTGCACCTCATGGGCAGGCATGCACCTCAGAGCAGCTGGGAATTTAGTATTCATTATACATGGTTGAACAACATCAGTGCTTATTTCTCATGGTCTCTTCATCTTGGTAAAAGTCCAGGTCTGCCAAGAACTTACCACAAAAAACAATCAGGTGCTTCTATGTATTTTCTCTTGGTGACCCTCTCAAATGTCAGCTTGTAATCATTTTAGCACGTTTCTACAAAAATTATCTTTGGTTTTGTCTTAAACTGCATATAGCAGCAACATTTACGGTACATTTTCTAACTGCATATAGGTACTTTTTTTTTTTTTTAGCCCTACTTTGAATCCTATTTGGACTTTGAAAAAGTGCATAAATTCTTGCAAGAAGCAAAAATTCCTTTGAACACATAGAGCCGTACAAAAAAAGAGATACATTTCATAATTTAGTAACACAAAACCTGATCAGTCTTCTGCTTTTCCTTTAACACCTGAAAAGGATCAGGCCTGACGATTTAGGTTTTATTAGGAAAGTATAATTGCATTCTTTGCTGGACTTTCAACCACACCTGTTGAGAAATTAGGTGAAGCAAGACAAGACCAGCACCTTAATTAGGAAGAGACACAAAAATATAAATATATATTTCTATCATGGTGCTGTAATAGGGATTGTGCCAAACTGTTATAACAGCCTTACTTTTGTATGAAATAATGTTTTATGGATTGATTTGCTATAGCAATATAACAACCAGTTGACAGTAGGATAGAGGCTAATTTTGTCTTCCAAAGTTGCCATAACCCCTGGAGACATGAACTTATCCATATCTCTGAAAGTCTGTTGTCCTATTTGGAGCCAGGATTTAGTAATTGTATCCCTCAGGTTTTGCCTCCATAACTATTTGAGAATTTCACAGATTTATGATTTGATTGAGATACTGGGATTTTGGAGTCAGAGTAAACTTCTCAAACTTTGTGATCCTCAAACAATAAGGGTCAAACTTTATAACAAGTTCCACATCAGTAAATTCCTAGAGGGCAATTCACAAAGTAGTCCAATACTTTTTATTCAGCTCTGCTTTTAAAATATCTAATTGAATAGCTTTTGTTGCAATCTATATGGTCTACATTTCTACATAAAAACACAATACTAGAAGTTTAAATTCAACATTGATCAGATAAACTATTTCCAAAATGGACAAGTCAAGCCTCACTGGACAAATTGTCTCTTAAATCCAGTGATATAAAGGACTGACATCTCTGACCATTTCGGAAGACGGCATCTCTCCCTCTCTCTCTCTCTCTCCCTCTCTCTCTCTCTCTCTCTCTCATATGCAAATAACTGGTCTTTGAGAATGTGAAGCTCATTGCTTTGGTTGTGATTTAATTAACATATATACATATGGGTAGGCTGTACCCTGAAATGCATGCATGCATAATGTTTCGTTTAGGCAGTGTGTCAGCTCAGAGAGATGCTATTTACACGAAGCAGCTAAGCATATCTGCCTCTATTTCTCACTTCACAAATAGAAGAAAAGTACTAATTTTCCTTAGTACCTGTAATTGCTTTTGTGAATTTGCCCCTCAACGGTTGCTTTTCACTATTTGCTTTTACATAGATATGACTTGTGTAAATATACACAGATATCACAATAATAAGATAATTCATGTATTTGTTGACCAGACAAGAGTCATGATAATGCAAACAGAAGATAAGACTTCAACGCACAGAAGGTCATCTGAAGTCAATTTAGTAAAACCTTTAGGATAGTTTGTGAATTAAACAATGTATATACATATCCAGTAATAAATATTTTGGTATTTCTTTTCAGGTTGTTTTTTGTTATCTTTAATTTGTGGAAATGTAGCATCTAATCCTATTGCACATTATGTTGACATTCAGAACTGGCAAATAAAGCTCTCAGGGGAGGATTTATTAATCAAACACCTGATCATTCCAGGTTATTCACAGAGTGTATAACAAGTAAGAAGTAGCAGAAAGTGAAACCTCGTCTTATAGGATGATAGTTTCAAGGGCCTTCAGAAACAAAGGAACATGACTATTTTAAAGAGATCAATTGAGAGGTGAGGAAAAACCTACACCAGGCACCTGTGATGGAGCCCTTTAAGGAGCTGAATATTATCCTGGTGCACTGGTGGAAAAACACATAATTTCACAAAATATGTCTGAATGATAGACATAATTGGAAGATGGCTCAAACACAGGGTTCTCTTTATATGTGATATTCCATAATAGCTGGATTCGTTGTAAATGGAGGTCAAAATTAGTCACTTTTTTTGTACCATGTGCGATGATAATATGTTAATGCAGACCATCTACCTTAGTATACAGTTTTTCCTTATTTTTTATGGAAATGTGTGCATGTAATTGACTTTTAATCTTTCTATTTTGACTGGATTGAATTAAGTCTGAATTTCTGTGTACAGAATGTTGGTATGTTTCAAAGTCTATTACAAAGAAGTACAAGTTATAAAAAAGGTCAGGGTTTGACCTAATTATAGTCTTTTCACATTGTTAGAATCACTGCCTCTACATCATGGACAAACAGAAAAAGCATCGGAACCTCTCCTTTTGTGGTAAGAAGAGTTGTTACATTAATCTCGACTAGAGCAGATGGCAGAAATCCAGGTGCTGCAAACCATCTGTGCATTCCTTAGAGAAATCATAACCACAGTGACAAATTTAATTTCTGCTTGGAGTTGTAATTAGAAAAGTCACAAAGAGAGGGGCATGTTTAAGCTTCAGTTCTTAACCTTCATTATATCACATACCACATCATCCTTCACTGCAGCAAAGTAGCTCAGGAATTCTAAGGTTTGTGCACACAAAGTCTGCATTTGGTACCTGACATTAGTACTTGGTTGAACTTTAAGCAAATGTGAGCTTGTTCATGAGGTAACTTTTAAGATCTATGGGATCCTGACGAGCTCTGTGGTAACATTAATGAGCACTATGACATATGACAAACTGATTTACTTAGCTTTCATCTCACAAGTTTACAAGAAACAACAATAATCTCCCTCCCCTTAAATGTTCATTTCAGAAAGGCCAAGAAAATTATCAATATATGTCAGGCTAAATTTTATAGGTGACTTAAAATAAAAACTGGTAATGGTTTTCAGTAATGAATATTATGCAGACACACAATGAGTCACTAGCTGAATGTATGGAAATGTTATCTTAACAGAGGGGAAGATTTAACTTTCAGAATATATGATTAACAGTGTGCACACTGCAGGGTCATAGACTAAAAACAACATGGGGAAAAAACTGTTTAACTGTCCAGCTTATTTACAATAAATATTTCTGTTTCCAGCAGTTTTAAAATGGCAGAAATATTTATTATGACCGTGCCCCAGGCTACAAATGTGTCATGAAATGTGCTTTCTCTCCTATTTAAAAGGATAATCCTGAAGGGGCCCTGTGATTGAAGCATAATTTCTCATCATATGTATCCTCTTCATGCTCACAACTTCAGCTCATGGGAACCAGAACCACCAAAGCTTATCATTAATCCCCACATTTTCCCCCTCACTTATTACAGGAAATCATATTCAACTCATATCTAATTTGATAAACACACTGACATGTTCTGTTCCTGTAGATCACTTTAGAAATAATTGAAGTGAATCTTCACTATATTGCTTTAAATCACCGACCTGCACATGGACATGTTGCTATAAATAGCCTACTGGGTTTTATAACAGTGGCTTTACGCTGACGGCGGAAAGGCAAAACTACAGAGTATGATCACATGCAGCCTTTCCATTTAATTACAAGAACTGCCTCGTCATTCATCCCCCCTTTACAGAGGAACTACACAGTGCATCCAGCTCAGTCATGCATTAATATCAATCACATTTTGTCCGAGCCAGATTTCACAGCGTTGGCTGATATTGTAGTATTGATGATGCAACTGGGGGTGTTATATAAGCCACAAGTAAGATAAGAATTTGAGTTTTCCTTTTCTTTTTTTTTTTAACTTCTGCTTGTGCAATCTTTAAATGTTCAAATGCTTCATTTTAAAAATCAGATATTTTTCTTTACAAATGTGTTTTTACATTATTAATAAAACACTGTCAATTTTTTTAAATCTATGCAAGTTCTTCAGTATCTTAATATCCTTTTCTTTTTCTTTTTTTTTTTGAAAGACGGGATATGCTGAAAGGAAGAAAAACAGAAGGGAAACGTTGGATACACTGTGATTATACTCAGTCTCCTGAAGCAATCACTACCAAGACATGTGTTCAATAGAATGAGTGCTTTGCCTCGGGCACTTGATTGTATTGTTTCCTAGCTATTGATTTGGGACCAAATCAAAAGGTACCATATGAGTGGGCTGCTGTAGAGTGTTTGTTCTTTAAAATGCAGGAAGGGCAAGGAAAGTGGTTATTTAAACCATACATACCCACAGCAAACGGCAGATAAGAGTCTTGGTGCTGCATATCAATTAGTGTGTTTGTGCAAAACCGTGTCCGAGCTATGCAGTGAAAAGCTACAGAAAGCAAAAGGACCGTTATTTTCTTTTTCTTTTGTTGTGATTATATAAAGTTGGTGATGACTCAAAAAAGAAAATTATATCACCGTTGTTTTACTTGATCTAAATCAATTGCATACACCGTTTGCACATAGATCTACTTTACATAGTGTGCGCTGTAAAAAGAGGGACCCCAGTATGACACTCTGTGCCTACACACTTTTTTTGTGTGTAGGAGTGGGATATTATGACAAGTCCAGGATATTGTTTGACTCCAGCTCACCGAATCCTCTTGTGCATTTTGAAAGCCACATAATTCTTATGGAATGGCATATTTTAATGCCAAAGATCCTCCCTTTGTATTGAAGTCTCACATCATATCCTAAAGCAAAAGGCGCATCCTCACCCTGGTATTTGTGAGTGCTTCAACAACTGCCGAATCCATTTGATTCCTCCTCTCCCAGAGCTACAAGCAGGAGTCTTCAGCTAATGAGGCTTCACAAATTAAAAAGCTGCAGCCATGAGACCAAGTCCATCCTTACCTCATACATCAGAATGTGCCCGTCATAGGAAAGGGTGTAGTGAAATGGACTCGGGCTACACACAAACTCTATAATTAGTGTGTGAGCTTAAAAATGATCCAACTCTTCACAATAGCAAACTGCCATTCTTGTTGAAATCTTTAGTTATCTTGCAGCTGAGCATATGAATGTGTATCTTTTCATATTTCATCTAAGTTTCAGTCTGGTTTTTAAAAAAGGACAATGCAACTACAGCAATCTGGAAAGCAATCAATGATCTTATTGAGGCTCAAAAAGGCAAATAAGCAGCTCTGTGTGACCCTTTGCCTTTAGCTCTCCAAGGCAATTGATGCCATTGCTGCACACAAACACATCAATGGTGTGGTTGTGTATCACATTAAAGCAAAAACTTGTATCACAAAAAAACAAACAAACAAACAAAAAAGTCATTATCAGACTGTCAGAAAGTGTCATCGGGTGGTTTGAAAATAGAGGTTTTCAAACAGAAGTCAGTGTGCAATAACTGAAGTTATCTCATCTAGCTTTCTTGCTGCACCCGAATGTGTCGTCTAGTGATCAGTTCTGGGAGATGTGTATGCTCCATATATGCATCCGCACCATGCATGGCAGTTTATCAGTTTCAACAATCTTTTAATACAGTTCAATGCACCATTGTGCAATTCTAAACTAGTTTTCATCTTTTATATCTTCTCTCTGTCTCATGGTTAGTTATTTGATTCTGGCCTTTGATACCTTTATCAAAAAGTTGTGAAATGTCAGCATTTTGTTCAAGGTTGTAGTTATTCTAAGTCCCATGGATAAAAGAAAAGTGTATTTCTTAGTAAAATTGTTGAATCTCTCATGATTTTTCATCTAACCTCCTGTCTGGTTATAGAAAAAGATACTGTGCAACTACAGTGTCCTTAAACTTAATAAATTATAGAAGTAAGCCTGCTTACAAGCAACACTGTGCACGTGTTGTTTTCTTTATTAGCATTCCAAAATGGAAAAAAAAAACAAAAAAAAAACACCTTTCGGTTTGTTGTGCTGCTGAATTTCATGGGAACATTAAAGAACAGTACATAAATAAACAGATCAGTATCTGTCACATCTCCTTATGCTGAAGTACACACCTCCACTCGCACTGTTGATTATCTGGGAGATGCACCGCAAATTAATTTTACACAGATGAACATGCAGTGAGCATACCAGCAGGTACAAATAATCCCTTCTGTTTTCCTCAGAACGAACATGAAGTAGGAAGGGATAAGGAGGCAAATTGACACTGCACTCGTTTACTGACACATGGCAAAAAGCCATTATCCTGCCTTGTTTAAGCGGGACTATCTGCCTACTTCCTGCAACTCTGCCTCCCCAAACGTGGCCTTGGCAATGTCTATTTCCGTATCCTTATCTTAAAAAAAAGAAAATGCATAAGCTGTTTAAATAGTGTCAGTTGTTATTGCAATTTTTAATATGTACTCTTAATTTATTTCTTCTGATGCTTCTTGATCTGTAGTCTTCCTTGAATGTGTCTAAATAAAATGTATTATTTAAATTTTTATTAAAAGATCATTTTAGGTCAAAAATTCACAAAACATTGAAAAGGAAATTAAGGTTGGGGGGAAAAAAACTCCTTTTAACAGACAGGCATTGTAAAAGCTCAAACACTGGGATGCAAAAATGTTTGGTTTTTTTGTTCTTGATTGAACTGATGAAAATATCATTTGTGTTGTTTGCCTAATATTCTTATTGAGCTTTGATATCAAAATTATAATTTGTAGAATGTTTTATAAGATGTTTTAAGCCACCGCTGTTATGACCAGAAAACCTTGCAAATGAGATTCTACATGGTTAAAATGTGATGCTTAACAAACTAAATCAAACATTTTCTCTGTCTGGTGCTCATCTCCTCTCCCTTCAGTTCAGAAGATATCAAAGTTTCAGGGAAAAAAAAAAAAAAAAAAAAAAAAAAGCTTCCTAAATCATACCTTATAAGGGCAAATAGCAACACATAGCAGGTGCTTTCCTGTTACCCGCAGATATGTCCTAAGAGCATTTATCATGGATGGACAGACTTGTTTGCCTTCCTGTGGTCATGGCAGCTTGAGAGTTATGGGTGGACAGCCAAGTCCTCTGCTGCTGCCACGTACCATCACTTCTCAGAGGCTCTGAGACCCACAGCAATCTATCATGTGACTGAACTTCAATTAAATTGAAATTCCCAGGTGTCAGAAATGTACCTCTTAGCAACCTCTCGTCTAACAATTTAGAGAAATTTACTTTTTTTTGGCACATCTATATGCGTGGAAAAATCCTCCCTCTAAGACGCCTCACAGGAAACCTTTTCAAATAATGAATGACATCAATCATTTATTAGTGTTAGGCTGTCGAGACATAAATATCCTTTGTTTGAATTTTGACGCTATGAGTCATTTTTAAATAAGTGTCTGGATATGACGTGACATCCATTTGAATTAGGTGGGAGGGGGTGATTTAATTTCATAGAACGCAGCCTTCACAGGTCTCCATTGAGACCTTATCTGGCGGCCTGCCGCTGCTGACAGGAGCAGATCTAGACGAGGGAAGATGAATAGTTTGTTTGTCTATGCTAACTGAATGATTTGTTGCTCAGTAGCGACTTTGTGATGGGCCACACACTGCTCCGCAATGTGTGAGTGTATGTGTGTGTTTAAACGGTTCTATTAGGATTTCCTGGTATGATTATCACTTCATTTGTTTCCCTGACTTAAGTTGACTTATCAGCTTTAGTTATAAAAGCTGTGACACTTGGTCTTATTCTGTTCTTTGATTCATATTGTTTCTTAGTTCACACTAGAATGACGTAGATCACCTTTCAGGAAAACCCATGCAAGACATTGCACATTTACAAATTGTAAAAAAAAAATACACCTTTCTCATTAATAAGAATAAAATCCTTGTCACTCACAAAAACGTTGCTTACATTATTGAACACAGTGAAGATATTTAAATTGATTTTATATATATTTATTTCATATAGGAGATGATGCACATGCACATGCAGATTGTGAGGTAATATTCTGGAACAGAATTTCTGCTTTGAATATTTAACATTATATCAGAACATGTTTTCTTATGAATTAACATCGGAATTATTTTTGAGAATTAAGACAATCAATACTTTTACCATATTTTAATTTATCAGGATTGTTGTTGTTTTTTTATCTGTGGCATAAACTGTTTAAGAAATAACACAATCCAGCAAAGGTCATCTGCAAAATTAGGTCAACACAGCATTTTTACAAGCAGAGTCCCAAAAAAGAGGAAGGCTTTGTATTTTCAGGTTTATTATAATGTTATGTGTCAATTTCCACTACTTAAATTAAATTATATGTTGCACAATATTTCCCTTTTTGTGTGTTTTGTAGTTTATTTATGAATTACTATACTCTAAAGGTAGAGAAAAATATATTTTAAAAAATGTAGATTAGGATTTGGGTATGAGCCTATATAAGAAAACTATGGTTTTGTGGTATTATAGTGTTAAGAAAAATTCAAAAGGAGCTAATAAAGTTATCAAATTATCACTATTTAAACTAATAAATAATAGTTAGAAACTAATATTTTACTGATGCTTAAAATAACATTAAATATGGCAATAATAGAGTCCTGTTTTATGTCACCAGAAATACTTAAAAACAAGTTTTTCTGTCTTGAAACCAAGGGAAAAGTAGAAAACAATGGCAATACCTATCAATAGGTGAAAGAGGGACAGAACTTTTAGCGTCTCAAGGAATAAAAATAGTAACTGTATGACTGAAAACTAAAGGCTTTAAAACTTTGATATTAGTACTTAACCCTTCCATTTCAGACACAAATTCCCAACACTAAGCACATCTGTAATGTGCTCCTTATATGATATGAAAACCAATATTTCAAAAATTAAATGCACTTAAAGCAGCATAAGAAATTAATTATGGTTTACTCAAAGTGCAGTATTGATTTTACATTGGTTTTGAGGATAATGCTGAGATGGGACGCTTTGCCTGCAAAGGCAAAGTCCATTATCCATTTTATAAGCTTGGCCAGAACAATTAATTTATTCATAATCGTAATTTCCCACTATGTGTGGTCAGTCAGACTGACATTGTGGTTCTGAAATGACCCACAGGTCAGCAGTTGCTGATCATGGCTACACATTTTAATAAATCGAGTGTGTGGTTTCAGTTAAATAAAGTCTCCAAAACCTGAGTTGAGATCTGATGTTTTGTAGCCAAACATTTAAAGATTAATAGTCCTAACGTGCTCACAACTATAAAATATCAATACAAAAAGGCTGAATATGTGACTTATCAGGGAGGGATGCTGACACTAATGTAAAATCTTACAGTACAGTATCTGGTATTAAACTCAGATTTAATTTAGTTAAATCTGAGTTTATTATTGAGAAGCTAGTAAATGACACAGTTTACTGAACCACGTTATCCTAAAATATGTTTGTGCTAACTTGCCTTTTGTGTTTTCAGACCAGCAGCATGAAACAGTAAAAATGCCTTGGAGAATAAAACTAAAAGCTGCAGTCCTAATGACACAAATCAATTTTAATTCTACTCCAATAATACAAATTTAATCCCAAATGATGATTATCATAATACTATAGTTTATCTTTATTAACCTAATTATGACTGCAATATAATTTTGTGTTATTCAATAAAGAATCCTTTTCTCTCACAATCAAGCTTCACTCACAATAGCTGTGCTTGCCTAAACTTTGCCAGCTGCTGCCAGCAGCTAAGTGAACAGAGTGTACCACGATGTTCCTCCAAAATCATTTTTTCCCCTCAGATATTTCACTTGATCATGTCAGCATGCTGATTGACATGTCATTTAAATTTACTGTCATATCCCAAGATATTAGAGAAATTCAGAAGAACACTCAAAGAAGGAAAGATGTGCATATTTAGATTTATTACCGACCATTTATTTGACTGTACTTTATAGGCAGTGCGTTTGTTTGAACGTTGAAACTGTCTCTCAGTCAGAGAGGCAGTGAGGAGGGCGTGAAGACTGTACTACCAGGGGGTGAAGGCAGTTTGTGGTGACTCTTAGCAGACGAACAGCGGAGATGTACAGCAGATAGCTCTCAGGCACACAGGAGAGCTCGTTAAGGAGGCAGCTGAGAGGGATAATGGAGGATTCTCACTTTGCTGTCTGCTAAAGGGCCAACACAGAAAAAAAAAAAAAGAAGTCTCTCTGAGTTGTGGTTGTGTACATCGGCATCATGTCACAGAAATAATAGAAAATGGTTGCAGAATCTCAAACAAAGAAGAAGAAGGAAGAATGCTGGAGTCATTGAATGAGAAAACCAACATTGGTGGTAAATGTTGTTGGCAGTGAATAAGTTAAACAACACCAGGGCAGGTAATTGTACTTGACTGTACCTTTCCAGAATCAGTTCTCAGTCCTTGCATGCTTCTAGTTCCAGGACAGCATAATGAATGAAGTGGAGAGGATTTGTCTGAGTCTTGCTTCTTGTTCTTGTTGGTTAACCGTCAGAAAGTCTGTCTCAGTTAATCTTATGGAAATTAGGAAAAAAGAGCTTTCTTCACTCTTCGTATGGATTAGTGTCACTCAGGTTTTAGCCGAGTAAATGTTTACTTGACCAGTCTAATTGAATTTACTATATTTTATACTAAACCATTACACCTCAAAGAGAGTCTAATTAGTTAACTCAAGCTTGCAACCTCTCGACAGCTCTCCATTACACCCAGCCTTTGAATTTAAAGAGTGGAAGATTATTCCAATCAGGAAAAATACAGATCCCTGTGCTACGGGTTCCCAGGCAAACGTAATTTATGTTGCCTTTCAGATCTATAACGAAGGTAATTGCCTTCAGTGTGTTGTGCATGCCCTCATGTCTCTGCTCACCCCAGAAGACGTGGCCATGCATCTCTTTTTAAGGGTTTATTAACAGACAGAAAGAGAAATCCAAAATGTTCATAAGTAACTTCAGTAATTAGTGCCGTACACGGATGAGTTGGAAACTTTACAGGACTTTAGAAGCGATTAAGGGATTTATAAAGCAACAGTAACTCTAAATTTAAATGGAAAAACTTGCATGAAAAAATAAGAATTGAATGGCACTCAGAATTGTATTTTTTCTCAGGGCAAAGCAGACACACAGAACAAACAACTCTCTATGCATTGCTCACTTTTAAAGGTGATTTATACCAAGTAAACCTAACTGGCATATTTTTGAACCAAGCAGGAAACAGGAGAAAAATTGGCATGCTCGTAAAGAACCTACATCCTCCATGCAGAAAGACCCCAGATCCTGTCTCCAACCCATGTACTTCTTGATGTAAGAACCTGCTGATACTGCACTAACATGAATCACTTAACTGAATGTGAGTTTGTTAATGAATCTTAGTAAATCTGGATCTGAATTCTGTTGAATTGAACTTAACAAGTTACTTTGGAAGACAAATTGGTCTTCAAAAAGCTTGTTTTTCCAAACTACCTTACATTAACCTGTTGTGAAGTGGTGCAATAGATAATGGTTTATGTTTTTTTTTGTTGTTTTGTTTTTAAATCTGTTACCTTCCCTGACCATAAAGAGTTAAACATGTTTGGCGGGGTTGGATTGTATTTTCTCTTGCTATTAAACCTGCAAACATCTTAAAGGTCCCAGGTTACATTACATTTTAACATAAAAACAAAAGAAACGCTGCTTTTAAGGGGCAAATGTCAGTGAGCTTTTTATTTTTCAACAAGAGTGAGATTATGCATAGTCAGGCAAAATCCTGACTGTAATGCACGTTAAATTTAGATACGTAAAAGAATTTAGAGTGCTTTGGAAGGTAAGATCCACTAAAACATCAAGCTTTCTAACTAAACCCTGTTGGCTTTTTATCCTATTATTTTTGCTGTCACGTGAAATAGTTATTATTCTTTTCTTATTCGACTGTTTCATATGGAGGCTTGTTGCAGGGTTGCTTACATTTGACAAGAAAAAGTAGGAACTGCTTCTTAAGCCACATGACAAACAAAGTCGAGTCTAAATCTACCCAGAGCTGGAAGCTAAATACCAAGGGATGTGGAGAGTGACTGAATGCCTCCATCAGCTTATAAAGCTGTGAGTCCAGCCAGCACAGGTGTCCACTGTCTCACTGATGGACATCCTGCCAGTCTCCCTGAGGGAAAGCAACAGACACAGACATCATCAGGCAGCAGTGCATTAACTTGCACACCCTTCACTATAATTCTGTCTTCCTCCTGACTTTCATTTTCCATCCATCCATCCCTTCGACAGCAATCAAAATGATCATGCTCCCTGCAGTACTATATTAATTAGTTTGAAGCAATTTAGAACCACTATAATTAAAAGCTGCAGAAGAGATTCGTGTAAGGAAGTGTACATTCTTCATACAGACTCTACACACATGGAAAAATATGACAGGGGAGTAATTCTTCCCTGACACGTAGGTCCAGCTTATTTTTTTACTTTTTCATTTCTATTTTTACTGTCCTTAATGTTACAGTCAGTAATTTTATACTAGAGAGCAACTTCAATTCAAATTCAAAAATACTTTATTGATCCAAAAGGAACATGAAATGTTGTAACTCGTATTGTTCAGGGTTCTAAAACAGAGTTGGTGTAGATGGTGATGGCTGTAGGCAGGGAGGATCTCTTGTATAGCAGAACTCCTTTTGCAGGATTTGATCAAGTGAAGCTTCTTGAAAATCCCTTCTGTGTTGAGTGATCCAGGAACCTTGCTGGTCAATGACACTGGTCAGTGATCCTGGGGACATGAGCTTGGGATCACTGAACTGCAGGATGTGAAAGAAGGATGGGGTTTGAAGAGAGACATTCAACCAAGTGGTTAGAAGGAAATTTGACCCATTAAAACTCACCCTTTCATGGAATACATTTATTTGTGTACAATCATCCATTGTTAATTAAATAATTCCTATATCACTTCTATGGTGGACAATCTATGTTGAGACAACTCTTAGTAGTGAAGGGATTTTCTAAAAAAAAAGAAAAACATATATAAATTACTCCTACTCTTTTAAAGAAACAGTAGATTGTCACTCGTTCAATAATTTGCCAGACGATATCCACATAATTAACAACCAAAGGAAATGATTCCCTGCATTGATCAACAAAAACGATTATTGCAAAACCCAAATCTCGAGTGGCAAAATCGTGACATCTGTGGAAAGGTTTGACAAGAAATTGTAAAAGAATTAGACCAGATCGATGGAAGACAAAATGTGAATGCGATTTCAGACTTTCTTCTCCAAAGTGTTGATTGCAAACGGCTCTCTTAAATGGGTGGAAGAAAAGTCACCTTTCATTCCATCTGAACTGTACTTAGAGCTAATTGCTGTCTTAGAGGGACAGAAATTAATTTTTGAAAGGTCTTTGAAGTGCCGACAGTGAAGCTTTACTGCCTTTTGTGCTTAGTGCAATTACTTTGGCAGCTGTATGACGTTCTTTTCTTGAGCCAGATGAATAGTCGTCAACCTGGACTTTAACATTAAATCGAACTGAGGGGTGTTGCCGTTACCATGAAGCCCAAAGATAGTTGTGTCCTATAAAACTACTCTAATGCCGATGCAAATCTAGAGTTAACGTCACTGTTGTGCAAACACCAGCCATTTCTTCTTCCCTTTTTCTCATATAATTTTATTGAGGATTCTCATGTGTTAGGGTCAATACTGGATGCGGATATTGAATTTCCTCATTAGCTGTTGCCCATTTCCTGCACGCTATAAGAGAAAGCAGCTGCAGTCGCCATTCACTAAGGCTCCAGACTGATTAGCATCATTAAAAAAAAAATAAAAAATCCTGTTTCATGAAGTGAAAATACAGCTGATGGATGGATAGATTGATGGCAGCAGTTAAAATTCTTACTGGTGTTTTTAAGCCACAAAATGGTTTAATTTATAGTCCACAGTCTATGTTTTTAACACCAATTTGGAGTTTAATGAGGGAGACTGATGGTAAGCAAAAAGATTTATTTGCAAGTCTTTTTAGCAGCTCTAGAAGAAATAATGGAGATGTGCACATTCACACAATTTTTAAGCATGTGCGACGAATACATTATTGAAATCACTTTCTTGTTTTAAATAAAACCTTGTGACAGTAGTTTTAATTTTATTTTTTAGTTTAATATTTTTATTGAAATGATATAATGTTGAATCTTAATCTGCCAGGTGCATGAATAATTTCGAGCCCAAGTCTCCACAGCAATGTAGGAAACATTATACAGCAGCTCAGCCAAATTAGTTTTTGCACAACAATTTATCCCCACATGTTTATTTTAAGCTCTACTATGGTTTAAAAAAAATCTACATAAACTTCAGGAGCTCAACGATGAAGTTCTGGGGTATGAGAGATAAAACATCTTAAAATTATTGCCAATGCTCTGTTCTGACCTTGCATTTTAATGAGCCTATTTGCATATGTGTTCATCGTTATCACATTAAAGCCTATTGATGTGTAAAGTTCTGCTACATGAATACATCGTCTCAACATTTTCAAACTTGGAACCTTTTAGCTTTTGATTTTGGAACCACTCGAGAGGACTTCTCTACATGTGGAAGAACAGCTAAAGCTAAATAGATGCTGTGTCCTTGAACAAGATGCTGTGTTTTTCCCAGCTGGGCCAGAGCATTTTTTTTTTCTCTCTGGGACCTTCTGATGGAGATTGGCAAGATAACTTTGTAACACAAACTACTGAAAATTAACTATGCTATACCTCTTGGTAACTTGAACCAGAAAGAGTTTGCATTGTTTTCAGCTTCAATTTTAGGGCTCTTATATTTATGTATTTAGAATCCTGCCTCTTACACCAAATTACGCTTTCATCTTTTTTGTCCTCTGTATCAGTAATATTGACACATTTAAATGCAGTCTGTGTTTCCTCTGTCATTTTTTTTAGTTCACTAATTTCTTTCACTAGCACATTACCCAGAACATCTAATTTACACTATCTGGAAATAAATTGCAGTGTATTGATTAAATTAAGTGATACTTTGAAGTGGCACTACCCTTCTACATTCATACAAATGCATCCATTTGCTTTAGTAAAAACGACATCACTATTGCTGTAGGCAGCAGCCAGAATAAAGAATAGGGCAATTTGTAGAAATGTTTGAAATATTTAATATCTTCGAAAACCGCAACAAGATGAAGTAAGAGTTAAAAGTCATCTTTGTTTTGGTGCATAATACTGAATTTGACACATTTGTGGATTGAAAGGTCTCCACCGTTTCACCTCTCCTTAATAAGTATGCTTGAGACTGATTCTTTACGTGCAATGGAGTTTTATTTGGCTGAAAGAAAAGCAAAGTAAATTCATGAAAAGTCTGGATTTCCAAGTTGATCCCAGAGGAAAGGTGCCATAACATGACATATACAGGTATAGTGTGGCATACACAATGTATGTTCCACACATATGCATTGCATACATCATGCATTTTCTCTGACAGTACCCCAGATTTGGAATGGCCTTCCCTTATATTGATACGGGCATTTTAAGACTAAATTAAGACATGTCTTTTTACACAGGCGTTTAATAATATGTAGCATCGTGTGCAGTTACTATATTGTCTTTTGTCATAGAATCATTTTAATGTAAAGTGCTTTGGTCTTCCTAGCTGGGTGTTCGTACGCGCTGTATAAATAAACAAATCAAACAAATCAATCAATCAATCAATATTCTTCATATAACAAGAAAAGTGACCAAGTGTGGGTAAATGTTCAGTTTGGACAGAGTAGAATAGAATAAAAATGCTTTGATGTCCCCCAGTGGGGTCTTTAAGACAGTTTCATTAGTCAATATGATTGCATTGTTATATGGAAAATCACTTAAAAAGACTTGTTTGTAATGAAACTACAGCAATGAACTAAAAAAAGACATATAGTAATATAAGAAGGCATAAAATGGACAGATATCAAATAATTAAAAGCGTTAACTGTTATAAAAAAGTAAAAAAGGGGGAAGAATGAAGAGCTCTTGACAGATTAACAAGCTATATTTTTAATAGTCCCTAACAGGCCATTAAAGGCTGAGTTCTTATCATCAGTTAACCTATCAACTATTTTAAGTGGATACTCCAGAAGCAAATCAATGCCAGTCGAGACATTTTAGTAAGCTGATCTGAAATTGCCTAAGGCCTACACTCTGTCCATTAGTTGAAATATATGCAACTCATGGACAGTTGCATATATTAATAATTGATGCTGGTAGAAGATATTAATAATTGATGCTACTACAAAACACATGATAAGGAGACTGCTGCAGCAAGATGGAAAACTGATGTGCTGCAAACTTTAGGGATCAGTGTCGGCTGGAGTTTGATACGCTCTTCTTTTTTATACCACAGCCAGTCAAATTGTGAGTTTCTTGACTCACATAAAAAAAATAATCCACAAATTGGGACAACGGCCCAACTAATGAGTTACACTGTCAGTCTGTAACTCCAAAGGCTGCCAGGTTTGTGTCCGATAGCCGGCTGTTGCAGGACAAAACCTCAGCGGCATTAATGGCGTTTCACTACAACATGAGTTAGAGTTTTTAGAAAACAGAGTGTTGGCTTGGTAGTTTCTCATTAACGAACAGCAGATAAGTGTGGCGCTCTGGGTCATTTGTTCCAACTGAATGTAATGATCAATAGTTCCTTAAGTTTTGCACCTATACAATTCTGCCATTTCTTTTACTGTGAAAGTAGATCATTTCCTTTGTTTCCTGATCACGTGTGTGCGCCGTCTCCTGTGACATGTTAGGTCACATGTTTGTTCATTCATTAGTAGACATTAGACCTTCTTCTTTATGAATCCTTGACTTGGTAGTTTCAGTAATGCACAGCACCTTCCAAAAGTACTTATGGCCCTTAAACTTTTTGCATATTGTTGTAGCCAATCACAAACGGTTTATTGGGATTTTTTGTCATAGACCAACAGAGTACTGCATAGCTGTAAAGCAGAAGAAAAGTTACGCACAGTTTTAAACTTTTTCGGCAAATGATCATTTAATAAGTCTGTTGTACCAATTTTTAGGCTCGCTGATTTAATTATTAAAACGGTCTTTCATTACAATTTCAGCTGTAGGGTTTTTTGGGGGCTACTTCCAACCATCTTTGTACATTTAGAGACAATTATTTCTTGTCCATTCTTTCTGCAAAACGAAGTTCACTAAGATTATGTACAGTGTGTGGCATATGAACATAAATTTTGAAAACTTGCCAGAAATTCATTTCATTACAGCCTTTTATTTATGGTTGTCTTTCTGCGAGAAAGTGAAAATCTGCCCCAGTCCTTTGTAGCCTCTTACAAATGTTCTTCTTGGCCCGTCTTACATTTATCTCCACTCATCTTTCCATTGTCCTTGACCAGCTTCTCTGTACTGTAGAAGAAAAGCTTTGGCACAGCATGACTCAGCCGCCATTATTTCAAATAATGACACGATTTAAGGCTATTTGTTTTCAGCAGATAGTGTTTTGTGTAATTTCAAAAAAGGTAACATTTTAGCCTTATATGAAGAGAGGATTTTCTCTTTGTGCCCAAACTGTGTGCTGTGTTCCTTGGTTTTCACGATGCTATTTGTTGTCAAGTAAACATCCGAAGCCTTAACAGAGCAGCTGGATTTATGTTGACATTAAAATACACACAGGTTGAGTCTATGCACTAATTAGGTGACTTCTGAATCCAAGTGGTTATAAAAGGCTTTGTTTTGTGGAAATGGTGTAGAAAAGCTATGTGCTTATGCTTGCCACACAGACTTTTATTCGGACAGAATTTTGAAAACCACATATAATTTCTCCTCCACTACACAGTCATGCAACTGCTTTATGTTGATCTATTAAAAAAATACATCAAAAGTTTAGACCCTTGTGGTTGTAACATGACAAAATTTAAAATTGTTCAAGTAGTGTGAATACTTTTGATAGACACTTTATTTCATAAAAAAAGATTGTCTTAATGCCAGAGGATTATTCCCAGAAGTGAGCTGAAGACTGAAAATGCTTAACTTTTCCACTTTGCTTTTTGCTGCATCACCCTGGAATTCATTCACCACTTCCTGCTGTTGGATGAGGTCTTACTTCTCAGATGAAACCAAATCTCTTGAAATTAGAGTGCCCTCCAACATCTCAGCTAGGATTGTCTTTATGTCACTGCCTCCCTGCTCCAGAAATCCAACCCATTCCCCTCCCTTGAGCGCAAAGCCGGAAACCAGAGCCTACCCTGCGCAAACCTCATTTGAGCATTCAGTTTAAGTGAACAACACTGCTATCCTTACTCTTCAGTATAGCTGTACATCAGCAAAAACCGAATAGAATAGAATAGAATAGAATAGAATAGAATAGAATAGAATAGAATAGAATAGAATAGAATAGAATAGAAAAAACAACCTTTATTGTCCTGCATAGGGAAAATTCAAATATCACATACAGTAGACCTTTAGCCTAGATTGGAAAGTTGCAGAAAATGGGGGCTCCAGAGGAAGAAGCACCACGTCCACCATCAGATATCACTGTGTTTGGGGCCAACTGTACCCTCCATGGCCTGAGCCACATCTTCTTGCCCGGTGGAGTGACTTTTCGGCGATTGCTTTGGGCTGCTGCATTTTGTTCCTCTCTTTCCATCTTCCTCCTCCAGGTAGCGGACCGTGTGATTGAGTATTATCAGTATCCCTATGTCACCATTCTGGATGAAATGGACAGTCCTGTCATGTATTTCCCGGCCATCACCATGTGCAACTACAACAGCTTTCGCAAGTCCAAGATTTCAAGAAACGATGTGTTCTGGATGGCCGGGCTGCTTGGTGTGGAACAGGGGGACTTTGATGATTTCATGGCTGTTTTGGGACAACCCACAGACAACAGCCAATTTTTCCCCACCAAAAGCTTCGACATGTTGGATTTTGTGAAAAGGACAAGCCACGACATAGAAGAAATGTTGCTTGACTGCAAATATAGAGGCAAGGATTGTGGTCCGGAGAACTTCACAACGGTATGTAGGGATCCCTCTCTGGAGTCGGCCTAAAATTAATCATCATAAAGCGCCCCAAAGAGCGTGGATTTCTGGATCAGTATGCTGCTAAAGACTGAAAAAGCTTTGAAAAAATATTCAATATGCTGTGAGCAGATTATTCACATAAATATTTATTAAAGACATTTAGAAAATAGTAAATGGTTTCAAATTTTGCATTTAAAGACAAACTAATATTAAATTAAAAGCCTAAAAGCAATATTTGACAAAATGTAGCTGATCCTTCTTTAGTGCTCTTTTATCTATAATAGCACCACTTTTAAAGTGCGTGTATTTGGAAAGAATGTTTGAATTTAGGGGGAGCATTAAGCTCAGAGATTTTAGACCAGGAAAGATTCTAAAGAGTACTAACTATTTACTTCCTTGTTGTAATGAAAGCAGGAAAATGCTTCCTAAATGTGATGCAGGGCTTCATATTTTGCCCAGTTCTTCGTTGTGTGAATTCTGTCAATATGTTTATTTTCTTGAACCATAAAACTTTAGTTAGCTTTCTTAAAAGTATCCTTAGAACTATGTGAGCTGCTGAGGTGCCATATGGTGCTGCAATTCTCTGTTGACATCATGCATTATGAAGCAAACATATGCTGTTTTCAAGCCCAGCAGTGTTTTCAGCACATTATTGTTTTCCTTTGTTAATACAAAAAAGAAAAACGTACTTTGCCACAGCAATGGCAGTAAATATGCAAATGTGTTGTTATTAGACAGAGAAATGCATGTAAATTCAAGAAATATTGCTGTCATTTTGAAAGGTGCTATTTTTGGAAATAAGTCACTTTTTAAACCATTTACTAAAGAGATAAAATAATATAAGAAAAAAGTAGATGGAATTTAATCGTTCTGCTACAAAGGGACAAAGGGAGGATTGTAATTCCAATACATTTAAGCGATTAAATTTGAACCATTTCAGAGGTGTAAGATGTGTATTAATTACATATACACGGAAAAGTGACAGTAATGGTATTTGTGGAGAAAATGGTTAATATCAAAATCTGAGATTTGGCTTGTGAGCTTGCAGCCAGCCTGAGGCGTTGAGAAGTGCTTCTCTGTTGTAACGAGTGCACCGATCTGAGTCATCACCCTAAAAACAAAACAGCAGATTTTGATATGGCTGTGGTCAGTACTGTGACCTTGACTTTTTTCACATCCTCACATTTAAAGGGCAATTTTCAGATAAATGTCGGAAATCCGAGATGCACTGGGGGCCTAAGTATAGAGGGGCCTAATTAAAGATTCATGTAGCTGCCTTAATTCCCCCTCCTCGACTTCCTCAGTCTGCTGATTTTTATGTGGGAGGCTCAGAGATGGCACTGAACAGAGATTATAGCCATCATAGACTTCAGCATTATCACTGCACCGTGACTTTCACAAGGTCTGGAAAATATCTAAATTAGTTCACTGAAATGTATTCATCAAATCACTTCTCCTGTGGATTTATCTGCAGTGATACCCTGTTATCCTTTCCCTCTTTAAATCACTTTTTTTTGTTGCTAAACTAGCTAATAGAAATCACAACACAAACTACTTTAATGGATTATCATAGATTATTTTTGCTTTAATAGCTTCAGAATATGAAATTGACAGTGTGGGTAAGGATCACACAGCTGCACATCTGGCAATACTTTTGCCATGTTGCATGTTGGTCCTGGGTTCAAATCCTGGCCTGGGGTCCTTTTGTATGGTATTTGTCAGTTGACTGTATCTTAACCCTTTAAAGAAATGCTGCAGAGTCAGTCTTCATTAGATTTCAGACAAACATCAGTGTTTCCATGAGAATACAGTGCATGCACAAGTATTTCCACCCTTTGAATTTTTCCATATTTGGTCAAGACTTGAGACCAAGGCAGAGGTTCACCTTCCAACAAGAGAGTGACCCTAAACCTTTGGTCAGAAGGGTTTGGATCAAAGCATATGAAGGATTAGAATCACCCCATTAACCCATACTTATGTTCAACAGAGAAAGTGTGACAAGGTTCGTGGATGCTCTCCATCAAATCTGACCAAAATTTAGCAACTTTTGGGAGAGGAATGTGCAAAACTGAAAGAGTTTTGCACATATACTGTTAGATCTTAAGCTGTAGCTGCAGCAAAGGTTGGAAAGACAATGTACTGACTCAGGGTGACTGAGTAGAAATGCACAGCTTTCAGATTAAAATAAGTGACACATTTTGACAACCTTGATAGCTTTTCTTTTAGATTCAGTTATGCACAACCTTGTGTTGGTGAATCACATAAAATCTTTATGAAATACATTGACGTTTGTAAATGTTGCGTCACAAATTGTGGATTTGAAGTGTATTGAATACTTTTACAAGGCAACAGTATACCAGTCCTGCTTACGCTGTTAAAGATAAAAAGTTTGAACAAGTGAGCACAGTTTTGGTGCATTCGTGTAGAGTTCATTTGTGAAGAAACTGATGTAAGAGGGGGGGAGGGAGGATTTACGGTGAAGTGAGAGCACCATGAACCATGAAGTGATAGATCACTTTCATCATATTTCAAACCAAGCTACTTATTTATTGCAAACTTCTTCGAGGATTTGTTTGTGCTTTTCCGAGAAGCTGTGTGGATGTTTTCTTGCATACAAGCTAACAAAGTGAAACGCATTTCTAAATGCTTGTGCAGCTAAATGCCTTTCTTAGAGGAGGGATTGTTTCTCTGCTAGATAATTTTCATGTATTCATCTTGGTGCTTTAAATACAGTCTTTGAGCTGATGTCTGATTGATGACCTCATTAGCAATCAAGACTCTGAGATCTGTAAAGACGCCCTAAACCTGCAAGACCAACTCTGACTAAATAAATAATCTCCTGCATGTGTATGCGAGAAGCATACTGAAGTCACTGTAATATCATTTAAATCGATCAGCAGCTCAGCACTTTAGCAGGCTTACGCCACTGCAGAGACATTCTTGAACATTTATCCTATTACTATTCATCTTGTATGTTGTGCCTAGACTTCCTGTCAATGCATTAGATCCAATGGAAACTAAAGACCTTTGGCTTAAGTACGCTTTTAATAACACTTTAGAGCTTGTTTCTAGTCTCAAAAAGCATGTGGTGTTTTATTTAATGCACTACAGTATAGTTTGGAGGAGGAAGTTAGCTTGGAGGTCAACCAAAGAGAAAGGTAGAAAAAAAACGATAGCGGAAGTAAGTTTGAGTGTCAGACCCAATCAGTTCAGCTGCAGAGAAAGACAGAAAATACGCAGTGTGGGAGATACAGGCTGGAAGAAGGTTAAAAAAAGGAGAGCTCTAAAACAAAATGGAAACGGAGCAAGGAGGGGAGTAAACAGAAATGGAGGCTGCACCGTGCTTAGATTGAGGTGGGACTGGGACTGAGCGCAGGAGCATCATTGTGATTCAGACTTGCTCTGGAGTCGAGCCAGCACCGTGATGCATAACTGGAAGTATTAGAGGAGATGAAGGGGAGAGCTGTGTGAAGTAGCACGAAATTACAGAGCTGCCTGGAGCACGTAAAGAGAGAGAGCGAGGATAAAGTGAATGTCCACAGTGCAAATGATGAAATAAACAAATCCGAGGCAGTAAGCCTGGATGACAGACCAGATAACAAATATCTAATGTGTTTCTACCATTACTCAGTGTCGGTAAAGCCCAGTGTGGGAGTCACAGTTACAGTAAGTGCAGCATTGGCAGTGTGATCAATGATGCTGAAGAGGAATACTGAAGGAATTCATTGCAGGTTCGCAGTGTGAGAATGCTTTTTGCTGACTAGCACATCAGGCAGCAGATACTACCAGAGGCAGACATTAAAGGTGCCAGTTGACAGAACCTCTTAAGTTAATTAGCTTGTTAGGTGGAGGCACTGGGCACAAGAACTGCTCTGTCCAAAACCAATAGAGCTATTATGTGATGTTATAGATTGCCTGCCTCTTTCCGATGGGAAGTTTGACCAAGATCATTGATTATAATCGGAATTTAGGGGAAAATGATGAGGGTAAACCACAAAGTCACATTTACAAAATATTTCAGTGATTATATGTAGTTTCTTTTTTGCTATCTGGTTCTTTAAAAAAAAAAAAAAAAAAGCTGGTACCTCATCTCTGTACGCAGTAGTCCAAACAGTTCATTTACCCCTTGAAACATTTAACATTTTGTTAGCACCAAACTAGTCCTTTTACTTACTTTAGCTACACCTACGTTTTCAAGAACTGTCTGTGCTGAAAATAACTCCCCCATAATCTGCCGCTCCTCTTCAAAGCGTTGAGATGTTGTTTTATAACCTTACTCTGCTCTCACCCTTTTCCCCAACTTTAGATTACAGAAGGACTAATAAGGTAACATCTGAAGGCAGTTGGTTATTTGTATTTTATTTAGGGTTATCAGAGTAAATGAGGCTGTATGCAAATATATGCCACTTACTTGATTCAGGTTTTTATTCGTAAAAAATGTTGAAAACCATTTTCAGTTGAATTATTTTGCTTTATATTTATGCAACATATGTTTTTAGTGTATCACATATAACTTCAATTCCACCAAAGTTTGTTTTGATGTAACAAAATGCCATTAGATTTCCAAGTATTTCTAAGTGTATGTACCATAATTTGCATGTTAAAATTTGAAATAAATGTGTATTATGAGCTAGGATTAAAGGAAGATGTTATTTAACTTAATCGATGTTTAAACTTGGACTTTAAATTCATTGTACATGGTGAAGTGCCCTTTAAATCCACATCTTCCTTTGCCTAATTTCTGCCTGTGTGAGCAAAAAGGGATTTAGGAAAAGATATCAAAATCATCCAGCTAAGCATAGAAGATAGGAACATGCTGGAGAAAAATGCCTCCAGCAAATGAAAATTCCCCGTGAGGAAATTTGAGAAGTGAGTTTATCAGCGTGTGACTGCAGACTGCGGACCGAAAGCTTGAGTGACAGCAGACGTTTTTTATTTTTTTATTTTTATCCTCCTGCCTAGAATGGAACAAGGGAGAAAGACAGCAGGAAAAGCAAGGTACATCTGTTTTTTATTGATACAGACTGCACCTGCCTTCCACCTGGTCTGCCAGAATAAAATTTGCTCCAGCCATGTCAGAGATGCTTATAAATACTGTAGACTCTCAATGAGCAATAAGAAGTCTTTTCTTTAGTGAAACCAAAAAGATGCTGCAGTAGCTTAAAAATGCAGCTAGAGTGGGTTATGCATTGAAGTAATGATGTGCACATTAAAATTCACACTAAATCTATGATTCTTTGAAACTTTTCACGTTGGTGTTATTTTTTAAATAATTTCCTGACAACGTGCACGTCAATATTCCTTACTTTTGATTAATAATATATGAGTTCTTTCAGAGTATAAGCTTCTCTTAGCTAAAAATTCATTCTGGCTTCCCTTGCACTACAAGTGCTGCATACAGAATGGGCGCATTTCTTTATAAGGCTCTGTGAGGTTAGTTTCATTTAGATGCAGGCCACAAGATGTCTCCCTCTGCTAAAAAAGCTGCCTATCCACTGGAGTGACATTCTCATTGCAAGCATTTTTTCCCCCCTTTGTTTCTTATACAATTCTATGTATCCGAATTAACTTGAGTCACATTGTAACTCAGATGTTTAAACTCTTTTACCAGGTCTTGTTTCTCTGTGGTTTGTACGCTTTATTACGTTTTCATGTGACTATATTGGTGACGGTGTTGCTTGTAAAGTTACAATAAGAAAAGTCATTATCAGTAAAACACACTATTGATTGACTGCTGGAAGTGATGAACTGTATCAGGAGTACTGCAACATTTATTTGATTTTTTTTTTTTTTTTTGGTCTGTCTGTCAGGTAGCTAAGGAGCTGATTTAAGTAGTAAAATTTATTTTTTATTTCTTTTATTTCTTTTTTTTTATTTTGATCTAACCTAAATGGTCAAACCTCATACTTCTTCATGTAGATACGTTAAGAAACTGACTCTCTATAGGCATTGATATATCATAATTAGGGTGCAACAATTGCAACAATACCCTAACTTATGAAAGGTCAATTATTTTTGCTAATAAATAATAAGCATTTCTGCAATCATGTGCAGAAGGTATAAAACATTCATGGTAAATGAAATTGTTTTTTTTTTTTATCTGACTATAAAGTTTGTTTAATAAGGTTCAAAAATGTGCGCACTGTCATATTTGCATTTGTATCTCTGAGTGCAAACAAATAGTTTTCATTGGTGAGCTCATATATAAAGGGATCAAAATATATCCAGACCAACCTGACCTTAGGTAAAATAAATAAATAAATAAATAATAATTATTATTAATTAGACCGTAAACCACTGGGTATGTTACTCTATGATGCAAGAACTGACATCAAATAGTGTAAAAAAGGTCATGAGCATTTTCCATCAGCACGGAGGAATTTTAGCCCACTCTTATTTGCTAAAAAATGTTGCTCAGCCACTCTGGGTGCTTTTTGAACATGAACACCTGGTTTAAGGTTATGCTACAGTTGGATTTACCTACAGACTTTGACTAGGTCATTCTAAAACCTCTTTTTTTTCATTGCACGAATGCTTTCTCTTCCTTCTTTAAAGTAATATAAATGAATGGAGATTATAAAATAGATTAAATTAAATCAATGGTAAATTATAAAAGTATGAAGTGAAAACTTTTTGTAAGCTTTCTGTAAGCTCATAGCTGTGTTATTAGTTATTGTCTACAGATCAAAGCCTTAGCAAGAACCCAAACCTTCAGTAGTCAAGAGTCTATTGTGTCATATAATCTTACCTTGCTTTTTTACAGTCAAGTGATCAGTGAAGTCATCAGGGTCGATAATGATGAATAAATTCATGAGTTCAGTTTCAGAGTTACTGGACGTTAATCAAATATATCAATCATATCTTACCTCCTTTATCTTTGCATTGTGCTTGATGTGTTTTTGGTGCACAACATGTAATTGCTGCCGGTGCCTCTCCAGGCTTTGAACATTTGCACTGGCCCTTAAAGGAGTTCATCTCTTTACGCAGTTGAATCTCTGCTCCTCCTCTAATGAGAGCTCTGGGGCTCAGCTTGGCTTTGACATAAAAGAGGATGGTTTGTGTCATTCGCGGACAGCCCTGGAGGAGTGAGTTAGGTCTTAAATGAAATGAAGCTGTGCATGTAAAAATCTGAGAATTAAACCCTAATAAATTTATCTCATTTAGTTTCCCATAATACAAAATGGTATCTCTTTTGGACTTTGAAAATTGTACTGCGTCAAGGCTTACTAATTACATGCTTGAACACTGGGATGATCAGCTTGTGCTTCAGCTTACACACACAGTCTAAATGAAACATTCCTATGTTTAATATACACACAGAAAAAATGAATTCAAGCTTACTTGTATTTAAACTTGATGGTGCTGAAATACCAGAGACGTTTGTCAGAAGTGTATATAACATGCAGTGCAATAAACACTAGATGGGCGAGGATAGTAACCAACAAGCTGGTGGATTTAATGGATTTAGCAAAGAAACCAGTACAAGAGAGAATGTTGTATGTACCTCACATTAAAGGTGTTTTTTTTTTTTTAATAAAACATATTTTCTACAACTCACCACGTCATGACATTACATAATGAGACAGATGGTCTGTAAAAAGATTGCTCTCCTTCACCTCCTTTAGCTATTATTGCGGTCTGAAAAAATGACCAAAAACAATCAATCAGAGCCAGGAGGAGGGTCTTAACACTGTCACTCAATGCCTCGTACTTGTTGCTAAATGCGCTAATGGCGGAGAAACAACTTTCCGTTTAACCGCCGTCATTCATTCTGTAAGAGAATGAATGCTTGGCCATGCTAACTAGCCAAGCATTCACACCAAGATCTGCTGATGCTATGCTGCCAATCGAAAACAGTTCTGCTGTGAGCAGGGCGGAGCCACCGAGAGAGAGAGAACTGAGCAATGAAAGGAAATAAAAGTTTGGAGCCGATACTCACTCAATGGGAGTTCTGGAAGATTCTTCTGATTCACTAAAAAAACATCAGTTTTTAGCAACTTTGCTTTGTAGTGATTATATTATGTAGTGATTGTGACAATGACATTTTTCTACACAGCCAGTTTTACTAATTAGGATTTAATTCACCACCATAACGTAGCTCTTTCAAAGGACACTACCAGTCATTTCATCCGCTCTCTCCAGTTTTCCCTCAACTAGATGTTTTGCTCCAAACAGTCACTTCAAGTTAATGTTGCATATGTATTGATGGGTACAGGAAGAAAAGGATGATAAAATGATGCACCGGCCACAATAAAACATTTTCTCATTCATTTGGCTTGGACACTGAGAAGACGAATGAAGACTGTGGCTAACTGAGGAAACATATGCAAAAGAAACATTTTGATATTTCTGCATGAATATATATATATTTAAATTGTGTCTTATATTTATGTACACACTGTTTGCTGAGTGTGTATAAAACTGAAGTAAAATGCCTTGCCTTGCCAGCTAACCTAGAGCTGATTCTCATTCGAGGTTAATGTTTTAATTCATAAAAAGTTCTGCAGACATCAGCAGGAAATTGTTACCAACAGAAGGCCCATATAAAGGAAAAACTGAAAAATTTCTGACCTAAAAAACTTTACTCATGAACAGCAGCCAGGGTGCTGTATTGTTATTTCCTGCTAGAGCTATCTGCTGTTGCATCAACTGTGTCATGTCTTTGTCCGTCAGTCTGGGTTATTCATTCTCCTGAGGAGACAAAAAAAGTGTTTACAACAGAGAATGTTTTTGGTGAGTTTATTTTCAGGAAGCTCACCCACATTTTCTGCATAGGACCTCTTGCACATAACCTTTGACCATATTATATTAGGACCGTCTTAATTGTGAAGAAAACAATATGTTCAAAATCAGCACAATAAACAGCGATGCTGCTACAAAGTCTGACATTCATTTAAAAAAGTGTTTTAAAATTACTTATCTGAAAATAATGAAAAAGCCTATTTTAAGATATTTATGTTTCGTACCTGCACTGACATTTAGGTTAAATTTAGGTTTTCTGGCTCTAAAACGTGATATCTGACCATTTAAACTGGCATTGGTACAGAACTTGATAACTGTTGTGATGCACTGAGAGACCATGTGTTTGAAAGAGGGGTGATGATTGAACTTTATTGGCTGTGTGTAATCTCTGGAGCTCAGCGTAATGAAACGGTACTTTGGTTTGAACTGCTGACAAGGGATGATTCTGTGAGCACGGAGAGCCTCCTGCATCACACATTCTTTAAGCCTGAATGGAAGAAAGAAGCTCCTGCAATTAACTTCTTCATAAAATGCACCTTTTATCTATTGACACATGTCCAGAGAATTTCACAATAGAGGAAATACACAGATATGATCAACAGGAGAAGAAACCAGGATCTAACTCATAAGAAGTCAGATATCTCAGATGTACCACTGTTTATGTGAGAAAATAGATGTTGATCATCACTATGGCAAAAAATATATAAATGTGTTTTTTTAAATCTAACCAATAGTTTAAAAAGAAATTGATCACACAAAAAGCTAAAAGAAAAATATTGTTTTTTTTTTTTTTTGTTTTTTCCCCATCAGCCTCAGCGGGGGTTGACATGATGTAGAGCAGCTGTAAGAGAATGAATGTATGCAGAGAAGAAAATACTTTTTCTGTCGTCCCAAAGTTTTGTTATTCATTTATTTCTTTCTTCTTATTTTTTTTTTTTTTTTTAGTTTTTTGTTATTCATGTTCTGATAAGGAATAATCCTAACGTTAAAATACTACTTTGACCACAACTTAAGATCAAGTAAAACTGGGTAACAAAGAGCTACTCTTTCATTTTGAATTCATTATTTTCTTAAAGGACTTAAAAGTAGGGCCGTAACATTTAAGCTAACATGTGGATCAACACGTGCATTGTATTTTTTTTTTTTTTGAAGAAGTGCTACATACATCAATCAATTAGTCATCATTTTGTTCATGCTAGAGAAAATGGAGCGAAAACAAAAAAGCCCTCTTCACCACCTGCTCCCTGACAGCAGACAAACGCGCCCAAGCACGCACAGACCTGAGATGAGCAATGAGGCTTATAGATGTGGAAACAAAGAAAGCACTGCCTTAATCATAACTGTCTGTAATGGAGCTTATGGATATGATAAAGATGCAAATAAAAGACCCAATAAAAGTAGGACTAATAAAATAAAATTCCAACCACAGATATCTTCGAAGGTAATAGCAGTCATGACCACTAGTTTTTGCAAATAGAAGATCAAATGAGGATGTAGATGAGGGGTTTTCAATATGATTTGGTCAGGAATCAGGCACATTAATTCAAAATTTTATTTTTACTGATTGCACTGCACTTTTGAAACCTAAGGTTCTTTTTTTTTTTTTTTTTTTTTTTTTTTTTTTACATTTTTCCTTTTATCTGTAGTCTAAAAAAGCCACAGCTTCACAACACTCAATTCCCCACCACCTATGTGACCAACTTGGAGATATGTGCACATTCCATTGGATAACCCTATCTATTAGGAGCCCAGAAAATGGTGATTTATTTTTATATTTTTATGCATTTTGCTAAAGAGCATGATGTGTTCATTTCAGTTTCTTGTAATAATTGATGCAGCTAGAACCCCGTGAGTACAGCAGCAGCTGTTCCAAAGATTACAATAAATTTGGGGATGAGCTACCAGGATGTGGCTCATCCAGCTACATCTCTTCTATTGGTAGAACACAGATAGGCTGCTGACTCAATAATGAACCATCACCATCTTGCCATTGAAGTTTGCTTCATGCTCAAAATAATCAGAGAGCTCCCCTGCTATATCATGTGTAAATCTGAAGAGGGGACAAAAAAATCATTCAACTGCAAGATCATTCAAAGTTCAGAAGTGTGACGTTTTACATTTTGATAACTTCACTTAGTGTAAAATGCTCCTGGCTTTTTGACTTGTTGCTGATCAGCCTGGATATTCACTTTATGTGTGAGGAATACAGCATCTCTTTCCTCCAAAGTCTCCTGGAACCATGGAAGACATGGTTAAAACAGATGGTTAAAGTATTTTAATATAATCATAGTTTACTGTAGATGTGGTTATATGCATATGATAATGAATATCTACCAGCAGGAGGCTGAAACGAGTTATTTAATTGACCGTGCTTCACAATTACTCACATCTCATGTGCGAGTTAGCTGGCCAAACATAGTTCAAATTAGTGGCAAAGGTTATGTGTTGGAAAAATTGTTGTTCATAATCATCATTTTATCATCTACTCATTGTCAGTTGACATGTATTAATTAGATTATTGGCACTGCATGACTCCTGATTTTTTTTTATTTTTTTTTTTATTTTAGGTTGTAATTGGGTTGATAACAAGGAGGTGCTGTGCTCATAAATAATTCCTAATGTTTTGACTTAGCATAAAAACAAACATGACAATAGAGAGTTGTGGTTTTATGGGTTTGTGTCATTTCTTAGTTCCTACAGCTTACTCTCACATGTACAGTATTTAAAATTTATTTTAGGTTATAAACAGCTTATTGTTTTGTGTTAAAATTGTTTGCATTATTTGATTAAAAACCAGCAGATAAGCTTCTGTAGCCGCATTGTTCCAGTGAAAGAGGTACACACTACATTAACACAAATAATTTTCACCTTTTGGGGCATATTTAAGTAGTTCAAAATTTTTCACAATTGAAAGATTGTAATAACACATTATTTTTAAAGGAAACACATTAATCAGCAGTTTTTCAATAATAGTAAAAAATGTTGTGTTTCATAGCACCAAAGTTCATATCGGTTCATTTTTGCAATTCTTGTTTTCCAGACTGGAAACAAAAATGTTGCTTTATGAATGAAAAGATGATGAAATAAGTATGAATCTCAGCTTCCTGACAAACAAAATCTTTACGGGCTTTCATAAATGGATAAAAACACTTTGAAATTCAACCAAAGTTACACTTGCAGGCACCAGGAGAAGAAATTACTTTCAGTTTTATATATTATAGTTTATTTAGGTAGAGAAACCTACTATAAAATGGTCTGCGACAAATTGTCTTGACACATTTTTAAGGAGAGTCTGCGGGTTTTTTTGTCGAGTAGCCACCTCAGCCATCAATAATACAGTTTTATCGACCCATAAACTTGCTGCAGATCCTCCAGTAAATTTAGATGAAGTCTGAAGTTCAGACTTCATCTTTTTTTTCTTTTTGAAGATTTTCTTTGCGCTAGGTGTTTCTGATTTGATCAATACCACCACCCTCCGCCTCTCGGTACCATTGGAGGTCTACTTCATCACCAGAGGAAAACAATTTCATCCACTGGCTCCACCTCATTCTCCATGCGACTGTGAGGAGAGTGCATGTGGAAAAGGGCGGGCAACAAGCTTTATTTTCCCTTCTGCGGGCTTCAAGTCAACAGGCTGAAAAGCATCTCTTGACTGTGTGGGAAAAAAAGGAGGAGTTGAGTTCTGGGCAGCTGCTGCACTGAGACAGAGACAACCGAAATCTGTGAGTATTGTCTGGCACTGGAGAGAGGGAGATGGAGGAGTGAAGGATCTGAGCCACAGAGAGGTAAGTCTCTCCGGCTTCTCAAAGTGATTACCTCTGGGAGTGGAGTCGTCGCTCACATCTGCAATTATCACGCCCGTCTATCTCTTGATGAAGGACTGGTGATAGTTATGCTGATTATTTTTTATCTCCGGAGTGATTCAGCTGTATTTATCATAAGTGAATCATTATGTAAATCAAATTTACCTTCTAAAAGGAGCACTCTTCTTTTGATTTTATCAGACCGCTGTGCACTCAGACCTCAGTGTCTGCTAGCTGGAATTTTTGACACATAAAACGGAACATGATTGTGAAAGCCACTGGGAGTAAATTGTGGTCTGCCGAGGGCTGCTAAGAAACTGCACTTGATCACGAAACACTTGCCTTTGCAATTATGGTCAAAGCACCTACATCTGAATCAGTCGCCCTGGGGCCAAACAAACCAAACGATGCCCAGGAGAGTGCCGTCCAACAGGCAACGTCCAGCAGGCTCAAAACGCCTCTCAAAGAGATCACTGTGTCTTTCATCAGGAGGACCAAAATCCATGGTTTGAAGTTTATATTCTGCCCGAACAAGTCGAAACCACAGCAGCTCATCTGGACTCTGGCCTTCTTTCTTTGCATAAGTCTTCTCTGCACCTGGTCCTGGAACCGGATCCTCTACCTGATGTCCTACCCTGCTGTCACAAAGATCTACATGGTTTGGGCTCACAATATGTCCTTCCCAGCAGTCACTTTCTGCAACAAGAACGTGTTTCGTGCATCTAGTATGACTAAGGACGACCTGTATCACAGCGGTTACTGGATGGACCTCATGTATCCTAACCACACTGTGATAAAAAGGAGCCTGTCCATCCTGAAAGAAAGCCATAAACCAGCTCTCCTGGGTCTGCTGGACTTCCAGAACTACACCCCGCCCCCTGATTATCTCGTCAACACCACAGAGATGATGAGTCGACTCAGCCACCAGCTGGAGGACATGCTGCTGGAGTGCAGGTTTCGAGGGGAGACCTGCACCTACAAAAACTTCAGCACTGTATGTAGAAAGAGAAGGATGGTGCTTGCCAGGTGTGGAGTATGAGTGTTGCTTGCAAGGTGCATTAATAATTTATTTGACAAAGTCTCTTTAGAACAAGATTTCTCTCAGGCTGTTTTGAGGTGTTGATGTTTCGGAGGTGAAACAAAAGCCAGTCCTGTTTTTCCTCTTAAACTTTTTGTTTCTCATTCAAGGAAAGCCTCTTAAGAAAACAGGTACAGTAGCCCACAGTCATCGTCTCCATGTAGGATGTCAATTTTTTAAACATGTTTTATGTAACCGTGGTCACTGAAAATTTGGAACGCATGAATGTCAATAAATCAGGGATCATACAAAATTTTTATAAAAAATGTTTCTAAAATTAAATATCTATATGGTATGAGGAAAAGGCACAGAGTCATATAACTAATGCAAACATACATTTTTGATGATCTGGATTCTAAGGTATAAATGAACTAAAATGCTGCATAAGTTCCTCCATGGCTTCAGCAGCAGCTTTACTTGTGACTGCAGATTTTAAATGGTTACCTTTATCAAGAGTACTTAAAATTAACTTTTAAAATTCTTTGAAAATGTGAATTAATTTAGAATTTTATAAAATTAACAAACGAGACAGCCCCGTGGCATTGAATTGTTTCTGTGCAATTTAGAATATTTTAAGCCTTTTTATTTGAGTTGTTTCTTTCTTAGTCTAAAAACTAAACTTTTTTTAGCTTGCACTTCATCTTAAATAAACATTGTTGATGTAAAAAAAAAAAGGATATTCGTCTTTCAAAATTATTTTGATTTTGCGTTGTTTCAGATAATCCAACAATTTTATTTCCAGATAAAGACGGCATCAATAAATACAGAAAGCAGTTTTCTTCTGGTAATTTCAGATATTAGGGGGAAATAAAGCTTTGCAAACTAGACTTGTTAAGGTCCATTTAAATAATAAATTAACTCTGATTAGCAAGCCTTTTTGGAAAACTGAGTGCAATTTCAGCAGCCTGACCTAATTACTGCAAGACCTGTCGCATCAGGAAATTCACTTACATAGAGCCTGTCTGACAAGATAAATAGGGATGAAATATCTCTCAGTGCAACACATCATTATTTCTATGTCTTTGGTGTGCCAGAGAACCACAGTGAGAGTCATTCCACAAATCTAGAAAACACTGAGCAGTGGGGAGCTTTCCCAGAAGAGACAGACCCTCATAACTTATTTTAAGCACCGTAAGCCTCTTTTTCTGCCATTCAGGCCATCATTAATGCCTCAACAATAAGAAAGTGACTGGGGTAAAAATGACATAAATGGTAGAGTACCAAACCTACTTTTGGAGAAAAAAATTCCATCTCACATTTAACCAAAAATTATTTGATGATCCCGAAGGAAGTCGGTCATAGTGGTAACGTGATGGTCTGGATCTGCTTTGCTGCTTAATGATCTGGATGACTTGTAATTGATGGAAACATCAATTCAGCTCTTTTGAGGTTGTTGGGCCATTGCAACCTTAAGCTAAAAGGCAGTTGGGTAATGCAGTAGGACAACAATGTAAAGCAGGGGTGCCCAAGTCCAGTCCTCGAGAGCTACCATCCTGCTCTCGAGGGGTGCCCAAGTCCAGTCCTCAAGAGCTACCATCCTGCAACTTTTAGAAGTATCCTTACTCCAACAGACTGGGATCAGCTCTACAGAGGCCTGGTAACGAGCCATTCATTTGATTCAGGTGCGTTGAAGCAGGGATGCATCTGAAAGTTGCAGGATGGTAGCTCTCGAGGACTGGACTTGGGCACCCCTGATCTAAAGTATTAATGTTGCTGTTTTTCAGGCTTTAACTAGTCCTGCTTCCCTGTCCACTCTTCAGTCTTTGACAGCCCCAGTATTAAGCTTGGGAGAGTTTTAAATGCAGCAACATGTTTAACTGTTGATAGATTTGGTATACATAATTTACTAATTACTACCAATAAAGACACTTTGTTGTCTTTTTTGTCAACCGTAAAATCCAAATGTAGCTGTGGATTGGGTCTAAGGAGTTGTTCTACTGATCTGATGGAGGAGCAACGTGTTGTTTAGAAAATGCGGCTAAGAAGTGAAAACAGCTGGAAGAAATTTTACTGCACAAAAACAAGCAGAGCAAATTTCAAATCTTTCACCCTCGACTTATAATTTACAGTAAATTTACTGATAATATCCCCAGCAACATTGTCGCTTTTTTATACTCCATGCAAAATAAGGTTTTACAGATTGTACAGAGACAGTGATTTTAAACCATGGTGCAAAAAAATAGAGAAGAAAAACTTTCTTCACTGCAGACTTAGTGCACACTGTAGCTGCAACAAATCCAGCATGTTCCCTTGTGAGTGCAACCAATTAAACAGAACCCTCCGGAACAGATGATCAGGTCTTAGAATTAAATTTACTTCCACATATGTTTTATAAACAATGGGAAGTGAAAAATGTGGAAGGAGCAAATCAAAATATTTTTATGTCATCAAAATTGTTAAGAGTACTGCTGTATGTACCATGAAACAAGGTGCGTCTGTTTGAATTTGAATATTATTAGTGAAGTTTTGTCTCCAGCTCCAAATTATGCTTAGGGTCTCATATAAATTTTCATATTTCTGTAGGGTCATAGTAGGCTACACAGTCAAACTCTGTTTTTAGTGACTGAAACTTGATCAGTGTTCCCGTCTTAACAACCAAAACAGGTGACAGTGACAGCTTTAACCAGTTTGATATCTGAAATACAAGTGATCTCAATTGGCTGCAACATCTTCACTGTTACTTTACAATATCAGTGCAGAACGTCTACTGTATAAAAAAAAAAAAAAATCCATCTTCATAGCCAAACACAGCCATATTTTGTATTTAAGCTGTGCTCGTGTCTGAAGCGTCTCTTGTCGTAGCTGAAGTGTGACTTCCTGGCCCTGGTATTTTATTTAAATTGCTGTGTAAAATTTTTAAAACTCACCAGTTAGATGGTTTCGAGTCACTTAGCAGACCTCATTATATGGCCTGCAGTGGGAAAAGGCTTAGAGCTCTGTCGAACAGCATCTGTCTGAGCTGCACGAAAGTCTGTGTGAGTCGGACACGGAACACTGACTCTGATCTCTGGAGATCAACTTTGCCCAGCTGCCTGGGTTTCCGCCAGCAGACCCTTTAACACAGCCTCGCTACAGAGGATAACTGATGAAAAGTTACCAAGAGCTGGAGTTTGTGTCTTTCCTGATGTGAGGTTGATTTAGACAAGTGCTAAAGATACATGAATGGCTGAAAGCCACTGTCTGAGCGTTCTACAGTTTTCTATGGTGTTGTGAGCTCTTCTAATACTTGGATGGCTCTAATCAACACACTGGAATTCATTATTTAATAAGCTGGAAATAGGAGTCAATGTTGCTACTTTGTTGTAACTTTCTACAGCGATTGTTTTATTTCCCTACTTTTGAGTAAGACAGAGGTCTTAAAACATCTGTTAACAAGACATCAGCTCATATTATTTATAATAAATATTAATCTTTCTCAACTTTTTCTCACCACATGAATAAATGTACTGAGTTGCTGCCATGTTATTGGCCAGTTTGTGTGTTACTAAATTACTGAACAAATATACCTCATAAAACAGTGATCATATTTATGCTTTTATGATATGATTAACCTGTTTCTGCAAAGGTATTTTGTGTTAAATGTTTCAGTAGATCACTTGTTTTGTTTGTTTTTTGCTCATGAGATTCAAATGTGTGTGTAGAACTACTGTAGTGACTGCTTTTTCATAGTTGTCCTGTTGCAGTATGCTTATTTGCTGTGAACTCTCAACAGCTTACAACGGCATCACAACAAACATTGCTATTTGTTGCAATGTGGCATGCTGTAAATGCTTACTATTTTGTAATATGTGTTGCCAGCCAGTTCTGCACTTTGATTCTGTCTAAAAACTGATTCAAAGTCGGGGTTTGTGGCGTTTCTCAGCTTCAGTCAAATCAATTAGTTGTAATTTCATTATGGCGTATAAAACGAGACAGTGTTTCATTGTTTCAAATCATCACTCAACAGACAGATTAGTGTTAGAAGACTATAAACACATAAACCACAATTAGATAAAGACATAAAATAGATGGAATATAAAATAGGTGTATTGATGTGATGTGCATAATCTCAGCAGCACCAATTTAGCACAATTAAATTTAACAAGGAAAGTGGCGTTACTGTATGCTTGTTCAGCTTTGGATTTTATGTACCCGGAGAGGGTTTACGGAGTTAGTGACAATGTTGAGATCTCTGTTCCTGCAGCAGCTCTGAATCAAACCTCAGACAAGGGGGTAAGGACGCTGCAAGGATCTTCTCGGCTCCTCTCACTGTCCTGTGCAGGGCGCTCGTGTTGGCCTATTGCAGATGGAGTACCATTCTGAAGTGCAGAAAGCTTTGAGGATGGTCCTAGGAACAGTGCAGTCTCTGCTGGGCCAGTTTCAAGTTCCCATAGATCAATACTCCAAAGAATGTTATCTCTGTGCTGAACAATTTGCTGATGTTAATATTGTGACCTTTGGAAGTTGATAATAATTGCCTTTTTATTTGGCTAATGCTCCCTGTACACTGGATCATCATTTCTTTAAGTTAGTTCCACTACTTCTGCGTCATTTGTTTATGTAACATTTTAGCATATCAGTAGTATCATGTTAATTATTTCTAAAGATTATAAGTTGGGTTTTTTTTAAGTATTATTCAAACAACATAATCATCCACAAACTCTGAGGAAAAAGCTCTATGAATGTGGAAGACTTTTGGTGTAAAAAAAAATACCAGCAGTGACTCTGTATTAAATATTAAGAGCTGCTGTACTATTCTGGCATTGCTTCGATCCTAGATAGAGGTTTCATCCATGGTCGGATAGATTTTTCTGTCTGTGTTTCTAATTCAATGATGTTTAAACACTATATTTACAATAAATCACTCAGGGGACGACTTTTCTTTGGAGTGAAATTGGGTAAAAATAAATGGCTGTTGCTGCCACCGAGGTGCGTTTGTTAATTTCCTAAACCAGTGCCTGTTCAAAGCCAATGCTTCTTTCTCTGGTAATCAGAAAACCTCTGCAATGATTACCTCTTCTGCACAATTACACACTGACATGTAATACATCTTGTACTGGTGCACAGCTTGCAGTGGTGCTGTGGGGAGGTTGTTACTCATACTCATTCTCGTTTTGGGGATTTTTTTGGTGTTCTCTGTTTACAGATTTACACTCGCTACGGGAAATGCTACACCTTCAACTCAGGGTTAGATGGCAACCCTCTGCTGACCACATTGAAAGGAGGCACAGGGAATGGCCTGGAAATCATGCTGGATATCCAGCAGGATGAATACCTGCCTGTTTGGGGAGAGACAGGTCAGTGCAACTTTAAACACTGTTCTTACTTATACTAACAGGTTAACAGATTTACGGAAACCTCTCCATATAGAGGATCTACCATTGCTTGCAAAAATGTTCCCGCCCTTTGATTTTTTTTTTTTTTCACATATTATGGTGTGACAATCACAACCTTCTGTGTTTTTAATTGGGATCTTATGTAATTGAAGCAGAAGGGAAATTGTATTTTTCAATTTTTTTTTAACAAAGCAAAAACTGTGTGGCTTGCATTTATGATCACCTCCCTTTACTTAAATACCACTAAACAAAACCTACAGAGAACAGACCCATAGAGAGCAATGCTTAAGAAAAAAACCCTGCAAGAAGCTGCTGAAGACATAAGCGGGACAACAAACCTAAAAAGCTTCAATGGAATGGTTTAATTCAAGCATATTCATGTGTCAGAATGGCCCTGTCAATGCTCAGAATTAAATCCAATTAAAAATACGTGGAAAGACTTCAAAAAAGCTGTTTGTAGATGCTATTCATCTAATCTGACTGAGTTTACATAGTCAGATTGCCCGTTCGTTTACACAGGAATGGCCAAAAATCCCCATCCATAGCTGAGAAACACCGATAGAAGCACAGCCTGAAAGAGTTCAGGAGGTCTAAATACAAACAGACTGCAAAATATGCTAAAACAACATTTTTTCAGTTGGTCTGTTGCAGTGATATTAATATTTTAGAAGAACAATTGAAAAGAGAAAATTCCATCTGTAGCATTGTATTGTTTTCTTATGTTTTGTTTCCTTTTTTTTTTTTCTCCAGGTGCACCACTGTGAGTAGATTCAATAAAGTGTGCTCTAATAAATCTCTATTAGTATATGCAGGGACATTACTGGTTGTAAATCTATTTAAAATTAACTAACACGCCAACAGTTTTATTGGTATTGCTTCACCCAGAAGGTTTTAAAACACTATTATTGCAAAAACTGGTAATCACTGAGTGCTGAAACTGGGGGGGAAAAAAAGCACCCAAAGAGCGGCTTCCCTTCGATGGCCGTAAATGTTATATTTTCTGCCGTGCTGTATCCACAGATGAGACATCGTATGAAGCAGGCATCAAGGTTCAGATCCACAGCCAGGACGAGCCACCCTTCATTGACCAGCTGGGATTCGGTGTAGCCCCTGGTTTTCAAACTTTTGTGTCATGTCAGCAGCAACTGGTACCTAACAATCAGCCTCCAACCTCTTTTTTTTTTTTTTTTTTTTTTTTTCTCCCCCCCGCTCTGCCTCATTGAGTGTTTGTCCCCAAATGTTTGCCAGCTAGTGTCCATTATCGCTGTGTGACAGTGCATGGAGCAAAATCAGATCGTTGATCTACCCTCTCTGCGGAAAGTGGAGTTGGTGCGGTTTTCACTAAATGAAACTTGGGGAATTAAAGCAGCCAAGAATTATTGACAGAGCAGGGCCAAGTAATGATTAGATGGAAGCATATGAGTGTAATGTTCCTTACTGAGCCAAAACCACTTAGGACTGCAAAGCATGCAAAAATATATGGCTGCTCAGACTAAGTCCTCTATTTTTAGCCAAGGAGGAAAAATATGAAAGTGTCTTTTTGATCGCTGCGAAACCTGTCAGAATTTACAAAGTGATGCGCAGCATGTTTTATTTGAAAGTGCTTTTATTTGCAGGTTTCAAAAAGAAAAAAAAAATGTCTTACATCATCTTACAGTATCTCCTGCTAAAAATAACAAAAATCTGAAAATACTTGAATAACTTCTTGAGGGAAAGGTGTAAAAAAAAAAAAAAAAAAAAACCTGGCAGACTTCTTGTTATGATGACTAGTTTTCCACTTCCACCAGCTCTAAAAACGTACTTTTTTATGAGAGCAATGACCTACAGCTATTTTGCACAGACTTTGATTTAAGGGCACAATTTTATGACGAGAAGAAACGCCTGTGGCAGGGTTTGTTGACTGCGGAAAATTTGCACGACAGCCCCGGCCCCACCGCCGTCAGTGAAGGATGAAAAGTAATAACTATATTGGAGCCTGAATTGATCGAACGGGCCGTCATGGATAGTCATAACAGTGAGAACACATGGATTTCCAATCCAAATCTAATGAAACTCTACAGCATTTATATGATGTTGCCTATAGTACAGATTCCCCATGTGTCTTTTTTTTTCTCTTTTCTAGGAAAACACACAAGACAAACAATGATCATCTCGTTTTCAGACAGACGCAGGGACAGAAAAGACAAAAAGCTTATGCTAAAATTGCAGTGGTGCTACAAAGAGCTTTAAATTTCGCAATGATTATAATAATTACGCTTTATGACCAACTGTATTTTTGCATTCTGCTGCTGGCTCATTAAAATTTCTAGCGCATAATCAGTTTTAGTGAAGTAAAGGGATACTTGAGCTGTTAATCAAATTAATTTCCTTAGCAATTAATGAAGCCAGATTTGAATGATTTTGCTCCGAAAGTTAATCAGCTTGGCTGCTTCATCAGCATGGACCAAATGTTAATGTAAAATCTGTCTTGTTTGAGCAGAATAGCATGGGATGATTGAGGTTTATTTTTGGCACTTGGACACCACAACAAGATTATGCATTGAATTGTTTTGGAGGTGAAAAACGGGACTCTCTCATTTTCTTCTTTTAAATGTCATCAGTGCTCAAAGTTTACCATCATTCAACTGTCATCAAGAAGCGAATCGGGTATATTAATCACCATCGCAGGGTTTCATCCTGAAAGCAAAAGAGCATAGATTAGTCATTAATAATCATGACACAAGCAGCCATAGCAGCGATGCGTTTATGTGTTGAAAGATGGATGCGTTAATTAGGTTATCATTGAAGTCTGGCAAACATTTATATCAGTAAGTGTCCTATGCTATGAGTACAGTATGCCGCCAATGTTATAGTGTTAAGGTAAACGAGACGTGATTTCCATATTTTCATTTGTGATTCCTTTTTCAGAGGAGTTGGATTTTAAAACCCGATCGTGAAACGGGACTGAGTTGAATTCAATCGTTTGAATGCATCACACCAATCATAATTTTGGGCTAACCCCGCCAACGTGTTGCATGACATGTAGAAGTTGAAACTTCTAAAGGATATCATCAAACCACTTTCCTATGATCTGAAAGATTTAGATAATAGCTCATCACATGTCTCTTCCTCCTCTGGTTGCCATTTAAACACCTCCACTGAAAATATTACTTTACAATGGATCCTACAGAGTTTTTTGCTCGGGACGTTCACTTTTACAGGGTATTTGCCTGATGCGACTGATCCCTTTCTGCCCTTTACCTCAGTGTTGCTTGCCTTTTGATTTCGATAATGATGTGGGCTGTGTTCCCTCACCCCTCACCCTAGACGAGACATCCTATGAGGCCGGCATAAAGGTGCAGCTTCATTCTCAGTCAGAGCCTCCCTTCCTCCATGAGCTGGGCTTTGGGGTCGCCCCTGGCTTCCAAACATTCGTTTCCACTCAAGAGCAGAGGGTAGTGTATGTGTGACTAGGCTTGCTGCATGCTGCAAAATACCATGTCGTTTGGTTCCTCCACACCTGTTAAGTTCCACTCTTTTGTCCGCTGTTTTACCCTCCCTACGAGGAATGGATTCATGTGCCTCCCGCCTGTTCACCCTTCTGTGTGGCTGAAGCAACTACGTGCAACAGTTTCTGCTGTGTATCCTCCTCATCTTTGTCTTCTCTGTTCAGAAGTTAATGTGTGTCATTCCTTTAAGTTACATATCCAAGTCTCTATCCTAATTAAAATTTTGTTTGTTGTTCGGTTGTACCCCTTCCTTTTCATGTACAGCTTTGTCAACGTGAGGTCTTTATTTTTGCTCGCATATCTCAATTGAGCGCATTATAGAAGCTCTGCCTTGTAGCATCTGAAAGGATCAGACAGTGTGATTCATTAGGTTTTACCCCCTGTGAGGATTCTGCCTTCTGGTCTGGAATAGTACATTGCTCGCCGGGGGGGTGGTTCTATCTGGTGCATGTCTACATCTGAAAGACTGTGGGTTTGAAAGGGAGTTCAATAAAAGCTTAATCATGTTTGCAGGTTTAGCTCCACTCAATCAGTGAACTGCACTTCATCTCCGTCGCTCCCTATTGACTAAATGACCCTTTGATTGTTGGAGTTGGCCTGGTTAGAGCTGCTGGATACGATAGAGACTTTCACTTGACCCTAATGTGACAATAGCACACAATTCTTCTGAGACGTTTGCCAGGAAAAAAAAGCTTTTGGCACTGATTGCCGGTCGGCCCCATGTTGCAATTAAAAGCTACTGCAAATTCAAAGTCCTAAAGCAAATTGGATTATATATACATATATGCATAAACTTTTTTTTTCTCGTTGCATTGCTTTGCCATGAAATTGGTATTAGCTCCAATGGAAAAAAAAATAAAAAAACATCGAAAGGGAACTGAAAATCTTGTTGGTAGTTAGATGTCAGTATTTTTTTCAGTACAATAGAAGTAGAAGATCTGAATGGACTACAGACACACTGAGCCAAACATAAATGGAGCAAATCACTGCAATTGTAAGCCTGAATTATACATAAGAACAAAATTACTATTGTTCTGTTATAGTTTTCTTTAGGTTCATAAATGTACAGAGTCTAGCAGAAGTACCCTTTTCACATTTTGTCCCACTATAGCATCAACAACTCAATATTTGAATGTGATTTTATAGTGCATCTATAAAAGTATTCCCAGCACTGCACGTTTTGTTATTATGCAGCCTTACTCCAAATTGTATTCAATTACTCTCTCTCCTCAAAAGACGCATATTACTCCATTATGACTTTGGAAAAAAATGTTTTTGAGTTTTTAGGAATTAAAAAGAAAAAAAAAACACTAAGTTACTGTCAGGGATACAAAATCTGTCCATAGTTTGTGGTGTCCTGTCAAAACTATCCAAGTTTCAACTTCTAAGACTGTCTCTAATCCCATGGTTCTCTGTTCCCTGCCAGAAACCAAACCTGCATCAGTAATGTTCTGCATGATGTCTGCCTGCTGCGACACATGAGCAATAATACAGTTCTGACTGCAAATCTTTTACCTCCTGTGTCTCAGAGCACATTTTTATTTAAAGACATCTGTTTTGTTTTTTTTCTGTGTACGTATGCGTGTTGCGTTTTGTGAGCTCGTCCTCTTTTTTTTGTTGTACTTATTCGGCTGTGCACTGGGCTTCTGTTTCTTTTTTGTTGTTTGGTGTAATCCTGTGAGACGACGTACTGAGGGAAAACATGTGCTGTTTGCTCTTTCAGCTTCAGTACCTCCCACAACCTTGGGGAGACTGCAAGTCCACACCGATAGACTCAGAATTCTTCTCCACTTACAGCATCACCGCATGCCGCATTGACTGTGAAACCCGGTACCTGCTGGAGAACTGCAACTGCAGAATGGTTCACATGCCCGGTATGAATTGGGACTTGTGAAAATCATTTTTCCCCCCTGTGGTGCTTAAATAAGTAATGAGCTTCACGTTTACATTATTCCAAATAGGTACTTCAACAGTTTGCACACCTGAGCAATATAAAGACTGTGCTGACCCAGCTTTAGGTAAGCCCGCACATTTTATCGTGTTCAGCATGAGTATGTTTTTTTTTTTTTTTTTTAGATCAATGTGTGAAACCCAGAGCTCAGGAGGTTTGCCATGAGCATATTCCAGGCTTAAGATAGTACTTATGTTGCTTCAGAAATTACTTTCCTCTCAGATAGTGCTGAAGCAAAATAATAAAATTATTGTTTAAAAATTCCATTATGAAGATTTGCGATGTGACTGTGCTTCGCTGAGCTCAAATAAATCGCACCAGTTTTATTCACCCCCCCCCCCTTCCCTGTTCTCTCCAGTAATATGGCTTCAGTCATTATTTGCTTTCATAGAAAGTGAACGATGGCAGCGAGTATATTTCTGTTACGTGCCGTGGTATTTTTAGCACAAACTGAGAGCTACTGTGTGCAGGTTTGTTTGATTTTTTTTTCTTTGTTTTCAAATAGATCGCAATATTTTTAAATGACTTTGATCATCCACAGACTTTTTGGTAGAGAAAGACAACGATTACTGTGTCTGTCAGACCCCCTGCAACATGACTCGCTATGGCAAGGAGCTGTCCATGGTAAAGATCCCCAGTAAGGCATCTGCTAAATATCTGGCTAAGAAATTCAACAAAACTGAGCAGTATATTGGGTAAGTATTATGTAGTATCAGTGAAGTATTTAGTCAGCTACTTTTCTTTCCTGATGCATTTTGAGCCAAGTCTCCATCGTTCACCTTCAATGTAACAATAATGAAAGAATCTTACTCAGGTAAATGTGAGATATAAACTGATGTAATGTTATATATCACAGGATATAATATGTGCTGGGTATGCTCTTGTCTGTCCTCTCTACAGAGAAAATATATTGGTGTTGGACATCTTCTTTGAAGCTCTAAACTATGAGAAAATTGAGCAGAAGAAGGCCTATGAAATTGCAGGGCTTCTCGGTAAGACTCTCACAGTTCCCTATTCTCTCAGAGGGAAAAAAAAAAAAAAACAGCATGACTTTGGTATCAGCACTCAGCGGATCCCTGGCACAAAGTTCACATTGTGCATCAGAGCCTGGTGCTTTGAGGGTTCCTCTTTGAACTCGCAGATAGGCTGAACACATTTTCATAATCTGATGCTCTTCCAAGGACAGCAGGCTGGTTCTGATGAGAAACCGGGCCTGCGTGGACACTTTTGACAACTCTGTTCAGATTGTTCAGAGATACAGGGAATTAGATGTGACAGCAATGGGAATGGCTTCATGCACCATTGTTCAATTAGTGTACCTGCCTATATCTGTTAATCTCTTCCTCTGTAGGTGACATTGGAGGTCAGATGGGGCTTTTCATTGGAGCCAGTGTTCTAACAATACTGGAAATATTCGACTACCTATACGAGGTAAAAACTTGGCCTTTTTACTTATTCATATGTATTTTGGAACTATTGTCATAACAAAGGTTCAGTGCGATATTATTTTTGTTTTATTTTATGTAGACTTTATATTACCTAGAGAATCCCTTTGAAATGTACAAGGTAGTCTCACAAAGGTTGGCTGCACTACAAAGTTTCACAAGGAAAAAAATAAGTATGCATTACAAGTTTTAGTATTTACATATCTATGACTCCTGAACAGTACATTAATCTGCAAAATACTTACAACCAATTGGCTGTCCCTCAGAATCCTTACAGGACAGGAAAAAAGAAGGGAGCCCACCAAACAATAACTTTGTGAATGAAAATGCACCAGTAATTAAAATGTCCCACCTCATTTCTTGTTACAACTAAACGCTTCAATAGGTTTTATAGGATGTTATGTGACATATCAACACAAAGTTTCTATATCTGCATTTACTTTTCACATAGAAGCAGGAGCTTTTGCCCTCAATATTAGTCGCATTATATGGGGATCATCTGTTAACATACATTTTTTTTAAACCTTATGACAAGTTCTCAATTGACTGTATGTCTATACTTTGAATCAGTCAATCTAAGACATGACTATCCTGTGTTCTAAACCATTCCATTGTATCTCTAATTTTCTATTAAAGAGGTTTAGCTCCATACATCTACCCTTTAGATCTCAATTGATTATATGTCCCTGATGAAGAAACTCATCATCCTTGCATAATGCTGCCAACACCATTCTCTAGGATTATGTGTTCAGTGTGATGAGCTCTGCAGTTTTTCTTCTCTTATAATGCTCACCTGACCACATCACCATCTTCTGTATTTTTGATTCTCTGTAACAGAAGCTGTAGATGTAACTTCTCACTACTTTCTAAAAAGTAATTTTCTTCTTACCACTCTGGCAGTAAGGCCAAGTCTGTTCAGAGCGTGACTTATAGTGGTCAACAGTTTCTCCCACCGGAACTGTTGATCTATCCCTTCTGAGACCATTGACATGTTCAAAGCTTAGGATGATTTTTTTTATAACCTAAACCTTCTTTTAGCTTCTCATATAGCTTCATTATTTTTCTTCAGACTTTTCATTGATGACTTCAAGCAAACCTCTAAAACCGTCACAGAACATCTGGATTGATACTGGCCATACATTATGAAGTTTATTTATTAATAAGGGGACATTTGACTGGACTTCAGTAGATTCTTTTTAGTTGTTTCAGGGAACATAAATGCATACTTTATACATGTTCAGATTTTGATTGGTTAAACATTTAAAGAGTGGGAATACTCTTTTGACGCACTGAATGCTTTTTGTTCATTCCTGATGTTATGTCATCTGCTGAATATGTTGCTCCCTTCTAGAATCATATTGTGAAACCTTCAGTTCTTCAGTTTATAGACCTTGTAGTTGTTATCTAAAGCCATTTTTATGCTTGAAAAAGTGGGAACTGAAGGAAAACATGCAACTGCTGTTCGCACATGTGACAGCACGAAATTGTCCACATGAGAAGTGGAGACGAGAGAAGAAATACAACAGCATGAAGAATAGGTTTTGTGTTAACAATTTAGAACATGATACACAAGAGCCACTGTGAAGTTTGGTGCTTATGGTTTTCAAAACTGTGAGGATGGAGTATAAGACTATCAGCTTGATATATAGTAAAATATTGAATATTTCAAGGTGAAATAAAGCCAAAGCCATATCTGAAGTGATTGATACATGTGAAAACAGACCAGGATCCTCGTATCTTTCCCAAATGAATAAAACTTTAAAAGTGCATTTATGGAACTTATTACGTAATGCATTATAAAGTTCATTCTAAAGCAAAATCCTAGACTTCAATCTACATTGCATAATTCTTTTTCTTTGACTTGAACTTTCACAAAGTTTTGTAAAATAAACTTTTTACCCCTGAGCTATATGAACAAAATGAATGCATTAATAAATAAAATGAGAATACTGTGGCAGCAAAAAGTTTTTTTTTTTTCCTTTAGTGATTACAGTTGAGCTTTTTATATGCTGAGATTAAAACTGCAATGTCTTAATTGCTTCTTGCTCCTTATTGCCTCTTAAGGCTATATCTCAAGTGTCACAAATATGCTGAACTTTTAATGCAAATGTGGAAACTTCATGAGGCAGTCAAATGAAGAAATAACCAATGTAATAACTGATCTAACTGGCAAAAATGAGAAGGAAGAAGAGAAAGATCCAATAACAGATGCAGCTAAAAACACAGACCGCAAAAACACTACAACCAAGGATTCTGTTATTATTTCAATAGACTATGAAATCTGAAAAATATCAACTGAACACTAGTCAGACGTTTTATTTGTAGACTTCAAGGAACCTCACAGGCCACCTTCTACACCTATATAGACAAAAATCAAAGCAGTTTTATTATATGAATTCATCTGACAAATGAATCACATTTGCACTCAATAAACACATGACTTCTACATTTTTTTTAGAATATGAGTTCCAGTTGCTTTAAGCCTTGCTGCAAAAAAGCAACCTGAAATGTCAACACAACTTGCTAAATGTGACATTTCTTCAGCAGCAGCTGAGAACTGCAGTGCTCATCGTTTTCAATCTTAGTGGGATTGCAGAAATAATCTTTTCACAGATATTGAAATCATTAAGTCTTGTGAATCGTGTTTTTTTGTGTGCCTTCTTTTAGGTGTTTAAGGATAAGGTTCTGGGTTACTTTGTGCGCAAGAAACGGCCGCAGCGTTGTCAGAGCGACAATCTGGTAATTACTTTTTCTTGTTCTCTCTGAATGCAGGTGTCTGAATGAAATGAAGGTCATGTATCACTGAATGAGCTAAAGAACAACAAAATGTCTATTCACATTTACAACACTAAATAGTGTCACATAGTCAGAAAAGACTAAACCTTATCAAATGACATCATGAACATCTGGGAGAAATGGTATGTTTATCTACAAAACATACTAACCCACTCAAATTCACATACCTGTGCTCTATATACATTTTAAAGACAGTTTTTTCAGGGGGGTTTTGTGGAAAGAAGCTAAAAAGCTTTGTTGCTGATAGATATTTGAAAAAAGTATCTTTCTTGGTGAAAAGAAAAACGGTCAACTCTCCAAGACAACAAAAAATAAATCTAAATATTTTTCCACAAAAGACAATCATTTGAATTGTAAAAAGTGAAAATTTAGTCAAATGCAAGCTTTTTAATCTGCAAAAAAACCCTCCTCTCATATTTCAGTGACTTCTTAAATCAGTAAACCAATAATGATATAAGTAATGGTAATAATTCCGTAATAGAGGCAGAACAAGCAGATACCCTTCAGTCACACTCCTGTAAGACGTGCCAGCTCGATTTAAGCTTGCATTCCACTTTACCTTCTCTCCCCTACAGCAGTTCACAGAAAGAACTGCTGTGAACTGTTCTTTCTGTGAACTGCTGTGAACATGTTGCATGAACCGAGTTCAGAGATGGTGTATGTTTTATAATTTAATCATAATATTTCAGATTTGTTTTTCAGCAACTGTGCATCTGAGAGTTACCTATGAATTATTTCTTCAGACGTTAAAAAGCAATACGCATGCAAATATCTTAGCAGCAGTGGACAACTCTCATAACTCACAAAGCATGCATGGCATTAAAAATTCTTTCTCACAAAAAACAGTTATTCTTTGCATTGGTTATGGAGTTATGGAAGAGTACACTACCAGCGACCGGTGTGAAGTAAAAGATGAGAACAGAACATATAAAGCAAAACTTCCTGATGTGAGATAAGTGGTTTAAAAAACACAAATTTTAAAGATGCTCAAGAGAAAGCTAATTTACTGATTGTAATTTTGACCAGAAAGGAATTATATGTTCTGTCTTAGCATGTGTTTTGTACAGAAACATAAATAGTGATCTACTGCCTCAGTATTGATATTGTTCCTGCTTGGATTTTAGCCTAACTAATCTGGCACCATACTAAATTAAGACTCCAAAAGAGGCATAAACTATAGTTAAGGTAGTTACTGCTTAAACCTCTCAGCATAACCTCACCTCAAAAGTCATGGACTAATAATTTCAAAAAGTACAATTTAAAGGCTCTACCAGCAATCACTTCAGCAATTTTCATTCCATATAGCCTTTTATTATCACAGAGAGTTTATGGTTCTTGTCACAATTAGTTTCACACCAATTCCTTTTGCACTATTCTTTATTTTTAAAGTCCATATTCCTGTGTTAATAAATATGTAATTTAAGTTTATTTAGAGGTGGAAAACATTCTTGCTTCCCTGTAATATGGCAGGAACAGTAGAGCAGATTCACATCCAAGAAGGCAGAGAGGAAGCTATTAAAATAGATTTGAAGATTTTATTGGCCTTTTATGTTAGTGTTGTTTTCAGAGTCAACTATCTCATTTGAGCAAAGGGAAAGATTTTCCTTAAATCACAGAATTTTGTGGAAGCCAAATCTACCATGCAGTATCCAGGTGAACCTCCACCCACCTCATGATTGATAGCATAAAATCATCATCTAGATGTTACTAGCCATGTATCTATAATAATAATATATATATAATATATTATATATTCAGCATGTCAGAAAAAGCTCAGCCTTACCGAAGCTAAAACTGTTCTTTTATTTGAGTGTCATTGTAATTAAGGTAATTTCATTAAACTTAATTTACATGTGACCATTTTTTGTCCTTGAGTTTATTCCGCTGCCCATTAGGCAAACAGTTTTCAGAATACATGAAAACGCAGTGCGTGTCACATTTGGGAACCAAGAAACATGGCACGGAAAATAAGTTGTGTCCAACCTTTTTTCATTTTCTGCATGAGGAATTTTAGCTTGTGCATGCTTGGTTGGCTAGGGTTCAGAACTGATTTATTATAGAGTGAGAAATGTGTATAAAAAATGTTTATTGTGTTTCGACAGAGTGAAGATGCTGTTTATATAATGGGCATGAGCCAGTACACTAAAGAAGAAATTTGTTTAAGTTTGAATTTAATGGATTTCTCCTGTGGGGGAGGGAGCATTTGCTTAGTGCCCTCTAATTGCTTTTTAAACTGTTTATCTTTTGTGTTTAGCTCCATATACACTCCCTTGAAAAAGTATTCAGACTCCTTATACTTTGCACATTTTGTCATGTTACAGCCACAAATTGCAATGCATTTTATGAGAAGTACATGTGACAGATTAACACATAGTAGTAAATAACTGATAAGCAGAAGGGAATGATATAAGGATGTTTTCATTTGTTTTTCAAATAAAAAAATTGAAAAGGGTGGCATGCATTTTGTGTTTAGCCCCCTGAGTTAATAATTTGCACAGCCACCATTCCCTGTAGGTACCACCTTCAGACTTTGGAGGTTTATCTCCAACAGCTTTACACACATAGAGACTGAATTTCCCCATCCCAATCATATATGCTGAAAATTGTGGTTGTGACATGAGAAATTTTGAGAAAGGCCAAAGGTGTTTAATATTTTGCAAGGCACGTATGTCATGTGGTCACCTTGCAAGAAACCATCACTATCATATTTTTTTCTGTTCAGCACTGTGGCATGCAAAAGTTGGGCCAAGGAGTGTCCAAACATTTGCACTGTGTCTGTTTTTACAATTCCATTGTCATATCACCATTTACACATAAAGTATTTCATCTCCAATTGGATTTGAGAGATAGGGTGAGAAGCTCAGTCATCCGGGAGGGAGTCAGAGTAGAACTGCTGCTTCTCCACCCTTAGAGGAGCCAGCTGAGGTGCCTCGGGCATTTGGTTAGGATGCCTCATGGATCCTCCCCTGGTGAGGTGCTGCAGGCGCGTCCCACCAACAGGAGACCCAGAGGAAAACCCAGGACATGCTGGAGAGACTGTTTTCCAGCTGGCCTGGGAACACCTTGGGATTCCCCTTGAGGAGTTGGCCCAGGTGGCTGGAGTCTGGGCTTCCCTGCTTAGACTGTGACCCTTCCCCGGATGGGTGTATGGATGGATAGATGGATGGATGGATGGATGTTTTATTCTGAATTCTCATTACCCCCATTGATCATCAGCACATCTGGATGTTAGTAGTCAGTCGTTCATTAAAAAAAAAAAAAAAAGCTTTAAATTTAGTTTGTGGAGACCCTGTAATGCAGTTTCTCCTCAAAGTTTACCTTATAACATTTACATTGTTTTTTTTTTTATTTTCATTTATATCACCCTCACCCATCTTTCTTTTCATCATGTCTATTCCAGGAGTTTCCAGAGAACCCAACCAGCCCTGGTGTCACGCCTAATCATGCCCCCAGGTAGCACACCCCATTAATAACAGATGCTCCCTCCCATGCTGTCCCTCTCTTTCATTCATACCTGAGATTCATGCCATGCATCAGTGGTTATTAAATAATTATTTGGCAGTCACAAAGAGAGGGGTGATTAACCAGCTCCGGTGAGCTTTTTGATATCTTTTCCTACGCCAGGACAAGTCGGTCATGAAGAGTGTCTGTGTTTTTAGGCTCACAAAGAGAGACAGAGTTGGTTGGATTCTCCAAGTGCCTCTAAAATTTACTCTCTGCACAGTACAAAACCTGCTCCCTCCACTGAATAATGATGCTTTCCCCACATAAGTTAAAGTACAGCACTCGCGTGAAAATAAAACACATATTTACTCGGTTGTGCAAAACATCGGGCCACTTGAGACCCATTTGTCTGCCTGCAGTGCAGAGGTCCATTCAGCTGCAATGCATTTCCGGCTTGTGCCAGATAACATCACTAGATCATCACATTGTGACGTTATCGCAGGCCTGCATGCAATGAGTTTGCCTGATTTACAAGAGGGTGGTTGCTGGAATAATATTTTTCAGAGTAATACACAATATCGACAATTTAAAGCCTTTGACTCATTCAAAAAGGGATGTATTATACAGATTCACTGGACACAAAGTGATATATTTCAAATGCGTGTTTCTCTTTGTGATGATTACGGTTCGCAGCTAATAAAAACCCCAAACCCTGTATTTTCTTTATAGAGTATTAGAATTTTAAATATGATCAGTAAAAAGGACATTTAATCCTGAAATGCTATGACATAGTTATGACATGTTATATCTTTCAGAATTACAGTCGTCTCCCGACAAATGTCCAGATGGTCATTGACACACCACTCTAAGAGGATGAACTACAAATTTCATATTGTGAAGCAATAATTAGGAAGAGCTCCACAAGGCATGATCTGCAGCTTTAGTCGGTGTAGTCATAGCAACCACATGTAAACGCATCCAGAACATGTCCTACCGCTGTGTTTTGCTATTCCTGAACTAGAGAACATCAGAAGTGTCTTGTTTGGGCTCTGGATCAGTGGTCCAGACACCATTTCAGTTAAAAGTCAATTTTGCATTTCATTTAGACAAAAAAAATGCAAATCATCAAACTCACCTGATCTAAGCCCCATAAAACATTTATGGATTATTATCAAGATGAAGATTAGAGACAACCAGAGCCAAGGCTGAATGTGCAGCTAAAGGCCATTATCAAAGCAACATGGACTTCCTTAACATGTCAGCAGAGCCGCATGCTGATCACATTCAACACCAATGTGGTAATTAATGAAAATAGAGCCATGGATAAGACTTAAGCACTTTTACTGTACAAATACATGGACATACTTTTCAGTAGATGTTTAAGAATTTAATATCTTTTTTTTTCTTTAATTTGGTCTTATGAAATATTGAAATAAAAAAAAATGAAATTAAGGTTTCCTTTAGCTATCAATCATAATCATCTAAATTATTAGAATTAAGTGCTAAAAATATTTTACTATGTGTGATGAATATGTATAATAGATGAGTTTCACTTATTGAATTAAACCTTTTTTTAAGATATTCTGATTCATGGAGAGGACTTGTATCTGCATTTACCTAAAGGATTTGTTCTTCTGTACTCAGGGAAATGCAGACATACAGTATGTTGTTGTGTCAAATTCCTAGAGCTTTAGAGTTGTACTTGTTAGTGCAAAAACACGACTAAAAATATGTTGTTTTCTTTCTCCTCTCCCTGCTTTCGTTCGTTTCACCCCACCACCACCCCTTTACATATGTAACATCTCCAAATCCAAACTCGTTACTTTCTCTTTCCCTGCATATGTTTATGTCATTTATCATCTTCAATGAAATATCCTGCCCTTGTGTCTGTCTCAATGATAATCATCTGGTCTATTTTTTTTTTTTTTTTCTGGTTTTGATTAATTTCCCCTCACCACATTTGATTTATTTTTTTTTGTTCTCTTTGTTTCTTATGTCCAACTTTCACTTCGATTTTATCTGTTTATCAACTTATTGGTTTCCTCCTTTTTCGCCATCTCTTCCTCCCTTAACCCGGTTGAACTCATCTTCCCTGCTTCCCCCTCCCTACTCTGTTTTTTTTTTTCTCCTGCAGAGCACATGTGACACCCTCCGGAGTCACTCGGACAGCCTCGGATTCACGCCGAACATGTTACCTCGTCACCCGACTTTAGGCAACTTTGAGGAATTTGCTTGTTGATGAAGCAACGCAGGGGCTGGGGGCACATTTCGAGACTTGACGGCAAACTGTGAAATAATTTGTGCATTCAACAGATAAGCATTAAGTGTATGCTCAAAAGCAGTATGACAGAAATACAATATCATCATCAACACACACAAAAAGAGACCACTTCCAAACCAGAACTCAGGTTTAACACCCATGTGAAGGGCATCAATGTTCATTGTATCCACTTTTCATTTTGTACCTTTGGTTTTGTTGAACTGTCACTTTAAATCAAACAATCCGCACAGACAAATCTGTCTAAAAATGGGTCTACAATCTATGTTGAGTTTTGTAACAGCATCATGTCAGTTTTGCTGTGTATCAATCAAGAAAACAACAAATATAGGGACTGGTATGTGCAAAAGTGTTCATTGTTTTCAGTACTATATCTCCCACCACTTAAACCAGAGCTGCATTGAATAACCATATACTTTTAAGAGGTAACAGTTGGTTGAAAAAGCTTCTCAGACCTGAATGAGAATACATGACTAATGTTGCCTTTCGCTACATTGAGACTATGAAATGTCTCTAATTAGACAACTGTGCTTACTTGACTTTGCAAAAGAGCAGGAACTTCAATATTTGTATATTTGCTAAAGCATTATGTATTATTTTACAATTGCTATGTGACATATTGAACTGAAATTTGATTTAGTCATTTTGTTATTTTTGATGATGAAAAAGGCATTTGATTGTATTTGATTTGCTTACGGTATATTACATTTATTTTGGATTTGTTTTGGGGGTTTTTGTTGCTTTTTTTTTTCCCCCATTTTGGTTTTTATTTAATTCTCCCTCCCATTTAAATGGATGCTAGCCACTTATCAGTTCAAATAACATGTATATGATAATATGTTTGATCACAGAATCTTAAAAGCACATATCTGTAATTTAATTCATCATAGTCAACAAGGACATTTCAGCAGTGCTAAATGTCATTTTTTCACAGTCATCATGTCCGATACCTAAAATATCATTCTTTGTCTGACTCATGCACCAGATTTTTCATTTTCCAAACTTATTTACTCCTTTTCAGATCTTTCCTCTGAAACAGAAGTCCTACCAGAACACATGGCCTAATAAGTTATGTTTCAGTTTTTAATTGTGAGTCAGAAAATTGTTCTGACACTAAGCAACATGTGGTTCTAATATTTACTTATACTGCATTGGTATTTGGATCAAATTATTTTTTTCCTTTTCTATATGAACATCTTGGACTGAAATTTCTATGTCCTACACACACAGTCTTTGAGTGTCCTCAAATGTTCAAATCATATTTTGCCTTAGCTAATTTTAAAATTAGGTCGGGCTAACCTGCTGTAGCAGCCTTTCAAAGCTTTCGGCATGCAGATGTGAGTGAATCTTCATCAGTACAGACAAATTGGAAAGCATAGCACTAGAAAAAACAGTGCTACTATTGAATCATCGCAATGACATTTGTGTAGCATTTACATACATTTCGTAGCAGTACAGAATATGTGCCAAATATATTGCTTCTCTGAATTGTGACAGTCATCCAAGAAAAATATATGACATCACTAAAAAAAAAGGCAGTGGCTGCCTGGCTTGGCTAGAGATCAAGTTACTATTGCTGCAGTTCCAGACAGGTAAAAAGGTGATAATGCAACTCAAAGTCACATATCGTCATGCACCAGTGAAACATAATGCAGATATGCAATATTGTGATGGAGGGTTTTAAATAGCCCTGTACATTTGAAATGCTCTTCTTGACTTGAAAGAATTGGACAATGGATATTTGCGGTAGGTATCCAGTTTAGCTACTGAATGTGAAATTTGACAAAAATGTTAAAATATATTAAATTATTTTAAACCTTTTAAACATTTTTTTTTCATATAAACTCATTTGTGAGAACCTAGATGTAAGAAAAACAATCCAGATTGGTTATTGTAAGACATTTTGTACAAACAACTTTAAAAAAAGACTTTCAAATTCCATGTTTGAAAGCTGAAAAACTATTTGGAGCATAGGAGAGGTTTGATTAGATGTTACAGTGGCCTGCCATAATTTCTAGGGTGGGTTTCCTTTCTTCACTATAAACGAAATGTTCTGATCACAGATGAATGTAAATCAATCCAACAAATACAAAGTTCAATTTTGGCACTGAAATTCAAAATAAGAGTAAGATAGGATTTGAAGTTGAATGAAAATACTTTATTTGCCAAATCACATAGGAAGTTGTTGAACACATTATGAATTTCTACTTTCAAGTTTTATCACTAATTTGTAATGCCTTGCACAATTTATTAATCTTTACAACATTTGATAGCTTTAAAACTTAATTGTATTTTATTGGGATTATATGTGATAGACCAGCACAATGTTCATATCTAGAGGTGAAAAGGCTAAATATTTTTTGACATTTGGGTGCTGTAACATCAGACACAATATCAGATGAATATAAGATGAAGAATATCGTATAAAGAATATCAGATGAAGAAATTGAAAGATATAAAATGGGATAATCGTAAAGAAAACGTAAAGATGTATATTTACCCTATTAAGTCTGAGTTTCAGTTGTTCTACAAAGAAGAATAGGAAGGCATTTTTAATGTCAAAATGGACATAGTTGGTGGTGAGACAAACCCTTAAAAACCTGCAGCTGTAGTTGCAGTATTGACTCAGGGTGGCTAAATACAAAACCAAGACCCATTCTTCAGATTAAATAATTTTTGAATGTAGACACATTTAAAAACAATGCATCTTTTACTTTCACCTAAAACTTATGGACTAATTTTGTCTATCATTTAAAATCACAATGAAGTAACCCTGAAGTTTCAGACTCTAGTGTAAAAATATGTGGAAAAAGTGGGATGAAGCACTGTAATATTTTGTCTGCTGCCATATTTGTCTGAAAACCTACCAAAACTAGCACTGTAATGGAAAAATAAAATAAAATGAAATAGCAACAGGGACAACAAAATTGACAACTTTCACTGTGAATGAACAAGAAGGATGCCAGATGATACCGCAACTGAATGCAAAAATAGTGGAAGGGGGATGTATTCTAAACTTTTACTTAACTGAAATTTGAAAACAAAGGCTTTACATATATTTACCAAAATGAAGTTTCAATAGGTGATAAAGAAACACTTAATTCTGGGAGGTAGAGCTGGGTCTGTCCTAGCCGTATCAGCTGATGTGAAAATATTACTTTGGTGAGGTGATGAAATTTACATAGACCACTTTCATCTCTGGGGGGGGGATGGGTAGTTTTCACAAATGCAACATAGATTCGACTTGAACAGAAACCGTTTGGCTTGCTGCTGCCCTTCTTATTTAACCTGTTCTTCCATCATAGTGTCTTAAAGGTACTCAGCAGCACAATCCCATGTGATAGTAATGTATACACTAAGAAGAGTTTAAAAAGACTGGTGACATTCCTAAACTTGATAGAAACTTGTAAATACCTGCAGTCAAATGCTACAAAAAAAAAGTCAGATACTTATATAAAGCATTGCATATGAATATTTATAAACTGATAAACACACATAGATCTTATTCTTTCTTTATCCATTAATAGGATTTGAATTTCTGCGTCTCTTTTTGGGGATTACACGCCGACTTATTAAATAATTCGCCTCAAAGCATCATAACCATGCTTCGCAGCACTACTCAGTTTGGTTGATTTATAATAAAGAGCTACATTGTACAAATTGACCACTGTATACAAACATTATTATCCCAGAAAATGTAATAAGTCACAAATAACAGTTTGTGATGTATAAATGATCTAGTATAATAAACTATATTTACCCATCCATGCTTAAGTACATAACTTTTCTTATCTTGGTGTCAGGCTTCTTCCTCTGTTTCACTGTTATTCAAGTCCTTGTCTCTCAAATATCAGACCTGTAGGTACTGAACAAAAAGTCTCAAACCCACCATTCTCTTTCTTTCACGTGAAAGGTTTTAGATGTAACAGTTTCATTTTATGGTGTTCAAACAGCTGTAGGTTTATTACTTTGTAGTTTGTGTATTAGATGACTGTTGATGTGAAGCACAAACCCTTGGAAATTAGCCATCGCTTGAAAGCCAACGATGGGATGTCTGTGATCCTGACAGCCTTGTGTGGCTCTAATTTAAAATGACACACACTGTTAAATATGATGTGCCCTTGGCTCTGACAACAGGAACAGGAACGGAGCAGACTTTTTAAGAGATTTTACATTTTCAGGACAAAAAAAAAAAGAAGATAAATGGAGTTGCAGTAAAAGCAATAAAGGGGGAGATGTGGTTGTTATGAGAATGGTGTAAAAAAAAAAAGGAGGGGGATTCGAGCTACATGAATATAGGTAAATGTCATTAAATTAGAATATTGTTGGTGAATTTATTTCAGTAATTCCATCCAGAAAGGAAACATATTTCTAGCAGTCATTGATGATAATGACACATTTCTTTTTATAATTCTGGTCTACAGTCACTAAAAATCCAGTATTATTTACATAAGTCTAATAAAAAAATGTTTATTATGAAAATGATATATCATAATCTACACAATCAAAAAATATAATTGCTGAAAAAGCTAGTTATTCACATAGTCTCGTACCTGAGATTTAGATTGGAAAGTTCAATGAAAGGAAAAGTTTTGTGAGAAATGGGTGCACAAACAACAGGGGTAATAGGCTTGAGATTATAAAACAAATTGTTCGGACATTGCTGAACCAGAGACAATGTCTAAAGCATCGTACTTGAGCTTAAAAAAAGGACCTGAATGTTACTCAATGGTCCAAAGTGCTCTTTTTAGTTGGAAATATATTTTGCATTACATTTAGCAATCAAGCTCCCAGAGTCTGGAAGATAAAGCACAGAATCCAAGTTGCCTGACATTTAATTTGAAGTTATGATAGTCAGAGATAATTTGGGGAGTCATGTCACGTACTAGTGTTGGTTCACTGCCTGTTTCATAAGTTCAAAATCAGCACAGCCAACTATCAATACATTTTATAGTACTTTATGACTCCCTGTGCTTAAAAACTCTACCCTCTAGGCTTGGCTCCATCCCACACTACTTTATTTACCAATACCTGTTCAGTGATCAGGTTATCACGATACTTGATTCATCATCAATCTGGATTGCCCTAAACCCCACAGAGAATAAAGATTACAGGAAAGAAGAGAAAGACAATCACCAAACTTAACCCAACAGACAATTTGAAGGTCAATATGAAAATGGTCTGCATTCCTTAACACATCAGTAGAGCAACGGTGCCTCAGTGCCACGATGCATTGAAGCAGTAATGCAAGCAAAAGAAGACCTGACCGAGTATAAAATGCAGTACATGGACATGCTTTTCAGTGGGCTAACTTTTCTGTATTAAATATTTTTTATTGGTCTTGCGTCCTAATTTTACAACAACAAAAAAATTGTTTTGTATTTTTATTAGCTGAAAGTCAATCTTTAAAGTCAAAGGTAAATGTTTAAATATATTACAGTGGCTATTAATTTTATATTCGATATAGAATTACTGAAATTAATTTATCAGTTACATTCTAAATTAATGACATTAATCTGCATTAAGCAGCAGGAGTGGATGTAAAATAGAAATCTTCCAATTGTAACACAAAGGTATGAAGGTGGCCATTGTATTAAAACCATCACCATCCAAACATTTAACACAGAGGTGCCAATTCTTGTTACGCTATGATGCTGCTCTGATGATGCTGCATTGCTCTGATGGATTTGGGTGGGAGTCGAGTTAATGGGAAAAACAAAAAATAATAATAAAAAAAAAACTGACTCAACTTTTCTGCATACTCTGGAGATCCTAGATGAGGGCTTTGTTGGAATGTCCCAGGTCTTTACCTCTAACCCCAACCCCTGCCTTATTACATGTAAAAGAACAGCAGAGTGTACCTGAGCTGGCAGAAATCATCAATGAACTTCATGAAGTTGATATTTACTGCATAGCTATAGTCAAAATACAAGTATTCTACACAAACAACTATTTTATGCTAATATTTTACAGCGAATCACACATTTTCTCCTTGCATGATCATTATGTATTCCCAATATATCAGATCTATCAATGTAATGATAGCTATGCTGTTCACTTTGTATTGTTCAAGGTGTATTTCTGGAGTCAGATGAATCAAAAAGGGTTTTCTCCACATCTTTAAGAAATGTATTTGACAATAACACACACAAACCTCAGCTATTTTAGCAAAGGTTGTTTAAATATATTGCAGCTTAAACTGAAGCTAAGGTGTGCCTTTAAGACAGATTCTTACAGGTAATATCATTTTACCCTACCCGACACACGCATCCACAAATATCTGGAGACCCGGAGTTGTTTCATCTGGCTCTACATGCGCTATGTGTATTTTACTGTAGATATGTGATTTTAACTCTGTACATTAAATAGTTATTACACACTTGACTATGTGGTTGCCCATAAATTAAAACGTTTCTCCTTTTTAAAAGATGTTGACCGACATTTTATATCTGTTTTGACACATCGGGTATTCGACATGTAGAAGAAAAACAAATGTGGATACACCATTTGTTGGGGAGGAGGGAACAAGAAATGTCTAAATTTGTATATTTAAAATAAATTCCTGCACAAGTCTGTTTCTGAAAATGAGGTTGCAATTAACAGTCGAAGTTTCTCCACATTAGAAAAACTGGACCATGCAAGAGAGCTGTTAGCACAGACCTTCAAGTTAAGTTATAGGTTAATCCCATATGAAAATGATAAATGATTTAAAGAAAAACATTTAAATTGTTATGGTATTCTTTACAAAGACAGAATATTCAGCCGTTATCTCCCATATCTGAATCAGATATAGATTCAGTGCCATTTGGTAAACTATGAATGTCACTTTATTACAGTATTTGCAACTTTACAGGTTATGTTGTATAAAACATAAAATCAAAGACCATCGTTGGGGTGTGCTGTGGTGGCGCAGAAGTTAAGCACAACCCATATATGGAGGTCTTGGCGACCTTTGCTGCATGTCTTCCCCCTTCTCTCATTACCCACTTTCCTGTCAATTAACTATCAAATAAAAGCCACTAGAGCCAAAAAAAACTATTAGTTAAAGAATAAAGGTTTTGCAAGCACAAAAAGCTAAAACCGTTTAGGTAGAATCAAAAATGTATCTATGACATTTAAAATATGTAGCACAATATCTCTTAGCACAATATGTAATTGATACCTGGTCAAAATGATCTTTAAGGTGCCAGGAATCTTTAATATTTGTTGTGTAATTATGGATAAAAAAATGACAAAACAATGTTGAAGTTTGATTTAATTTGTAATTTTCACATGTATTTATCTAAAATAAATCAGGTTGATATCAGCTTTTTTATCCCACAAGATTCATCCTTTTTACTTAGCCAAATATATATTCTTAATGGCTTTAACAAAGTCACAATGTTTGTCCAAAGTTCTAATGAATTCAAATACAGAAGCCAAAGTGCAAAACCCATTCTTCATTCAAATAAAGCTTCTTATTGCTGCTGTAATCCACAAAACAAAGAAGCAAGAAAAGAAGTTGGTTTTGTTTTTTTTTCTTTATAATTTAAGTCAAAAGCACGCATCCTTCAAACATTTTAAAAGCTTAAAATGTCACTAAAATCCAACATATCTACGCAACTACTGAGAATACAATTCTGTACCAACTAAAGGTTTTGCTACATTTTTAAGTAAAAGAAAACAGACATTCCTTGTTTAATAAATACATGCACCCATTAACTATTTTACATAATTCAAATGAAGGAAAAATATTTTCCACAGTGACACAGTTGCCTTAGATACCACTCAATCTGTTGGTTTTTAATAGCAAAAGTGTCACTGTAGTGATCTGGAGTGGAATAAAACAGCTAATATGGCTAATATGTTAATATGGCAATTACTAAACAGAAAAAGCTCACGGTGCAAAACAGTTTACAGAATTAGATGCGTTCTCTCTTTAAACTAGTAGAAAACCATAAAAAAAAGCATTGCAGAGATAAACGGTGTCAAAATAGTAAAATGTTTCACAAATGATCATCATGTAAATATTGGTCTACTTAGTAATAGCTGTATTATTCCGAATGTCCGTGTTTAACGCGTAATCTTCAAAACTATTGTGACAAAGTGCACAAATATAAATACAAAGATGGAAATAAAAAGCCTGAGAATAAAAATGTATATTAATAAAGTTGCTTTTCATACTAATCTACAATGGTCAGTGGAACAAACACTTCTGAATCAGCATTTAAAGTATAAGAAACGGTAAAAGTGTGAAGTCCTCAGAGTAAAAATAGCTTGCGGTCTTTTCATCCTTCTTTGTGATATTTCTTGGAAAATTGTTTATTTGGTAGCAGCGACAGCTGGGGAAAATAACATCTGCAGCTAGTTTAGCCTCGAGAGAAAAGAACAAGTTTATACTCAGAAAAATGTAATTAAATCCTACAATTTACTGTAGCAGTTCTGAGAAGGAAGGTTGCTGCTTCCCTGTGATAAGTACTTAATGAAATCCTTACTTCCTGGAAGTCTGATTAAAAAAAGTAAAACTGTCAAAAGGGGGAAGCATTTGCACAAGGGGGGAGGGGGGGGTCTCATTACCAACAGCAAAATTTAACAGGGAGAATATAAAGTATTCAAATCAATACACATCTATGCACCAAAATACCTTAAAGACCACTGAGATATAACCCGAATGAACACCAATTACCGGATTTTAACAAAAAAAAAAAAAAAGTTGGCTTTTAATGTAGATATTAGTCGCATGTGGCACCTGCCTATCTGATAAGGTATGTGGTTCCATTGCGTTATGGTGCATGTATATTGATAAGCTCCTCCAGGCAGACCTATTAAAATAGCATACAGAATCTGTCAAACGTTTGAAGGGAGATAACTCTCTTAGGTTCTTTATTTAGTGTTAATATGGACCAATTGGCCACTGGGGCTGAAGGTAACAGCTCGTCTAAAAAGGTAGCCAAACCAAAAGAGGCCTTTTAAAGCCGTTACAATCTCAAAAATGTTACAGCCAATCTGAATAAATTATACCTTCCCTGCACCCTAATGGACATTAGCATCAATAGAGAGGGGGACTGGGATGGAAATGTAAAGTGGGGACAGTGCATGAAGCAGACAAATCTAATCAACAAGGCTGCCGTCATGCTGCTGATTGATGCAAGATAAGCTGCTTGTATGCAAGCACACATTGATGCTTCACTGAGCTGCCTCTAAATTACCAAAGTGGAACAGCAACAGCTTTGCAAGAACACTAATAAGGCATTAACAAAGTGCGAAATAATTTCCATATAGTGCTACAGTTTTGTTCACAAGTTTATATACACTCATCATGGGCAATAATCAAATTCATCAGTAGAAACTACTTGAACAGCATTGTTACAGTCCTGAGTGAAGCAAGTTGCAACCCCCACAGACACCTTAGAGTTGACATAATACCAACAGGTGAAACGTTTCATGGTCAGACAAGGCAAAGATGGGAAAACTTTGACCTCAAAAGGAAGAAGTGTGTTGGGATGTGGGAGGTTAGAATCTAAGAACATGGTCTGCGCTGTAGGGATTTATGCTGCAGAGAGGATGGAATAATGCTGGAGAGCTTTCTGTGTTTTTCAATTCCACCTCAACCCAACAGCTAGCTGGTTAAAACTGTTCCCACAGGACAGCAATTCAAGCAAACACCAAAACTGGATTTGGCTTGGATAAAGCTGACTTAAAAAGGCCTGACCTAAACTATGCAATTACATTGAAAAGCTGAGCGTGTGCCAGGAGACCAAGCAACTTAAATTAACAACATCCTGCCAGGATGAGTGATCAAATATCCAGCCAGGTTTATGCCAGAAACTTCTTCAGGAAAACAGAAATATAATGGTCCTGGTGTAATTTACTACAAGACTATGGGATTTGAACCTGTAATTTTTTTTTATTCTGTTATAAGATATTAATCCATGAATTATTTTTTACGTCTACCCTTAATCGCTTTCGTGGAAAAAAATAAATAAAAATTACTGAAGCTGTATATTGCATAAGCAATCCATCCTAGAAAATAGCAATTTAAATAATTTATTAACAGCCTCAAATTACCATATTACAGATAAGCATTTAGAAACCTCTGACTGGAACTGTATACATATCAATCATAAAAGCTCCTAAACAAACAAGTTGTTCAAAGCCGACTTGCTTTCAGCCGTACTTTCAACTGCAAATATAAATATATCAGGCATGGAATTACCAACACTTACACTGGTCTCTACAGGTGTTAAGACTTGTATAAGCGGGAAAAAAAAAAAAAAAAAACTACTGAAACACAATCCATCAGGAATAGAAACTACATCTCAACAAAGGCGTGTGAGTGACTGATGCACTAAGTACAAGCACTTTGGCAGGCATCTGACATTAACTCACCAAATTATATGACCATAGCTTACGACGGAACACTAAAGAAAGCCGATAGAAAACAGTTTGTTGCTTTACTAATTTAACTAAAATAGGCAAAAAAGAAAACTTGTGACTATAAAGTGTATTAAATGTAACCCCGCCCTCATTGGTGCCAATTAACTTGGAGTGATGTTTGAACCAAATTAAAACAGGCTTTTAACTTAAAAGACCCTAAAGCTTAGCAGAGCCACTGGGGCTTTGTTCCACACAGAGGCACAACAGAATGAACTGCATGGGAGTGTCAGAATCCCAGTGAGGGATTTGCCTTGTTGAGAATCGCTCCTAATGACCAAACAGAGTGAAGGATGATTGATTCTTGCGGCTGTGGCTCGGTGACAGGCAATTTAGCATTTTAGGGCGGGCAGAAATCGGCGAAGTAGGGGTGCTGCAAGGCCTCTTCAGCTGAAATCCTCTGAACGGGATTACACTTCAACAGGTTCTGGATCGGGTGAAAAAAAAACATTTTTAATGAGTGAAAAAAAAAACAACACTGATTCATGTGAACAAAAATTTAATCAGCACCATCTTTGCATAAGTTTGCTGCTGTAACTGAACACGTAGCACAATTAATACAAAGCAACATCTTCAAACTGCATAACAAAACAACTCAAATGTTTGAGGTACCTGCAGTAGATCCCTTCCTGTACTACTTAGTTTAGGAACCACATTCACAAGGGAGGTGGTGGCTGGATACATGGGATATGGCTGGAGAAAAGCAAAATATATATCAAAAGTCTGGAAGTATACAGGTGTGATGCATGCAGCTGTAGTTCATGCCTTATGAACTTCCCCAAAGCTCCTGAGTAGGCTTTGCTGCTTTACCCTCTCAAGCCTTTGATTATAGCTGTTACTTGTGTCTCTTTTACCATTACACTTTTTCCCCTTCATTTAACATACTTGAATACAACAGCCAGGTTCTTTACAAATGTTCTTTTGTAGCCTACCACCTTATGGGTCAATTCAACAGTGTTTCGTATGATTATGTAGAACATAAGACAATATTCTCGTAGTTAAAATGATTTTGTATTAGTCTGATGTTATTAAAGTTTTTGGTGTCATTATTGAGAGCTTGACAATAGATGTACCTTATAATCAGGAAGTTTTGTCATTGTTGGCCACTGTTCCTCAGTAGGTGTGCCCAACAATGTACAAAGCAGTTAAAGAAAATGTTTAAAACAAAGTGTGACATCAATTTATTGACGATGTTGACTTCTTGTCAACACTGAAGCAACATAAAAAAGAAAGGATATCTGAAGATTCTTTTCAACTGGTCATCCACATCATTGCCAGGGAATAACGGCCTTCCAGCATTAGCCAGCTCTAAAAAAAAAAAGAGAGGGAGAAAAAGGTCAAAACAAACTGATTTATATAAAATAAAATGCACCACAGAAAACTGTTTTGGTCACTGGATACTTAATAGAAACATTTCTTTTTCCTCCTAATAGGAGAATTTTAAACACTCCTTCATACACATTTATCACAATATGTACCCCCAGTGTTTTCAATCAAATATAGTAATCATCTGTTAATGATTCATCCAAATCCACACAACCTTATGACATCCAAATGGGAGTAAGCAGTGCCCCCAACTGGTAAACTGATCACCTTGAACGACAGATTCACATTTTTCACTTCCTAATGAGTCTTTGCTCTGCTGCTTCCTATTGATCTTTGTCTATCAAAGCCTTGTTCTCCTTAAATTACTGCAGTGAAGCATGCCAAATGCAGACAGCGGCTATAAGGACGAACACATCGAGATGTCATTTGTTTGACGCAACTGTGTATCTGAAAATCTCAGGATTTTTCTTCCTGTTTTTGCAGGCAAAATTGCCACAAAAGTAGAAAATTGTTTTGTTGTATAGCAATGAGACAAATGGTAGGAAGGAGTGTATCAGCTTACCTTCGATCATATGCAGTGGTCACATAATACTTTTAGGCTTCTTAACAGTGCTATTCTCACTGCCATAGCAATAGCACATTAAAAATCATTAAAGTAGTAAAATAATGACAAGGCCCCTTTACATAAATTGCTGACATTTTTCCAGAGTGATAAAAATCAGATTTTTTTATTATGATTACACAAATCGGTCGCCAAAACCCTCCAATATCAGAAAATGCAATTTCTGACCATATTTTATTGTGCGATTATTCCTCAGTAGGTAGAAAGCATATCTGTCAACAGATGAGTAACTGCAAGAAAGTGCAACTCTGTCTCCTCTTCAAAGGATTTGTTGTTACAGAGTTACAAAAATGTAACACTGAATAAACTTTGGGGTATTTGGAGCATAAATAAAAAATGTTCACAGGAGAAAAACAAATCTGTACACCGATGGCAAAAGAACTAACATTTCTGTGACAAAATATCAGGCAAAGATATTTTAATACACTTTAAGTTGATGATGGCTAAGAGACTAAAACATCTAAATATTTGGATATTGAATTTTAAATAAACATTTACAATAATATGCTTTATTATCCATCTGTTTTACTATCAAATGAAGAATTTCAGCTCAGCAATGATCTTTTCCCAGTTCTCCAATATAAACACCTTCGCATTTACTCTTTCCACTTAATGTACAGCACTTCATAAATAAACCAAGCCTGACTTTCTCTTACGCTTGGCCATTTAAGCTTTTATGAGCATCATGAGACAGAGCCCTGACTGCAGTAATTAATTCCTGCAATTAAATGAGCTCTGTGTTTATGCGAATGAATTATGCATTTTTAATCCCGCCGTTGCGTTTTATTTTTTTCCTCACAAGAATAAACCGAAGAGACAATATGCAAAAAAAAAAAAAAAAAAAACTAACCTGCAAATATGCAGCCAGCTGACCACATGTCAATAGAGGTAGAATAAAGTTTAGCACCAAACAACACATCTGGAGGTCGGTACCACAACGTCACAACCTGCAGAGAAACCGAACCACAACGTAAGAATTAATAGTGAACAGCGCAATAAAAGACTGAACTGCTTGGTTTTTTAAGCTTGAAGTTAATTTTGTGCCTTTTGCACCTTTTAGTTAAGACACCAACATAAAACCCAACTGAAAAACTGAAGAAAACGTCTGAAAAATGTTTAAAGGATAAACAATAACAGTCAAAAATATAGAACAGAACAAGACAGCAACAACATTATTTCTGGAGGGGGAAAAAAAGAACCCAGCAGCTGACGGGTAAGGATAAATGGGACTTAAGGCAAGGAGAACGGCTTCTTTTTCTGGAGCTAAGCAGTGTGTAACACTTTAAAATGATCATTGCCTGAGTTGTATCACTGTTCCAGAATCAGAGCAATTCATCCAGCATACCTTCCTTAAAATCAGACAGTTTCAAGCAGAAAAAAAAAAAAAAAAAAAAAAATCAATTCTAGACAAAAATGGCCCCATTTGAAGGGTCATTTATTATTTGCATTGATTAATATGTCAGACTTACTGTGCTGATAAACTGAAGGCCATAAGAAATGCATAAAGAAAATGGCTAAGATGACAGCCCTTCAGAAGACATAATGAGGTTGAACAGAGCAGTTCCTATAATTGGCATGAAAAGTCAACTTTTTTTCCCTCATCAGAAACACTTTGTCCAGCTGTTCCAGGAATATTATTCAATGAAACTGAGCTGCAAAGAATCAACTAACCCCATCATGAAGCGATACAGTAGGTCTGCTATAGAATGGAGTAAATTGTATTAGAAATTGAAGTTTTACTTCAGTTGGCACGTGTCTATTTAAACTTCACAAGTCCCCAGACTTTAACCCTTTCTTGCATACGAAATGCAGTATGATCTAGATAATGACATCAAATTTAGAAAGAATAGGTTAGAGATGGAGTCTAAATATATAAGCTAGTTCAAAGGTGAAAGTCCCTTGTGAGTTTCTGGATTGGACTGATCAGAGTTCTTGTGAATGACATGTTTATAAATAAAAAAAAAAAAAAAAAAAAAAAAAAAAAAAAACACCAAATTTTGGGACACAGATGATTACTTGGGCAAATAAAGCAGCAGAATAATACTGAAATATTAAGAAGATGAATATAAATAATGAGTAAAAATATCTTTCTGCACTTATTTTACACAAAACACCTTTTCCTAAATCGTCACAATTAACTTCTTTTTTTTTTTTTTCAAGAATTACAACGTACATTCACATTACTTGTAGTTACTTCCGACTAACTTATTTCCTCTTGGAACCCCACAGAGTCAGGTCAATGTGTCCATTTACAAAATCTCCTCTAGAAATGCTCTGATTTCAAGCTCAATTCCCTTTGGGTATTTAGTTGTTTTTTTTTCCATTTTCATATCAGCAGTGTCACCAAGTCCACTTTTCTCACCCCTTAAGTCACAAAAACAAAACAGTGAATTAAATGTCAGCAATATCCAATGCCTTGGAAAATAATTAATTTATCAAAATGTGTCATGTTAAAACAACAAAGCAGTAATGGAGAGTTTTATGTGACAGACAGGCAAATATAAAACACCTAATAATTGAACCAGATAATGAAAATACATGGTTTTGACTAAAAAAATATATATTTTTTTTTAAATGAGAAAAGTGAGGCATTAAGATGCAAAACTTTGTCTTTTTTAATCTGATGCCCATAATTAAAACCAAGTTCAACTAAATGTAAAAATCACATTAATGAATAGATTGCATTTGTGGTTCTGTGAAGGCCTACTCTTTTTTTTTTTGAGTACATTGGTGAACAAACAAGGCAAAGTCAATATTTTGAAGAAGTTGAAAGTGGACATACAAAGCTTTGGATAGCTCACGTGTTGTACTCGAGACCGGTCTTGAGACCACTTTTTGATGGTCTTAGTCTTGTCTCTGACTCAACCGCCTTTAGTCTCGGTCTTGTAAATTTAGCAGTGCTTCGCTTTCACAGACGGTCGGGACTGTGTCTAATATTTATCATCACTTAGAAAAAAAGCTCAAAGAAAGGTAAGCTTTGTGGACGTGATGTTAAAGTTAGCTGTGCAGGGACAAATAGCAATTGCTATGAAAAAAACGTTGTCACTCACTGTGCTGAATTATTGTGCTCAGGTGTTGACTGATGTGCATATATGGGACAACGCTGTGACCAAAGTCTGTAATATAGTGAAGTGACATTCACAAACGATCCAATTCTTTTGGATGGCTCTTTAATAAGATAGGCCTGGAGTCTCACTGAGAGCCGTTCTGTGTACTTGTAACGCTCTGCATACACTGCAGTAGCTTTTATTATGCCATTTAATTATACACATTGATATTTAATTAGCAAACAAATAGAACACAAGAACGGGTGCTCATTGCTCTTTGATTGTTTTTGTCACCCGTCATGGTGGCAGACATCACTGCACTGTGCTGCCTGGCTACATACAGCAGGAGACAGAGTGAGAACAGTCATGGTGCACGCTTTGTGCTTGGTTACTTCTTGCAAAGTAAATTTACTACACAAACTGTAGTTAATGCTTTTAAATCACCCAGGAAGCTGATCTCAGATCTCTGACTTAGTTTCCTTTACACTGCTCACAGCAGCCTAGAATTCTGCTCTTTAGCCTAATTTTTTCTACTGGAAACAGAGAACCTGCAACATTAATTAAGCATAACTTACCTCTGCTGAGTAACACCTCACAGGAATGCCAAAAGCTCGAGCTAGTCCAAAGTCAGCAAGCTTCAATTCCCCATTCTACAGATGGAGAAAAAAAAAAAAAAAAAAAGAGGTGGGTATTTCATTATAATTTTCAGAATGGTCCTTACAAAGTAAAGGACCATTCTGATTTAGTCGCTTCTTTCTAATTACTAAATAAGTATCTACTAAAAATGGTCACCAACACCGTAATGCACATCTAACAGTCACACTGCAATATTTCTGGTTTTAACATTTTCAAAGCAGCAAGTAGACTAGCCCATACTGGAGCCAATGTTTACCATAAGCCTTGTAAAAGTCCAAAACTCACTCTGTTGATGAGAAGATTTTGTGGTTTCAGATCTCTATGAAGAACGTTTCGACTGTGACAGAAAGCGAGGCCTTTCAACAGTTGGTACATGAAAGACTGCAGAGTAAAGACAGGAATATTCAGTTAATTTTTACTTTTCAAAAGCTGTAACACACACGATGATCAAAATGTCAAACACTAAGCTACCTTTAAAAAAAACGAAAAAAAATTTGCATACAACATTTCTGCAACAGGTACTTCAAAGTGATTTACATTATAAAAACACAAAGTTATACAACACAAACAATTGAAGCATTACATTTTGTAAAGTGCCATTGTTACACATAAAAATGTTGTTTCACTTATAATCCATAGTAGGAAAAAATAACACAGTAGGATTTTTGTCAGATGTAGTGTCCTTATTTATCACCTTCACAGTTTCAGGATCTAGATCTCCATTACAGCTGTCAAAATATTTCTTCAAATCCTGCAATGCATCACAAACATATTTTAGCCATAGACCATAGTTATCAAACTCAAGGGTTTAATTCAGGGGTGTCAACCTCCAGTCCTCAAGGGCCGGTGTCCTGCAGTTTTCAGATGTGCCACAAGTACAAAACACTGGAATGAAATGGCTTAATTACCTTCTCCTTGTGTAGCCAAGTTCTCCAGAGCCTTGCTAATGACCCAATTATTCTATTCAGTTGTGGTGCAGCAGAGACACATCTAAAAGTTGCAGGACACTGGCCTTTGAGGACTGGAGTTTGACACTCGTGGTTTAATTAGACTGGCTGAGTAACTCACCTGATCACAATATTCAAAAACCAATGTTAACTTCTTGTCACTGTGCAACACGTCATGCAATCTAAAATAAATACAAGACAGAATGTTCAATATTGCTGAATTCAGGTTAAAAAAAATAAAACAGCCATTTACAGCTCTCAAGTAAATCACACAAAGCATACTTTTATTAAAAAAAAAAAAAAAAACAAGCAGCAGGCTTACCTGACAATGTTTTTATGCTTTAGTTCTTTCAGAAGACAGATTTCTCTTAAAGCAGAACTTGGCACCCCCTATAAGCAATATTTAGCATTAGCCTGCTGAACGCCCATCACCAAACAGTGCAACTGTCAACAATGTGTCCAAACCTCGTCGTCGTCGTCCAGCCTGACCCGTTTTAATGCCACTATTTCATGCGTTTCTCTGTTTTTAGCTTTGAAAACAGTTCCATACGTACCTACAGAATAAACAAGGCCTCATTAACCCCAGATAACACTCCACTGTCGATGAATTGCATAGCAACTCAAGCTAGCAACCTTCCTATCGCCAGCTGAATTCAACATCCTAAAATTAAAATTCTAAACGATTCCATTTCAAATTTAATTAAAAATTATAGAAACAGGACAGGATGCAATTTCCAGGGAGGGTCAGTTAACACGAGCATACATTTGACAGTCTAGTTTAAATGAACAAGCGCTATAAAACCATTGCTATGCTAGCATTAGCTGTGGCTAGCAGATGTTACCTTATGTTTTTTTATGACAAAACTTACCCTCTCCAATTTTTTCAAGCTTTTCATATTTCTGCATGTTTGGTCAGTGAAGCCAGCGTTGAGCTAGCTTACAAGCCAACGACCAACAAACCCCCTCCTAAAATGGGGTAGACAAAATGAAACGGTATCTACTGACGCTAGCTAAATCTAGCTGTTCTTTATGCTTCTAGTCGGATTGCAGACAGTAGCACAATTATCTTTGTGGCCATCTAGAGGTTGACAGTGCGAACTGCAATGTAACAGCATGTTACTGGTTCCTACTTTTCACCATTGGCTTCGTGAAATACAAACAAAATGACAAGTCGTTTCTTAAAGTGGTTCTTATTTTAGCATTAGTTTAAGAAATAATAATAATAATAATAATAATAATAATAATAATATGCATATATAGTAAATGAAAGTCAAATTTACTAAACTGAATTTTAAAAGCATGTGCTGTGAAAAAGTACTCCCTTACAAGTTTCAAGTTCAAGTTTACTTTAAAAAATGGGACAATGCATACTTATAATACATGAAGTTATAGCCAAGTGGCTAATTTCCAGCTTTCCATTAGTAGGTTGATAATGCTAAAACACAGAAAATACAAAAGAAGGATGATGTTTTTGCTTTGCTGAGATTAAACATCTTAGATCAGGGGTGCCCAAAGTTGGTCCTGGAGGGCTGGCGTCCTCCATGTTTTAGTCCTCTCCCTGGTTTAACACACCTGGATCCAATGATGGATTAGAAGGCCTAAGAAGAACACTGACATGCTGAAAAGGTTGTTACTGACACCAAGGGTAGAACTAAAACATGCAGGATGCCGCCCTTGAGGACCGACTTTGGGCACCCCTGTAATGAAATATAATCTAAGTGCAAAATAAGCAACATTTTTCAAACAATGTTTAACAGATGAAAACAGCAGCACATCAAGCCTCAGTCCATAGTAATTCAAGAAGAATTGAGAACTCAGCAATTATTCCAAATTGAGAAAAACATAAAAAACTTGGAAAAACTATAACACTTTTTCTTCTCTTTACCATCTTCTATGACAGTTAACTTCCTTTCAAATTTGTTTGATAATTTCTAATGTGTTTTTTTATTACTATTTTCGTTTTTATTTTTACTGCAGCACTTGTGTTACACTTATTTGTATAAAATAACTGTAAAAATTGTTTAATTCACTAACCAGAGCACTATTTGGTTCAAATCTAATGAAAAAATAGAGAAAAAAATAAACTCTGATAAAAGCCATTTTATTTATTTATTTTGCTCACTTTTATATCTTTAGCTTGCAAGATATATATTTTGAGCAAATAAATTACCATGCTTACATTCAAATATTTCTTTATGCATAGAGAAGCAAACCTTGATTGCAGCAAAGATGTCAGAAACTAAAAGCTATTGATTGTGTTTAGGAAGAACTTCAGGTTGTTAAATTATCAACTTGGAACATCATTCTTTTCTTAAATGCTTTAAAAAAAGTATGTCAAGTCTAGGTTTGTGGTGGTTTGTGGTAGAGGCATACCAACGTTACAGTTTTAAAAATTGCTACATTTTTCCATGACAGCATTCTTATGGTTAAACTCACTAATGAAAGAAAGAAGAAGCTAAAGAAAGTGCTTCTTCTTTAGCTTCTCAAAGTGGCCATTTCTCAAGTATATCAGAGGTTAGAGTACCAACACCTTTCTTCAAGCGCACACTCCTGGTGCACTCACTAAAAGAGCGATCTCACACATTATCTTTGCTTACAATGAAGCCAACCAGCAGTAGTGGAAATACTTCCATGGGCAAAAACACAGGCAATTGTGGTGTAGAACCTAAAGAGGAACAAATCTGTGAAACAGGCGACTTCAAATTTCAAATGCAGCCTTGGAAGAAGAGGAGTCTACATTTTGATATTTTAAGAGTGTTCCATACACCAAATGTATTGATTAACTGTGTAAACTTGTTTAAAAGTTCAATTCCACTGACAAGGTTGCAATCCATACAAGTAATATATGGAGCAATTACCAACAAGAAAGTCTTGGTTTAAACAACTAGGAGTGCACAGGTAGGCAAGATCAATTCAAAAATAGAAGCTGCTAATGTCTAAAGGTTGTACCATTGGCTCCTGTGAGCCACATGATTTGTTCCAAAATTAGTTAAGTCATATATTCTGATGTAAATACAAGTTTAAACTAACCATAGTTGCTTTTTTTTTTTAAAAAAAGAAACATAATTCATTGGTGCTAAACATAAATCCTCTAAGTACCAACTCTAAATAAAGACATTTCTTTTCTCAAAAAGATTTTATTTTCCAAAAACTAAACTTCATAATTTAATGTGTTTCATAAGCACAGTACAGTAGCATTTTAAAAATCATCACATTTTAATCCAGTTGGTCCACTTAACACACAATTACCATTTACAACTGTTTGATTTTTCTATGAAACTAAACAAACACAGACATGTTCATTTTCTAACCCAGCAGATGTTATCCTTGAATTTAACTCAATAATTTATCATTGCACAACTGAAAACTGTTTTTAAATCTTTATTTCTGCCCCTCGGCTCTTTGTCTGCGGATCAGATCAGAATAAAGTCCTCCTTTGCTCAGCAGTTCCAAATGTGTTCCAGCCTGTGTGAAAAGAACAACCTGTTAGATAATGCATTGGCTAGAGGTAACATGATAAATTTCTAAAAATTAAATTACAGTATGTCGTTTGGGGGTTCAATTTTGAATTCCTTCATGAGTCGATACATTTAATTGAGTGCCCATGCTTCTCCAAATCCTCACCTCCACAATGCGGCCATTGCTCATGACACAGATTAGATCGGCCCCTTGGATAGTGCTCAGTCTGTGGGCGATGATGAGCACAGTGCGACCCCTTGTGGCCCTGTCCAGCGCTTCCTGCACCACCCGCTCGGATTCTGCATCAAGGGCGCTGGTGGCTTCATCGAGCACAAGGATGCTGGGGTTCTTGATCAAAGCTCGGGCGATGGCAATCCGCTGTTTCTGGCCCCCTGATAGCGCCACGCCTCGCTCACCTAGATGTAGCAACCTAGAAGCTTAGAATTTACATGCAACACAGCGTTTAAAAAGAGATTAAGCTTAAATGGCACCACGTACCAACCATCGTGTTATAGCCATCTGGGAAGCTCATAATGAAGCGGTGAGCATTAGATTGCTTTGCTGCACTAATGACCTCAGCATCTGTGGCATCAGGCTTCCCGAAGCGGATGTTCTCCATGATAGATGATCCAAACAAAACTGGCTCCTTCAAACAGAAGAGAGAATGCAATGACACCTAAATTTAAATCTAAACAGACGTTTAAACACATTAACTATTCTCTGTGTTGATTATTAAGCATTATATATGTTATTTAAGCTTGATACGGTCAGGTGGATAAAACAATCTACCTGATTGATAAATCCAATAACTTGGCCCCTGAGCCAGGCCAAATCCAGCGTGCGAATGTCGAGCCCATCCAACATGACCACACCGTTGGTTGGGTCGTAGAAACGCTCCAGTAAGGATGCCACTGTGGACTTCCCTACAGGGTTTAACTTTTATGAGCAAACCTCAAAATCATTTAGATGTCACAAAATGAAATGTATTGGCATTCTGTCAGAATACCTCCTCCAGATTCACCGACAATTGCAACAGTTTTACAAGGTGGCAGCGTCAAACTGAACTTCTTCAGGACTTGATGGCCGGGTCTCGTTGGATAACTATAGATGCACAAAAAAATAAGAATTTTTTTCATGTTATCTAACAACTTTATTCAGTTCTTAGAAGTGTAGAAGATGCTATATGTGTTAAACCTGAATGAAATGTTCATGAAGTCCACTCTTCCAATCAGAGAGTGGAAGGGGATGCGTCCTCCCCCAGATAGAGGAATGGTTGGCTTTAAAGACAGGTATTCAAAAACCCGGGCCCCAGCGCTCATCCCTCTCACCACCTGCACGGAAATTTCATTCCACAGGAAACTTTAGAAGCAAAAGTAACATTTCAAGAATTTAGACAACATACACTGTACAGTACAGTGCCTTGCAAAAGTATTCATATTCCTTGAAGTTTTCCACACTTGTCTTCTCAGAACTAAAAACCTCAATATATTTTATAGGGATTACACCGTCTTGGCAGATGAGACAGTGTGGTCCATCATGGCGACATGAAACGAAAATGAAAGCTCCTTTTTAAAGTTCTTTTTACAAATACAAATCTGAAAATTATCCTGTGCACAGGTGTGCAGCTCCCTCCACTTGCACCTTTTTCTGCAGGGCACAGAACAAACATGCAATTTTAACTTACCTGTCCAAAAAGGATGGAAATACTGGCCAAGGATCTGAGCACAAAACAGATGTATTATTCATTACTGAAATAAGTTGAGTTCCAACAAGTGCATTAACTTTTTTTATTGTGAATCAGATGAAGAAATAAACATGGCGAGTCTCATACCTCTGAACAGTCTGCGAAGCAACCAAGAAAGACATCAGGTCTCCAGGAGACATCTCATCACTTGAAATTAATGTCCCTCCAGCAAAAATAGTTCCCAGCACAATGCCTGTTTGAACAGCATCAGAACACTAGCATTATAGAAGGTCTGACATATATTGTGTCCAACAGCAACGTCAACACTCACAGTTCAGTGCCACGTTCGACAAGCCTTGGAAAACTGCGATGCCTCCACCAAGATTTTCATTCATTTCACATGATTTGTCGACTTCATGTGCATACAGTCTGAGGAGAAACATAATAAAAGACTAAGAATAGTCAGTTTTTAAGAATGATTTCAGAATGTGCTTTTACTCACTGGAGTTCTCGTTCCTCCATAGCAAAAGCTTTCACAGTCCGGACGTTACCCAGAGCCTCATCTGCCACCTCTGTTGCTTTTGCTACCTGGATTTGAACAACAGCAGAAGCCAGTCGGATAGTAAATTAAACAACATTTTGAAAAATATTTTTTATGGCTGATTTTGAGAGCAAACAACAAGCATCAACGTACAGAAGTATTCATAGCCCTTCAATTGGTTTTGTTGGATTTTTATGCAATAAAAGTCCAACAGTATCCAACAGTATTATAAAGTAAAAAAGGACATTGATAGTGCTTTTCAAAATTCTTTAGAAATAAAAATCTAAATAGTGCAATGTGCATTTGTATTGAGCCTCACTTGGTCAATACTTTAAGGACATTATTTTTTACATTGTTCTTTGCAAAAAAAAAAAACGCAAGCTCAAGAATGCTGGGTTGATTCAGTCTGTGTAGATCACTTGTCAAGTTTTGGCACAGATTCTCAATTTGATTCAAGTCTGGACTTTGACTAGGCCACTTTAAGACACAAATGCTATTTTGCTGCACTGACTGTTTGTTTGGTGGGTGTTGTCCTGCTAAAAAGTGAACCTCCACTGAAGTCTCTTGCAGACCGAGTTTCTGTCAGGATTTCTCTACACTTAGAAATGTCTATTTTCTCCATCAACTATGACCAACTTTCAAACCCTGCTGTAATAATGTCTCTCTGTAGCAAGAGGCTCTACATATTTGGCTAACATGACCAAATATGAAAAAAAATAAATAAATCAAACAGTATAAATATATAAAATATTACCTGTTCTTGAGCGAGACGAGATAGTTTGCGCAAAAATGAACCAATAATAGCTCCTGCTCCCACAAGACATGGGAGGACAACCACTGTCAAGCCTGTGAGCTTGGGGGAGATGATATAGAGAGACACAAAACACCCGACTGTCTGTGTGATGCTCCGCAGACCCTGAAAATATACAAGATGGGAAAACGGTTGCAATTTTTATATGGGATGTGTGACCAAAATGCTGACTCAAGCTTGTGAAAATACCTGAGAAATAACCAATTTAAAGGAAGACTTGAACTCCTGAATGTCAGCAGTCAAACGGTTTACAAGCTGCCCGGTTTTATTGGCGTCAAAGAAAGCAACATCTTGCCTGGTGGGAAAAAAAAAAAAGAAAAAAAAAGGGTAGTACTTAGGTTTGAAAAGTGACTTTGCTTGAATATGTTTTAAAACAGTGTTCAGAGTCAACATTGTAGAATATATACCTTATCAGGGAAGCAAAGAGGGTTTTCCTCATGTCTGCTGCCACTCTTTCCCCTACCCTCGACAGTAAGATGATGTAGCCAGTTGTTAGCAGGCCCTGCAAAAAAGATTTGATGAAGGACCAGAACAACAGACCACTGAACCTTTTAAATCTGTGACATCTCAATTTTTGCATGCAAATGGTAAAATGTACTCATGTTGGAACCTACATGCAGTATTGTGAATATATGTTCATACCCCTTTAACTTTTTCACATTTTGTCACATTATAACCAAAGGTCTGAGTCTATTTGCACAATTGCAAAATTATTGTTGGCGCAATATCACTGTACACAATATATAAATAACAAGAAACTGTGCGGACTGATTTAAGTGTTTATGTACCGAGAATTCAGGCTCTCTATGCCTGTAATATAGTTAGTGACACTTAAAGCAACATAAAAAGATTTATATTGTAAAGAGATGGTAAGATGGTAAATTCAATGAGAATCTACAACTAAGTTGTTTCAAAGATAAAGCCAAAAACAAATACAAATTTTTAATAAAACACTGTTGAGATGGAAATGTTACATTCCATTTCATTTTTCCAGAGACAGAATAGACTAGCCCTTATCTCAGCTTTGCTAAGAATACAAAGCAGAGAGCTGTTTCCATTGTTTATTTATTTGTTTACTTACCAAAACCCTAATCGTTATAGCAACCTTTACCGATGTTATCGCATATCATATGTTTTTCTAATGTTGTGAAGCCCTAGTCCAGATGTGTAAATAAAATAGAAGCATACTATAAGCATGCAGAAAAAAATATGGGAAAATATGTTTCTTGGGAGCATTGATTTAGAGGGTGAAGAATATTCAGATTTTTACAGAGTAAAATGTGTAATAAAAAAAATGTACATTAATTTCCACTTTTAACTGTACAATAATATATGTTGCTTAATCACATAAAATTATAATACAAAACAATAAAGATTATGGGCTAAATGTGAAATAATACAAAAATGTACAAAAGTACAAATGCTTTTGCAAGGAACTGTATTTATATGGGTGCATTTAACACCTACTATCCATAACAGTACAGTGCGGAACTTCGACTTAAACTTCAAAACTACGTATATCATGCATTTATAGATGTTTTGTACGTACCTGGATAGCATACAGTCCAAGTAGTTTGATAGCAGGACCTTTTATCTCGTTGACGTAGGTACCCGAATGTTCTCTGAGGTAGCGTGCCACAACATTTACCAAATCACCAAGCATTAATGGGATTTGAATGTTCAACATAGCTGCACCAAAAGCAAGCTGAAAAGAGAAAATGCATTTGCAGTTGAAAATGGCAGTTTTGAGCATTGCAATCAATTTCAAATAAACCAGTTGAAGCTTACCACAACAGCACCGATGAGCGCAAACAGCTGCGGTTTGACAAATTCCCACAGGATGTGCCATTTGAAGTCAGGCACAGAGTCTTTGAGGATAATTTCCTCTGGAGCGTTGTTGTTTACATCTGCCTCACAGCAGGCTGCACGGCAGAACAGGCGTGCTGAAACAGTGAGGACCGCAGGTCCTAGGATGAATTTCAAACCTGGCGATTTGGATGTCCGGGAGGAGGAGTGGTGGATGGCTCTCTGAGTCAGGTTCCAAATGCGGTGGAAAGGATTGCCAGGTGGCTGTGTGGAGGTGTGTGAATGAGCTGTATACCACCTGCATCACAAGACATTACAAATATAGTTAGGGGGTAAAATTACTAGCATGAATGAAGGCATATGAGAAATATGAAGACATTTTCTGGATATTTTTAGTTACAAACAACAGAGATTGAGTTGTTTATCTTGGTAGTCAAAGTATTTCCCCAACAAATCAAGGATTATTTTTCTCAAACTGAAATCAAACAAAACTGAAATCAAAATCATTTATTAAAAAAATTCTGTTTAAGATCTGCAAATTAAGACATATTTTATGACCAATTTAGATCTTAAAACCTTTTATAACGCCCCAGTAGACACACTACATGTGGTACTCTTTCTAATTTATAAAGTATTGCCAAGTTTTGAAATCTAAGGCCAAGATTTCAAAAGCCAAGATTTCAAAACTTGGCCTTAGAGTTTTGAAATCTCTAAAGCCAAGTTATATTTACTGATTCATAATTGCGTCACTCTTTCAGATCAGAGAGGGTTTTTTTTTAACTGTATGTCACGTACTGACTTAACATATTACCCTTTATAAACATTAAAGGACAAATCATTGTCCTTGATTAAGTAATTGCTAATATTCTTCTTTTGTCTGGATTACAAACTCAAAACTATTCGTTCCACATATTATCACACTGCTTTGGGCCAGTGGTACCACTTAACGTGTAATTAACACAGCTAGCCTAATACAAATCTGTCACTAGCTAATCTAGCAACTGGTCACTTCAACCCATGACTTCAACCTACCGTGAGAGTTTCCATTTTCCTCCTGTCTTACTGCACAGTGAAGAAAAAGAGAGTGGTCGGGAACAAGCAGTGACGCACAATCTGGAGCACAGAAGCTGAGACATGTTTTAACTTTATTTCGGCAATAAATAACTCAAAATGTTTACTTAAATGTGGAGTTCAATAATAATCCCACGGCTCCCTGCAGGCTGCCATACTGACGCTGACGAATCACCGCAAAGACGCAGAGGAGGAGTAAAGGTCGCGTGAGTACGTCAACGTCATCGCCATATTGTGAGGGGCACGTTCTTCACAGGAGTTTTAGCCATAACCAGCCACTGAATAATAATAATAATAATAATAATAATAATAATAATAATAATAATAATAATAATAATTAATAATAATTAATAATAATAATAATAACTAAGTCAATAAAAATGATAATATAATGGGATTATTCTTGTGAAATAAATGTTAAATAAAAAATGAGTAATTATCATTATTACTAATATCTCAAAAAACGTTGGTTTTAAAGATAGGATTCGGGTATCACATTCATCCCTCAAGTAGTTGTTTTTACTAAGCAAAATAGAAAAACAAACTAAATTTAAATCTGTAGTTTTCTATATTTTCTAAAACATATTAAGCACATTTAAGAACATTTTATTGTTGTTTTTCGTTTTTATGCTGTTTGCGATACGCATAGCTGTTAATTCTTTGTCTTAATGATTATCATCATTGATAACAAAGTAAATATTCATGAAAAATCCATATATTAAAATTTGTTAAACGTAAATCTGGCCACTTACAAGAAAGCCACTATGAAGCCAGTGCGACATCTGAGTCTAAATGTTTGTTTGTTTGAAAATCGTAAATACTGCACTACAATAATCATTTAAAGTGTTTTGACATTTTTAGCTGATAAGTTTAAGTCTGCAGTAGACAATAAAAAAAAAAACTTATTCTGTTAAAGCTACAACTAACAGACGGAAATGATATAATGTCAAGCGGAAGTGACGCTAATGGTGTTTTGTTGACATTTGTTTGTGAAAGAAAAAAAAAACAGTAGGCACGCGTATGGGATCGCTTATATCTGTTGGGAATCAACTAACTGAGAGACTGAAGAGCGAAAATAGTTACTGAAAGACTTGGAGGTTTTAAAGGAGATCATACAAAGACTTATATCTCAAACCAAACGAGAAAGAAGATCAGGATCAGCATCAGGACAGAGCAAGTCGGGAACAAAACAAACCGTGTCACCCTGACTACACACGGGCTGAATCATTTACAAGCTAACCGGCTGCCACTCTCTCGATTTTACTTATCATCTTTTATAAACGCAACTAGCATTCAGGACTAAACTAACAGAGGCAACGCGCACTAAATTCTTAACTCAAACGCTGTATTTACGTGTAATCATGGTGATTTAAGGTTATACAAGCGCTGTCGGTCAGTCTAGCTAGTTAGCAATCTAATGTTAGCTTTTCTTACCCTTATTTGAACTGCTTGAGCTGCTTATTAGCTAGAGAATGTAGCCTCGGTTCTCTGTCTCTGCTCGTTTCGTGTTAGTGTTTGCTATAAACAGTTTGGGGTGACTAAAGAATGAAGCACAATGGCTAACTTTGAAGCCTACCAGGAGTATCAGAGAATTGAGGACTACGAGGAAGACTCTCCACCAGGAGAAGAAGACTTATTGGTCCATGTCCCCGAAAGTCTAAAAGGTAAACGTAGCTATTTCTGTTATTACCGGTTGGATATAAAAACACAGCCCTATGACGATTATCTAGTCATCTAAAATGACTGGATGCAGCTGTGTCATAGTTGTTTCCTCACTGAGGATGACTCATGTCTCAATTTTTTCTTACAGACTCATGGCACCATATCAAGAACTTGGATAACTTCTTTACAAGAATATCCTTTGAAATCATGGCTTTCTAACATAAACTGAAGCAAATCAGTAGTTGCAGTGGAAGTGTTGGGTTGTGTAATGTTTACCTCTGTCAGATTGCAAAACAAGTGGCCACGTGAAACAAATATGAGAAGGTAACATGCTCTCTCCACAGTACTAAAAAACAAATCAACCCACAAACCCTGTTGTCTAGAATTACAAGTTTTGTTTGTTTCCTCGGTATATGGCAAATTTATATATACTTTTTTAATATCTTGTGTTTAATTTCTTTGTAGTTATAGTTTTATTATTTTATTTTTGTGCCATGTTTTGGGTTGTTTTTTGGCTGTAGCCTATTCATACAGCCATTTCTCACTGACACATTGTCATTTTTACCTTTCTTTGACCTTTACTTGTTTCCTTTAAGCTTTTGCTATACACTTGGTATATTGTATAGCACTATACCAAGTGCTATACACTATATAGCACTTGGTATATAGTGTATAGCACTATACACTATAGTGTAATTGCCTCTAATTGATTAGAGGCAATTAGATCATTGCCTCTAATCAATGATCAGCAAGTTAAAAATCCCCTGATTGTCATGAGAACACTGGATGACATGCATTTATCCAGTGGGTTTTTTCAGGGTGATAGTTAAGGGGTTAAATTATGAAAACTTAGATATTTTTTCCTATTAATTAAATGTATCAAAACTAAGACTTCCCACTGTCTTCAGTCTTTAAATGCATTATCTGACTTGATGCTCTTTGCACTGTATTGAGTTAGACATATTCTTTAATATGGATGATCTTTTTATTTCTTCATTTTCAGTGGGTTATCAAAAAATGTTGATCATATTTTTTCTGTGTGGAAGTGGACTATGGACTTCTGTATGGCTAATTCTCATTCAGAATTAGAGGTCAGAGCCCACGGAAAAGTGGAATTTAGTATCTGCTATGAAAAGCCTCATGAGTCTTTCGCTATTCATAAAACTGCTAGAAAGAATGCAATTAAATTGAAAAATGAATATGTTTTTGTTGTATTTTATTATTTGATCTGTCAACTTATTAATATGTTTATTGTAGATCACCTATATCAGGTTTTCCTTAACCAACGTATTTACATCTATCACTATCATCAAAAAAATGGCTTTGCCTGTATGATGTTGTCAGAATTCTTTGAACTCATGTAAGTATAAAATTATAATTATATTTGCAAGATGCAGCTTGGGGCACAGTGACGTACGTCTTATTAAAAAGAGTGTACTTGTTTTCAGTTAAAGTAGCAGTCTTTTAGTGGTGTTGGTTTTCGGTGGTTTTTATGATGAGAAGTTACTGTCACATGCTCTTGTGGGAACAAGATCAGTCTTGTATTCATTTATGCAAGGATGCATGATTCTCAAAGGAATCGGTTCTCTTTAGGTGCTAAGCTTATCCTTTTTTTAATATTTCAACATCCATCTTGCGCCAGCACCCTTCACATTGTAGAAAGCCTTAAAATATTTATCTTTTGTTGCATCATTTCACACATGCGTAGACATTTCCGATATTTAATTTGAACCTAAAATCACCAACTCTACCCTAATTTGCATCCCTTAGATTTTTAGCCAAAGTAAATGCAATTTTTAAAAAAAATGTATTTATGTTGATTAGAGTGTCTGGGAATGTTTGATTAATCTTTGTTTTCCTGGGGCCAATTTCAGTTTATTTCAGAATAATATCCAGAACAATTTTTGTCAAGATGTTTACCTCCTGTAGTATTACTAATTGATCACTTATTGTCGTGCCCTTGTAAAAGTTAGAAATGTGGTTCAACACAATTAATCACTATGAAAAATAATGCAATTCTCCTTTTCTTCCTTCCAGCCAGTTTCTGTTTGTTGTCACATTCACTACATTCCTTGTCAACTGTGTGGAGTATGATGTCCTCTTTGCCAATCGAGCAGTGAACCACACCGGGCAAGGCCAGAACCCTTACGAAAGAAACAAAGTGACGCTTCCGGATGCCATCGTACCAAGCCAGCAGTGCACACAGAGGTACAGATAAACAAACGCCAAAGAAATCACAGTGACATTTCATTTTGTTTTTTCTTGCAGAGATAAAATGACTTTAATCTGTCACATTCACATTAAGTCGTATCTCCTGTGGCTGTTCTCTCATTTCGCCCAGTCTGATGAGATGCTTTGTTCTCGAGCTGAGTGCAGGATTAGAGACTGGCCTTTAGAGAGATTCCATTTGTCAGACTTTTCGCAGCTGCCCAGTCTAATATAGTTCCAATTAAATAGCGTGACTTTATTTCTTAGGGGGCTGAACTAGATGTGGCTGTAGACTGCAAGATACGGTCAGTTTCCCAGGGTAAGAATATTGAGCAGGCAGCTATTTTGCTGGTCTCTATGGAGATTAGTCATTTAATGAAGAGGACGTGGTGTAGATTTTTATCTGTAAGGCTTGGCAGTGAAGGTTCCTTAATATATACTGCAGAGATTTGAAAGCTTATTTTTATAAAAAGAATTTTGGCTTGTAAATGGTCTGTACTTGTATAGAGCTTTATCAAGTCCAGAGTACCCCACTTCACACTACATCCAGTCACCTACCAATTCACACACATATTCACACACACATAGTATTGGTAGTAATGTTGCTATCATTTGCAGTGCTGTTTTTTTTTTTTTTTTTTTTTGAATGACATTTCCTTTTGGCATGTCATGGTTAAAATAAAGACAGATTTGTTGATGTTAAAATCAGTTTTACTCAGAGCGAGCCAATGTTTATTCACAATACTCCAGTTTCTCACTGGAGTGTACTCCATTCCCACATTTGTTATTTACTTTGAGCTTGGCAGCTTCAAGTTGGAACATTCTTATAAGTCATGGTTTCTTCTAGGGAGATGTTGCTTTAAACCGTTCAGACCGGCTTGAGAGAAACAGCCAGTGTAACTGATACCTTTGGTGTGAGCTGCAACTGGCTGACTTAGATACTGACAAGCTGACTACCACATGACACATTGCTACCTTTCCTTTAAAAGAGCACCCCACCACCAGCACCCCTGGAACAGGGTGCCGCCACATTTTTTCCATGTAGCTTTAACTTAGCCTTCTTTCTTCTTTACGGCTTATGGGACACGCGTCATCTGTTTGAGCTTCAGTCTAACTCCAGCACAAACATTGTTTATGTCAAAGTCAGTGACGTCGAGCTGCACGGTACGCTAATTTAGGAACAGCTTGTCCCACAGTTCAGAGTCTCTCTGTCTACTTCGTAACTCCTATCTAGTTTCATATTTGAAGAGCTTTAACAGACATGTGCACTGAGGACATTATTACGGTTCATCTCTCCGTTAAAGTGTCCGACATCATATGGCATCAAAAGGTTTTGACAATTTCACCGATGTGATATGTTTGTTTATTTAGTTTTTTCTTAAAGATATGATCATTTCTTAAAGAAATGATCAAAGTGTCCCAGAAATTACAGAACAATTTCAAACAAAAAAGTGTGATCTAATTTTATTTAATCTAAAATAGAAAAGCAGCAGCTAGTGTATTTTGTATGGCAACCTGCTGTTAGGTTAAATATCATAACAATTATTCCAGTTATAATACTATTTTCTAAACCAATTAGTTATTGTTTTGATTTCAACACACAATGAAAACTACACCTTTTTAAATTTCTGTCTGGTTAATTAGTCATAATAACTGCTTCACAGTTGGGTGCTTAAAAGAGATGCTTACCTTATTAGGAGTGATGGGTAGTCATAGTTTTGTTTTCATAAGATGGCTTTCTGTGTGTTTCATAGTTGAAAATATTTTTGTCAGCTATATTTATGTGGATGACGCTGTGCTATTATATGCTCCATATAACCATAGAAATCTCCAGTTGTTCCGTCATTTTATCTGGCATCATCTGAATAAAATAACTTTAAACTTAAGGGATGGTAAGATGGAAAATGTTAGCAGTTTAGAAAGTGTAACTTTTTAAAACCTTAAAAAGTAACTTGCTCTACCTGGGAGTATCCACAAGCTTTCTCAGTTTTGGATATTTTAGGTAACACAAGTGACATCCACTGAACAGGGTCAAGATTTTGTGCCTATAGTTTCTCGCTGTTGATACTTGTCACTCTGCACAAAGTCTTCAGCACAGGTTTAACTTTGGATCTGTTGAACTGTCACCTGGTGTAGAGTGAAGGATTACATGAGGTGGGCAACAGGCACACAAAGGCAATCAAAAACAGCCTTGGTAGAACCCTGCAACATGTCACCCCCTCTGGGATTATGCAAAGCCTTTGCCCTGTCGTTACTGGTTGAAACTTTGCTTAAACGTGTAATTGGAGAAGAGTAGCAGAGGTTGCCAGAGGAAGGAAGCAAGATTAAATAGTACAATTGCAACTGCATAATATTTGTCTTTTAAAGCCATAGCAAGACAAAATGACTTGCAATTGTGTAAAAAAGGGATTTTCATTTTCTTTTAGGATACAAGACAACAGCTGGATCATATTCCTTCTGATAATGGCTGCCACCTTCTGGATCTACCGACTTATTAAAGTCTTCTGCAACATTTTGAGCTACTGGGAGATCAGGCAGTTCTACATCAAAGCACTGAAGATTAAAATGGTATATGCTCCACTTGGTGATCTAAATTAAGATTTGCTACAGCAAACAAGCAATTTGTTGTTTTTTCTCATCAGTTTCTTTTGTCCCCCCCCCCCCCTTCCTTCTTCTTATCAGGATGAACTATGCAACTTCACGTGGCAGGAGGTCCAGGATCGGCTCATCAGTTTGCAGAGGGAACAGCAGATGTGCATTCACAAGAAAGAGCTGACAGAACTTGACATCTATCACCGCATCCTGCGCTTCAAGAACTACATGGTGGCCATGATAAACAAATCGCTGCTGCCAGTTCATCTGCAGCTCCCCCTGCTGGGCAATGTGGTCTTCTTAACCCAAGGCCTCAAGTACAACTTCGAGCTCATCCTTTTCTGGGGTCCCGGCTCCCTGTTTCAGAACAAGTGGAACCTGCACCCTAAGTACAAGCGCAGTGGAAATCGCCTTGAGCTGGCTCAGAAGCTGAGCAGAGTGATCCTGCTGATAGGCTTGGCCAATTTGCTGCTGTGTCCTTTCATCCTGGTGTGGCAGGTGCTTTACGCTTTCTTCAGTTATACTGAAGTGATCCGCAGGGAGCCCGGAAGTTTGGGCGCACGCCGCTGGTCCCTCTACGGCCGCTTATACCTGCGGCACTTCAACGAGCTGAACCACGAGCTGCATGGACGATTGGGTCGTGGCTACAAGCCCACTTCAAAATACATGAACTCCTTCACGTCGCCGCTCCTGGCTGTTCTCGCCAAGAATGTTGCTTTTTTCTCAGGCTCGGTGCTGGCTGTTCTCATTGCACTGACTGTCTATGATGAGGACGTTCTTACAGTGCAGCACATTCTGACCGCTATCACTGTGCTGGGTGTAGTTATCACTATAACCAGGTGAGTTGTTGCCATTTCTTTTTAGTTATGGGTGTGAAATTGGCAGAATCTCTGCCAGACATGGAACTTGATAAGAGAGATTCAAAATCACTTGGTATTTATATCATTTATGCAGAATAGAAGATGTAATTACATATTTTGTGTAATATACTTAAATGCACATAACGCTCTTATAGAATATGGTGCCACCCGTCACATGTCTGCTGTCATTAGTCATAAAAATTAGGTAATTTAGATATAAAACTGATACATTGACTTGCAGAAATATTCTTTCTTCTTAAACCTTTTATATTTTCCTCATGTTACAACCACAAACCAGTTTACTTTATTGAGATTTCAAAATAGATGGACATGACGAAGTGAAAAGCAAAACTGTTATGAATAAAAATGTGAGGACAGCATTAATTTCAATTGACTTTAATATCGGCAAATAAAATCCTGTTCAACCAGCTGCCTGATGAATTAAATAGAGTCCACCAGTGTGTAATTTACTTGAATAAAGAAACAAACGACAACATTAAGTAAAAGAACCAGACAAGATAGCTCAGAGATAGAATTGTAGGATATAAAGCAGGATATCAGCAGCCCACTAAGTTCTGTTCTGTGCTGTGGGACCGAAGGGCAACACCACACACCATGCACAAGATGGAAAGATGGTGGTGGGATCATCATAGTGTGGGGATGCTTTTCTGTCTAGAAGAGAGGCTCAGTTTCCAGAAGGAAAATGCAGCCAGAACAACAATGGATGATCTCTTAGAAAGATCTGGAACTAAATCCAGTTAGGAAGACTTGAGGATTGCTATATGTAGATGTACTCCATCCAATATGATTGAGCTTGAAGTTTTTTGCAAAAAAAAATAATTTTTTTTTATTATTATTTTGTGGATGTTTGTGTCTTGTAGAGGCATGCTGACTGATTTAATCACAGTGAAAGATAGTCCTGCAAGGGAATGACTTAAGGGCAGAATAGCAATGCACACCAGAATTTTTAGATGTTAATCTAAAAAAGGAAAAGGGAAAACACTCCCATTTTTCTCCCTCTTCATAATACTGCTCTGCTTTGTCTTGGTCTATTACATAAAATCTCAGAATGATACACTGAAGATTTCGTTCATAACATGAAAATATGAATACATGTGTAAAAAAAAGAAAAAAAAAAAAAGAAAAATGTTTTTCAGATAAGCTATTTTATCATTTTTGTGCCTGTCTTGCACAAGGTCTTTCATTCCGGATGAACATATGGTTTGGTGTCCGGAGCAGCTTCTGCAGTGCGTGCTGGCTCATATCCATTACATGCCAGATCACTGGAGGGGGAACGCAAACAAGAGCGAGACCCGTGACGAGGTGGCACAGCTGTTCCAATACAAAGCGGTGAGGAGAACAGCATATTAGTAGATAGGAAAACATTAGCTTCTATTAAATTGAACTAGATTGTTTTTATTGCTTGTTGCCTACGATTTATCATTGGATTATTCAGTCTGACATGACGCCATGATGCGTTTTTGGGGGGAGAATTAATCTGTCTCTGTGTTTACCTTAGGTGTTCATTTTGGAGGAACTTCTAAGTCCTATTGTTACTCCCTTCATCCTCATATTCCTCCTGAGAAACAAATCCCTAGAAATCATCGACTTCTTCAGGAACTTCACTGTGGAGGTGGTTGGAGTCGGCGATATCTGCTCCTTTGCTCAGATGGATATTAGGCGGCATGGAAACCCAACAGTAAGACTTATTACATTTACATGGCAGGACGGAGGCCAGTATACTCAGGAGAACAACAATAATTCATTTGCTTTATTTGTTTGCACTTCTGTTTTTGCAGTGGATGTCAGACGGCCAGACGGAGGCGTCTGTATATCAACAGGCTGAGAACGGCAAGACCGAGTTGTCCCTCATGCATTTCACCTTGAAGAACCCCCGCTGGCAGCCGCCTCAGGAGAGCTCACTGTTCATCAGCCACTTAAAGGAGAAGGTGCAGCATGACGCACAGGGTGGGCCTTCGACACAGTTGCTGCTCTCAGAGGCCCCTCTGTGCACCTCACTGCACTCCAACGAGTCTGGCGCCGGGGTAGGAAGCCTGATCTTGATGTCATTTACGTAACATCCCAAAAAAAAATAGGCGATTGTTCTTAAAATCTTTTCATGTATGTGGCCGCTTCCAGGCTGAAAGCCTTATAGCCAGCGTCCTCATCCACCCCATCCTCACTGCATCCGGATTACCAGGGCGAGACCATCGTTTCGTCCCGCCCAGCTCTGCTGCATCTGCCGCAGCCAGTGTCCTGGCCTCTTTGTCCACCTCTCATCATGCACATCCAAGCCGAAGCCGGCCCCATGTCCTTCTGCCCTCCTCCGTTTACCCTGAGACCACCATGTACCGCAGCGACCGCACCGTCATTAACAGGTACTTTTAAGACCTGGGATCTAATGTTGCAGAGAAGCACAAATTCAACATCAGTTCTGCTCCTCTTTTACAGCATGTCTAACAGCGACTCTCGCATCCGGAGCAATGCGCTGCACTCAGAGTTTGCCTCAGCAGAGATGAGCCTTCATGCCATTTATATGCATGAGGTAATTTCCTGATCACAACTTTTACTCTGTTGTCGGTTCAAACGTAAACGTCAGGTTGGTTTATAAACGATGGAAATCAGTCCCTCAAGTAGCCCAGCTTTTAGTTATGAGGTTTAAATGTTGATCCATTGCTCAGTTTTTTTTTATTTATTTTTTTTTTTTATATTGAACTCTTAACAAGTGTTTGTCTGTGCAGCTCCATCAGCAGACCTCCCATCCACAGAGGACCTCAGGACACTGGCAGAGTTCAGTGCCAATGAGAGATCTTCACACAAACACAGGTGATCTGCTGTTTTTGAGGAATCAGTTGGTGACCAATATTAGCTGATTTTTCAGCTGATATTTACTGGTGGCCGGACGATCAGAAATGCAAAAATCTAATTTGTTTCTGATTTGTGAACACATTATGCCTGAGTAGTACCAGGTTGCAGTAAAAACAACATGTTTCATTGTGGAAACAGTTACAGAGGCAGGAAAACTTTGAGTTTTTACTTTAAAGGGGGGGACAAATCAACATGGAGCTATAGGAAGATGGAATCAAACCCACAACTTCACAAGTAGACAGCCCAACAGGGATTTAAGCTAATTATCCAGAGCTACTGTAATTATCACAGATAGTTATTTAAATTCGGTGGAGCTCTTTGAAGAGAGACATTATTGCTTTAATGTCATTTGCAAACAACAGCCAGTGTTTTATTATTATTATTATTATTATTATTATTATTATTGACAAAGGACAGACTAGAATCAAAAAATTGTCACAATGCTATTTAAACACCTTCCTGTTTTAGTGTTCTGACTCTTGGTGTCAGTAAAATTAAATTTCCAGGTTACTTTTTCATTTAAAAAGTATAAAGAATAAGTTTGTTGTGGTTTTCTTAAATAATTCCTCTAATTTTAAATTTGGTTTTGTTCTGATCATCTTTTGTAAAACTCATTCAAGTTATTAAATCATAAATTTCAGTTGAAAAACAAAACGGGAAAACAAACTTCCCCCCACTTTATGTACATATAAATTCTGCTCTAATCGTCTGTTTTTTTTTGTTTTTTTTTTCAGGTTTTCATGGTCATGGCTCTCATAGTTCCAACATTTCCATGCCAGCCCCGGCTCAACTTGGTGGCTGGAAAGAGGAAGAAGAGGATGAAGACGATCAGGAGATTAACAGTGGATCTTCTCCAAAAAAGGCCGCACCACGCAGTTCATAAGGTGCCTTTGTCATAAGGTACATGATCCAATTTCAGCCCTATAATATGATCTGTGGAGCTGTAACCCGAAAGACTATATTTCTCTAATGATTTCTCTTTTTTTTTTATAGTGTTTACATTTTTCTTTCTTCGCTAAACATTGTGGCCTTAAATGACCTTCATGGAGAGTTTAGCGCAGACCTTTAAAACATCATGTAGTGGGAGGGGTCTGACGATGAATAACCACTGTTTTCGCACCTCTACACCTCATCGTGTCATATCAGGGAGTCTATGGCATCAGGGATTCCATATGTCTTCCATTCTTTTTATCATGGTTTTGTCATTAACTTGTACAAAGTTCATTTGGACGTGTAGAGTCTGCGTGATATCGGATGTAAGCAATTTTATGGTGACGTTAAAAAAAAAAAGCTCATAACTTCGGCTGTTCTTGTGTCTGCACACATTCTCCAAATACTTGTGCATCACAAGGGTTTTCAGAATGGCGTGAACATCTATGCTACAACTTGACCATCTGAAAAGTAAAACATTTCAATATGTTTTTTTTGTTTGTTTTTTAACCCTTGTCACATGTAAATAGACTGTATTACTCATCCTTTAATAGGTCATTTCTGTTTTCTTTTTTTTTTTCAACAAATACCAGATCAATTTACTAAAGAGCTGCCAAGTATTTATTTATTGAAAAGCTGACTACAATACCTTTAATATCTGAATACAAAACATCTACAGACTTCATCGACATATAATTTCATGCTGTTTTCCATGTTTAATGGGCCTAAATCTACATTTTGCTTAGTATTACTAGTTCAGGTGTTTTAAGACTTTTGTTTATTCTTATGAAATGAGCATTAAGTATTCCTGCAATTAAAATTCCATGGCAGACAGGTGATGCCTGTTAGGTCAGCTTATTGCTTATTTATATGCTAAAACAAGTATCTAAAAACGAGTTTTCTGTATTACCTCAGTGGCAGTGATGAATTTAGGCTACGGTCAATATCTCTGCACAAATGCATCAACTACATTCAGAATTTAATTGCATATATAAATTGTAATAATTAGATTTTCTTTCTATATTTACCAAGCAGATAAGATGAGCTTTAATATTTTTTTTGAATAATTGGGGCATTTTGCCTTTTTGCAAATCTGTGTTAGGTAAATTTTTTATTAATGTTTGGTCTTCCCGGAGTTGTTGCATAAATATGGAATGTCATCAAAGGGGCTGGTTTTTAATATTTTATTGTGTTGTTTACAGATGCTCTCCAATATTGCTGTTTCAAAGTACAGTCTCAAAAAAATATAGTCTCTACTGGCAACACCAGGTATTGGCTATTTAAAAGAAAAAAATAAGCATATAGAAAAAACAAGATGTGTTTTTAGACCAATAATTTAACAGTAAAAAAAAATTCCCATCCCTTTCGAGGTGGTAAGTCATTCATTCAGATTTTATTAGTATCATAAAACAACACGGCCACCTGCATGATGTTAAAGCAACGGTGGTTCTTGCATGAAGCCTCAGCATGAGATGTATTGTAATTTCCCGACAAGAAGGAAAATGCCGTTCTCCAACCAAATTAGGTCACTCTAAATATGCACCTACCTGTTTGTGTTTTGCATTGAAAGTGAATTTTGAGTTGTAATTTTCACATGTCGTAACCTTTGTGTAGAAGACACTCTGGAGCTGAGTTGTGTGCACAGAGTTCATACCATCTCCGTTTATTGTTAGCCATTTATGTCATAAATAGTGCCTTAGTGTTACAGATTAGCATTTGCTCTTTTAGAAAGCCATGCCGTCTAAACCATCAAATCTACTTTTATAGACCTAGCAGCACACATAATGTACAGTATTTTCTGATGAGCAGCTCATATGTGGATATAGCATCAAGTAAGTTGTGGGTGTTGCTCGTACGATTAGCCCTCGTGTCAGTCAGTCTTTTCTATCTCCAGGACGCTGCTTCCTGTCATGGTGTTTGGGTTCATATAACCTACAGAGGCAGGACTTTGTCTTTTGTTTGACCTAATGGACAAACCCCACACCATCCTTTCTTATCAACTACTCACCAGTCAAAATATTGCAGAGACTGGAACAAGGTGCTATTCAGAGATGATGAACATTATGCTTGCAAATAGTTTTTTGTTTGTTTGTTTCTTACGTTTGGTTTTGTTCTGTAAATTAGGCGTTATCTGACAAGGGAAACATGCCAAAATAACCTGTTTTCTGCACAGCTTTACTATACATGTTCCCTGTTTGTGAGTAGAGACTGATAAATCCTACTTTGAGTGTATTTAATCATTTGATGTGTGTGTGATGTGTGTTGAAATGTGTTCTTGAAATAAACAAAAGCTCTCAGTTTTCTCTGTTGAGATTTTTGTTCATTCGTGGTTACTAAATTGAGCCTAGAAAATGTTCTTGGTTAAAATTAGACATGTCCTGGTCTTACTTTTGTCTGAGGGTGTCAATGAAGCTTTTCATAAAATATTTTTAGTTTAATTCACTTGGCAGGGTGGTGGTGGGGGGCTTTCTTAACTCCAAACGGATATGAGATGTATCATTATTCAAGTTTCTTTAAAGAGTAAATGTAGCTGTTTATGACAGATTTCTTTTATCTGCCTATAGTAAAGCAAATCTCAAAAAGCATATATGATAAATATAGATTTCTATAAATACTATATACAGTACATATCAGAAGAAATTGGTAGGCACCCTTGTAAAAATCTATAAAAAGACTCACAATAAATGGATCTTTGTTTTTTGGAGAGAAAACAAACATAGTTAACTTTTTAAATGAAGTCACAGCCAGATAGTGCTATCTGTTTGGTAGTTTTTACCAAATAGATAGCAGTAAAGTTTTTACATAACCATTGACATTGTTGGAGCTTACAGAGAGAAGAATGTTTTTTTTTTTTTTCCAGTGTCTTCAGATCTTTAAACTCTGTTGATTTGGCCTTATATTTTGGGTCAGTTTTCTGCTGAAGCATCCAATGACAAACTACTTTTAATCTGCTGGCAGAGATGGCCAGATTTGCATGAAAACAATACAATTTTCCTCCGAATCCCTTTGGAAGGGATACATGTTCACAGCCTCATATATCCTCCACCCTGCTTAACATTGAACATAAACTGCCTTTCCACTCATTTGTTTCACACTAAAACTACCTAAAATGCTCAGGTTTAGTCTACTAACCTGGCAACAGTTACAGACAGTGTTTTGCAATCTCTATAAGTTTACAGTACATTTGTGAAAGACAGAAGAGGGTTTTTTTTTTTTTCTGGCATCAGTCCCAAGCAAACAGTTGGAATGTAGATAAAATCTGAATGCTCTCATGAGGACTTTTTGAACCCAACATGCCACTTTTTGCTGAAGTTATCTGTGCGATGGCTAGATAATTACGGTACTGTTGTTTTTGTTTTTTTTTTTCATCTCAGTGAAAGAAAGAGAATACTTTGTCCTGTCACATTCTTCCTCCACATAAACAGAAAGTCTTTATAAACTCTGCTTCCTAGCATAAATAAATAAAGTATTGTTTCTAAAAATATATTTTGATATTTGTTTTTGAGGTATTGTTGGGGATACTTATAATTGTACTTTTAAAAACAGTTGCTTTCTGACATAGGATGTTTTCTCTCACTGAACAGATTGAAGTACTCAAATTAAAGGTGAATTTTTCTCAAAAAATTCAGAGTCAGATTATGCAACTACAATTACTTTTTGCATGTCTTTTCCAAGAGGGCCCACAACTTTCTCTGCATCTGTTTCTGGGGGTATATGATAAATATTAATGCAGTGCAGCAAAAGATTATGCAAGAAGTACCTTGGAGAAACCGCATAGGCCTTGCAGGTCTATAAATTCCCACTTTACTTTCTGTGCACTATATCCTGAGTACAATGTCAAAACTGACATTCTCATTATAAACTTGGCCTCAGTCTTTGACGTCTCCATTAACTAAAAAGAAACTAAAACTTATTTGCACGTTTCAGGCTTTTCATAAAAGGTTTTTGACATTTTCACATAAATCCAGTAATTTGTAGCTCAATTCTGCTGATCTTCAGAATTTTGTGAAGATTTTATTGTAGGATGTTTTAAATAAATTGTTTTACAGCTATCTTGTTGCATTTCTCCCTTGATACATGTCTGCATTGTAAATATGCATGAATAAACAGCCAGCTGCTTTTTCCTCCAACACCTTTTACTTCTGGAGGACAGGTGCGCCATCTGCTGTTCTGACAATAACATTTGCCTCGACTTTCACCTTGCAGGCAAATGTTTTGGTGGTAACATGAATGTTTGGGTCTGTGAACACGATACATCCATGACCTTTGTCTTTCGAATGACTGGGAGGTCGGAAAAAGGTCCATGCAGTTCACACTGGGAGGCATACATTGCATCTAATTTTTGCTCCTCCACTCATCAGACAGAAATGCGTTAATGCAAAAATAGGCACTGTGTGGCAGTTTCTTTCCCTGGTGTGTTGAACAGTAAGCTTTAAACATCTACCAATGGCTCTGAAAATATAACATATATCATCCCAGCCTGCTGGAATTTTTGGATTAAAAAAAAACTTGTCACAAATTTAGGATAGGATAACTCAAGTTCTCATAAATCATTGTCTATTTTACACCTCTGCATGACGACACGCGAATAACCTAAAAGCTTTCAACAGCTATAGAGTCATTGATCAGATCTGGCAGCTCCTCTATGTTCTTTCTGCGGTATGGAAACCAAAGACAGTGGACAGAACAGGATGAGGCAGAGACAAGCAGCAATAGTGGATTAGTGTCTGCTAGAGTTTCGAAGAGGTTAAATGAGGGTCCAGGAGGCCTGCTGCTGTCAGTCAGTGGAACTGGGAGGAGGAAGCCCACAGGCAAAGACTAAGAAAATACCACAGAAGTAAAGGAATAGGGTCCCACAGTGGAAGTCATAAATCAATCCTTGATAAGTGATTTAAAATGAATCATCCAGGCAAACAAGAGCTAACTTTCACTCTGATGGGAGAGAGGTTATTTGTGACCATTTTAAAATACTACAATCTTAGGTTTGTGGAACAATTTCTGTGTGATTTTGTCATGTTAAAAAAATGTTACAGATTAGAAACCAGTAAAAAGTATTAATTGGGCCTCTTACTCAGTATGAGGTCATGTTTTAATAAAAGGTCAGATGCTTAAGTTGCAGCTGTCACAGTAGTAGCTGTGGGAAAACAACATGCCACGACCTCTATGCAACGACCCAATCATATCAGTACATTTTCTGTAAATGAGAATCAGGCTGTAAAAACAGGAGTCAGTGGCTACAGTGGCCAGGAGAATATTCTGAGGCTCCAAAGCAAGATTCAAAACACGATGTTTGACAGCTGGGAAAATGCTTTCCCAGCTGTCAAGCATGGTGGTGATCACGTCATGATTTGTGTCTGTTTTGATGCAGTCAGTGCTAATGCATTGGGCAAAGTTAGTGGAATGATTGAAGACTACCTTTATTCTTAATTTGTACCTCAAAATAACAGCTCCTTTGGAGGCAGTCACACATTCAGATTAATATCAAGTTCCATTACCACCTTCACTGTACATTGTCAATTGTTTACTTAGTTGCATGTTGATTTAGTCTTGACCCTTGTTTTTTTAGAATATTCATTAGAAGATATATTGTCTTGTACCTAAGGCGGTGTCACATTTTTTTGTTGTTGATTTTATTATTATCATTTGCCCTTGACACTGAACATGGGAAAGTTGGTAAAAACTGATAAAAATCAGAATTTTTTTTTCTTTTACTTCATTGAACCAAAACACAACAATAAACAAATTATATTGAGTATCTAAATAGTATTAACCAGTTAAAAGAGCTTTGATTTACTGTCAACTACGACAGGTCCCAGCCCAGGGCCCCACATCTTTCTAAATCTGGCCATAACTCTTCCTCCCTGCAGGTAAAGAGCATGTTTCTTCCTGGTTACATCTTTTTTTTTTTTTTTTTCTTTGTTCAACTGAGTGTAGCCAGCAGCAGTGACAGGCCACAAAGACCAGTGTCCGTGTCTCCGTTACCAGGCCTGTCCAACAGAGGCCATCTCCTATCTTCTCTGCAAATGACAGGATCTATTTTGGAAAGGAGGCTGCGCTAAACTCGGAACGTCAGCTATTTGGCATCATGAGCCCTCAGAGAAGAAAAGAAAAAGGAGTCTAGTCAACCGCCCACCACAGGAGACTGGGGGACTTCCATCTTTCTGGATTTACTATCATTTCACGGATATTTGTGCACAAAGAAGACCAAACATTTTTTTGGTGGGATTACTGAACTCGGAGCTGGTCCTTAATCTGGAATTTTTTAGTAATAGCCAATAGTCACATGACTCAGCTGCTGATTTACCTGAGAAGTTGAAGACTCAAAGGTAAATAATGTATCAGTTTAAAGTAATATCACTTTTAAGAATTATAATTTAATTTTCTATGACTGAGTGATTAAAGTTAGCTCTGGCTACAACTTCCAGTATTGGTTTTGTATATGTCACTTGTATTTAAGAACCAGTTTAAGAAATTTCTGTCTACCTCAGTTTGGGAGAGAGAAAATGGACTGTGCTAGAAATAACGCATGTTTCCGAAGTAGGAGCTTTATCAAAGAGCACTTCATTTCTACAAATGGCAATGTGCAGAGATGGGCTCTGACAGCTGAGGTTATTTTTGGGACAGGCGGTCCGAGCCGCTGAGGTGACAAAGCTGGCAAATAGAGATCTTTGAAAGGCACCTATCTTTTCTGTATGACCTTGGTACATGGGAATTCAGTTGTTGTTGTTGTGGTATTAAACTATTGAACAGGCTGCGTGGATTTATGTGGTTGGCTTGATGAATGTGTGGAGAGGAAGAACAGGAGACTGTATAATGTTACAGGAGCTGCCAGCTATAAATATACCGATCTTAATTCTAGTTTTATGTCTTTTTTCATTTCATAAAAAAAAAAAATAATAATAATTTAGAGTCCACATAGAAAATTATAAAATGTGAGGTGTTTCATATGGCTGTGATTAAGACTTTAATATGAATAATGATGTATCATATCATATATTTAGTTTTATTAATTGTGTTATACAATTACTGTATACAACGCCTGCTGATACTTTAAAATCAATCTTGCTCCATGACAGACTGAGGTTCAATTCAACTAAACTCAAAAATACTTCATTCATCCCAAAGGAAAATGAAAAGACCAAATACTAAAATGCCAAAGGATAAAACAGAGCAACAACCTTCCTGTTAAAAAGTCTTGCTTGATTTCTCTGAGCTGAATGAACCACATTGGAGGGTCACGAAGTAAAAAAAAAAAATACTTTCCTTAAAAATAGCTTCTTACATCACAGTACTGTACCCAACTTAATTTTAAACACCTCATTGACACCAAAAATAACTAAACTTAAATTTACTTCCTTGATTAACATCGTCCACGTTGAAAACGTATTGGGCACAGTGCCTTAACATATCAGAACAAAATATACTGTCACTGTTCAGGGCCAGTACATAAAAAAATCTAATGATTCCAGTTACAGTTATATTTTAAGGTAAAAAAGTAACATTTAAAAAATTACTTTGTAATGTTTTACCAAAGAAGCACAACTAAACACAATCACAGCAAAGAGGAGGCATTATGATTTTTCAGGCACGTAGTGCCATTTTATAACACAATCTAATAATTAACTTACATTCAGTTGTTATGAAAATGTTGTAGTATATTTAAAAAAATAACTTTACAACATCATAGCCATATCTGATGTCTTGAAATATACGTCTGTGTTTTTAAGAAGCTCCTACCTTTCCCACACTCCCCTTCAACACGTCATGGTGCTTCTCCATGGCTTCTTACAATGATACTGTGTAAAAAACAAAACAAAACAAAACAAAACAAAATAACAATGATACCGTGTACAACTGTACTTAGTGGTGTTGTAGTTGGTATGATAAACTAAGCAAATGCACAATTACACCAGGTGAACTGTGGCAAAATGTAGATGGAAGGTAATTAAATTCTAGCACAACGCAACTGTATTTAATTAGGACTGTCAATGTTAATGCGTTTTTTACTATTTTGACCGAAAATTCTCTCTTCTGCGGGGGATTATTTTCGGTCAAATTAGGACAATTCCAAGGGCCCCTGACCGACAGCCCCCATCCCCATATATATTTATATTTCTTATAAATATTTTCTATAAGAAAATATTTATAAGAAATTTTCTTAAATAAATAAATATTTATTTATAAATAAATATTTATTTATAAGAAAATTAATTATTTATTTTCTTAAATAAATAAATAAATAAATAAATAAATATTTATTTATAAGAAAATATTTATTTATTTTCTTATAGAAATAGAAAAAAAGTTTGGGGGCCCTGTCAATTACAAAATTAATCTTATTGTGTTTTTAAAATTGTTTTAGCAGTAAAAATTTAAGGTTCCACTCACAGACCAAAAAGCACACATCTATATTTGCCCCGAACACCCCCCTGTGTCTGAATGAAATGGTTCGTTCCTGCTTGAGCTTGACAGTGACGGTGTTCAGCACCAGTGGAAGACAAGAACGACTGTGTTTGTTACTGTGTCACCAAGAAAAATGATAAAGTCAGGGTTTCAAAAAGAAAGATGTATAGATGTGAAAAAAGACAAGTGTCAATTTATAGCCCAGTTTTTCTCCAAGAGAGGTGGGTAGAATGTGCGAGATTGTCAACCATTTAGCATAGTTAGCTGAGCTACAGATTACTGTTTGCCTCCATTCCACTAGCATTTAATGAATGATGGAAAGAATTTAACATATTCATATATTTAACTTGTACCTGTACTTCCTACCACACTTAACATATTACTCAGACAGCAGCAGCTCGGGCCCTGATAACAGCATAACCCCTGCTCTCTGTCCCAGTGGAAAGGGTGAGCAACACGGTGTTCAATCTATGTGGATTGTTCCTGTCTCTCTACTCTTTTTACAGTTACACAACAAAAACAATTTATTTATTACTCACAGAAATTCAAACAATCTTTATAAAACCTCCCTTTAGCACACTTAGTAGTGAGTGAAAGAGGTTGATTGAGAGCGCTACGGCTGTTCTCCTGGTTCTGATTGGTTGTTTTTGGTCAGAACAGTCCATTTCTTTAGACAGCAGTAGCAGCTCAGGGAGGAGGTGGAGGAGATTGATCTTTTCACAGATTATCAGTTTCATAGCAAACTGTCACAACATGGTGGCAGCTTTAACAAATGGTTAAGATACTTTCAGCTGCTGGTCATCTTCTGTAGACAGCTATTTTTTTTTCTTTTGTTCACCACTTGTTTGTTCACCAAACTTTGCTTGTTTTCTAGGAAGTTGGAGTCATGGTTGGGGTCAAGGAGTAGAAAAAAAATCAGTTCTGTGTGAACTGATGTTACTATATGTATTCTTTGACCCTGCTATTTAGTTGTCACATTTAAATCAACTTGTCCTTAGATTATTCCTTTATTACTGTTTGTTGTAGTAGCTGTATTAATGTCTTTTTATATGCTTTATTCATCACAGAAGTAAAAATGGATCAAAACCTGTTTGGAGGAGCCCCCAGGTTTCTCACCCGCCCAAAGGCCTTCACAGTGGGTGTGGGCAAGGATGCTACACTCAGCTGCACTGTTGTTGGCAACCCAACTCCAGTAATCTCCTGGGAAAAAGACAAGCTCAAGCTTTCGTCTGGGGGCCGCTTTAAAACTGTGGAAGACGGAGACATCTACCGTCTGACCATCTATGACCTTACGCTGGAGGACAGTGGTCAGTACATGTGTCGAGCCAAAAACAACATCGGGGAAGCTTATGCTGCTGTGACCTTGAAGGTGGCCCTCCAAACGGAGATGTCTCAGAGGGCCCCCGTTTTCATGGTGAAGCCTACTTCCACAAGAGTGGCTTTAGGAGGAGAAGTTGTTTTCCACTGCCGGGTTGTGGCTCACCCTGAGGCCACCTTTGAGTGGGAGAAGGACGGGCGCTACCTAGGTGAAACAAACCGCATCAAAATTATGTCCGACAGCGAAAGCAGCACCTTAAAGATCCAAGGTGTGCGCAACCTGGACAGCGGCACGTTCATCTGCAGGGCCCAGAACTCTGTGGGCCGCTCCCAGGCTGCTGCAGCTCTGGTGGTGGATACTCAGGATGCTCGCTACATGTCTGCAGACAAGAGTACCTCTCTCCTCTCGCACATGCAAAAGCGCAAAGAGGAAATGAAGAAGGACATCTCCATCTTTCGCACGGAGGAAAACAGCTCCCTCTCCAAAGCCAACATGACCGATGCCCTGAGTTCCCTGAGCCTGGAGCAGGAGCTGAGGGCGTCTGCACTGGCCAGTCTACCTAAAGGTGTTTTCACCCGCACTTGCACTGTTACTGAGGGCAAACATGCAAAACTCAGCTGCTTTGTGACGGGTCACCCCAAACCACACATTATCTGGAGGAAGGACGGAACTAACATCAGTGAGGGACGCAGGCACGTCATTTATGAGGATCATGCTGAGAACTTCATCCTCAAGATCCTGTACTGCAAGCAGAGTGATAATGGTCTCTATACTTGCAATGCCACCAATATGGCAGGCCAGACCTACAGCGCTGTACTGGTTACAGTCAAAGGTAAGGTTTTAAAATGTTCACTCATTGAGAAAAAAAGAAATCTTTTGTGTACATCTAAACTACTTTAGCATGTTTTGCAACTATCATGAAAACACATTATATGCACACTAATGCAGTGATATCCACATTTTTATTTTTAAAAATTTGTGATTGCAAATAATATTTTGTTGAGATTTTTTAAAATTTATTTTTACCTGCTTCCTGGCCGGGAAATTGTCTTATTCTATTTTTACATTTAGTCACACTCTTTCTTTGAAGACACTTGGTTTATTTAGCTAAATTTAATGACTAAGTAAAATGTGTCATTACGCTCGCTTTTGATTAACAGGATGTGTGATACTGTTAACTATAAAATAAATTAAAAACTAAAAATGTGGCACATCATTGTCCCTTGGGCTATGCTTGGGCCACCCCTTCTTTATGTCAGCAACATCTTAAATAGATGCTGCTCCATTATCTACATTTTTGTATCAAGTACAACTTCAATGGATACTAAGCTTTCCAAGTACCACCACCTATACAAGCTTTGTAGAGCTGCAGTACAGCAGGACTTTGACTTGTCTTGTTTGCTTGGGAATGCTGTAAAAAGACAAACTAAAAAAAAAAACAAAAAAACAACTAACATCCATTGACAATGTATTTCTAGGAAATGGCTTATCTACGTGTTAAAGTTTAAATCACAAACATTGTAGTTGGGAAAATTAATGCAAAAGTACTTAGAAGTTAAAAATTTGGGTGTGAACGTCGTCTACATCTGCTTATCCCTGTAGGACAGACATTTGGGGAGAGGCATGGTATATATGCCCTTGACAGTGCAACAGTCTACCATAGGCCAACACAGACACACAAATTATAAACAACCATGCATACATAATTGAAGGGAAATTAGTGCCCAATAAGTCAAGTCATGTTTTGGACTGTAGGAGGAAACCAAAGTACCTGGTGAGAACCTGAGTATCCGCAGGAACGACATGCAGATAGAGCACAGGTTGTGACTTGAACCAAGAACTTTCTTGCTGCCAGGCAACAGAACCAGCAACTGTGCCAGTCTCATCTCAGTTCATGCATGTTTTGATAATTGAATTTCTGCATTAGAATCCAAAGCCAAAAAACAGAAAAAAACATTTTTTGTTGTTGCTTTATCAACATGAAAAATATAGTATATTTGTATTAAATTGTGAGCAGAGTGTGAGAAACACTCTCCTCTGCAAAGTGTAATCAATAATATTATGAGGTGCTTTGCTAGCACAAGTTGAGATAAGGGGGGTGGGCCATCAGCAAGCAAGCCTTTTATAATTTTTATATATTTAAATATGAAAACAAATCCAACAAAACTTAAATTTCAAGAAATTTCTACTCGTTTGTTCTTGACCCCAAAAGGGTAAGAAAATTTGTGTTTTTCAATTTAATATTTTAATTTAACAGAAACTGTTTTAACAGAAACACCCAGATTTTTCTTTTAATGTTTCATTCCATGTTACTGATTGCCAATACCTATAGTATCCAAGTTTGGACTTCAGAAGTAGATGAATAGGGATTAGCACTTGTTCAACATTTATTTAAATATACCTTTTTAGTGTTTTAGTATTTTTTTTTCTCTGTAGCACTAAAGGTAGCCCATATCCCATCAGTTTAGGGAACCATAGAGACCTACATGTACAGTTAAAATGATAGAAAATTATTTTTCTTAAAGTTCACATATTATAAATAAAATTGTAGATTCCAGTTGTTGATAAGCACATTCAGCTGCAGATAACCACACATTTGCTTCTCATTAAAAAGGTCTGTAATATGCCATACACTACCTATAACTGTAATTACCATGTTAATTCAATGTATCATTCCCTAAGATTTACCTAAATGTCAGTGGCCATAAATTACATGGCTATATTCACCTCGACCCTTTGGAAGTAGGTGTTGTGTTTCATCTATTTCCTACTGGTGATGAGTAGTTCACAGTTTCTCAGATGAACTCACCCTTTCTAGGCCACTGCAAGTGACACTTCCTCCAGGAAGAAAAGTAGCTCAGAGGATGACATCAGTGAATCATATATTTGTGTTGATTCAAAATCTTCATGCACTCTGATGATGAGGAACGATGGATATATATGGAGAGAGTGTGCTGTTTTCAAGCGGTTTCTTTTCCATGAAAGTCATAAAAAAGTTGCCTATATTTATAAAAAAAATATTCAGTTATTCAGAAGAATTGTACTATTTTATGTTACTTGTTCATGAAGCCCTTATTTACTTTGATAACCGAAATTGTAATTTGTAAGGATTTCTGCTGTCTTTCCCATGTTAAAAACTGTCTGCAAGATATTAGCCTTTTGAATGTCAATTTGTACTTTATAGCATGTCTGAAAAAAACATAACTAACAAAAGTGGCTTGCAAGGTAAATAAAAACATACAGGATTAAAAGAAAAGAAAACAATAAAATAAAATCAGTATAAGAACATATATGATGAAAATGATGCAAAACAGACTAAAACACAGAAATACCAGAACACAAAATATCTGAGTTCAGACAATCTGACTATCTTAAAAAGGATAAATCAAATATTTTTCTTTAATAATTAATCACATAAAAGTTAGATTTTTCTTACATTTTACTGACATTATACTTCTTCAATTTAAACTTATTTTGTTGCATTTCTACACATCTTTACAAGAAGTGACTATAATTTTGGAGTGCACTGCATTTAATCTTGAATTTCCTTCACTTTTACTTAACTAATGTGTAATTTCCTACCTTCTAACGAATGATTGCTCTACAATTTAGAACATTTTATGTCATTTTAAAAATGTGCAGATTTTGTTGTTTTTCTGTTTGTCAGAGCCAAAGGTGCCATTCAAGAAGAAACTGCAGGATGTGGAGGTACAAGAAAAGACCTCAGCCACACTCTTATGTGAGGTGCCACTCATCGCCACTCAGACCGACTGGTTCATGGAGGAAACTAGGCTGGAGCAAAACACTAAATATCGCATGGATGAGGATGGGACCCTGCGTCGCCTTACCATACATAATGTCACCACTAATGACGATGGAGTTTATATCTGTGAGATGAAAGAGGGCAGCCGCACTGTGGCTGAGCTCACTGTCCTGGGTAGGGAAACTGTTCTCTTTGGATTTTTTCAGGCATCTTATGTGTAATTTTGAAGACGTTCGTTTCAAAAATAATTTTTCAAGTGCAGCTACTGTTGTGACCACACTGGTTAACAAAGTTGAGATGAATGCTTATATTTGCTGTTCCTTGTGCTGCAAATATTATCATGTATAATCTTACGCCCATTTACCAGGTAATATCACAAAGAAGCTTCCTCGGAGGACCATCGTTCCAGTCAGTGACACCGTCATCTTTTGTGTTGAGCTGGAGCATCCTTGTCCAGTTGCCTACTGGACTCGCAATGGCGAGAAACTGAAGGAAGATTCCCGTACTTCAATCGCCTGTGTTCTTAGACAGTACACGTTAACAATTAAAGACTGCCAGGCAAATGATTCTGGAGAGGTGGCCTTTGTGGCTGGAGATTGTAAGACTTCAACGCGATTCTCTGTCGCTGGTGAGTTAAATAATTTCTAAAGACTTTTCTTATGTATGGTAAATTGTGCAACATAGTGAGAGACAGTTATTGCAATAAATATTGAAATGTTGGCCTTGGTGAGCATCTAGTTCTGCCTCCACCTATTCCAAGAGCCCTTTACCTGCAGTGTCCTTTAATCTGCATTCCCAGCATGTCTAACCTAAAACCAAATTTGCCATGGCTTTAATATCTATGCCAAAAAAATCGCAATGTATGCATATATACATGAAACAAATAATGCGTTTATAAATAGATGTCTGAAGACATAGTGGGCTACTGAGATATGATGGAGCTAACAGCACTAAGGTTCATCATGGCCCCCACACCAAAAAAAAAGGGCTCTCAAGTTTTACAAACGTTTGAGTTGTAAAAGACAAAAAAGCGCTAAGAAGTATAAATCATATGACATTTTAAGTATGTTACTTCAAGTTCTATTAGTCTAAGTTTCATGTGAATTGACTTATAGGATGTATGTAGAACAAATTGTAATAAAGTAAATTAATGCATGTGCATTAATGCCTATTGTTTTAATTTTGTGTTTTCATCAAAACATGTCATTAGATGTTGTAAATACTATTCTTAATGTCAAATTAATGCTACATAAACAATGTTGTAGGTTAGATATTAGATGAACTATCATAAATAATGGTAGGCAAAAGGTTCCCATATAACCTGTCAATAGTCATGTAAGAAAAAAGAGACGATGAACATTTATTGCACTCAAAGGAACATCTTAATTTTTTTTCCCAACTGTAGCTCCCAGGAAGCATCCTCCTGATCCCCCAGTCGATGCTGTGGTGCAGAACAAGACTGACTCGTCCATCACCATTCATTGGTCTCCCCCTGACAGTGACCGTCCCGTACCCATAAAAGGATACATCGTGGAGAGGAGGAAGGTTGGTGCTTCTACCTGGCAGAGATGCAATGCTGGAGAAATCCTCACAACCACAGAGATCACCATAAGCAGTTTTGCAGAGGAAGCTAGCTACCAGTTCCGTATTTCTGCCACAAATGACTTTGGCCAGAGTCCCTTTCTGGAAGTACCTGGCAGCTTCTACCTTGGTAAGTCTTTTATATATTTTTTGAAAAGCATCTGTTTTCTGTGTTTTGCTTTTTAATAAAGTACTTTGTTTGTCTCCGTTATCCAGAACCCACTGCAGAAATCAGGAAGGGCCTGATGGACAGCTCTGCAGTCTCTGGAGAGGAATTCTCTATCTCTGTGGAGTTGTCGGCTGTTTGTTCAGGCTTCTGGTCCCTAAATGGACGCCTCCTGCGGAGTGGATCAGAATATCTTATCACCAAATCTAAGAACATTCACACATTGCTCATTCGTGTCGTGACCATGGAAATGAATGGAACCGAAATCAAATTTGTGGGTGGAGGTTCTCAGAGCACTTGCATCCTATCTGTGAAGGGTATGTCGTTTAAAAAAAATGATTATTTTCTGCACTTAGCTTTTATCAGAGTAATCTGTTTTCTCAAGCTTTATTTTTTACTCAGTCATGTATTTTAAGTACAAAAATATGCTATAGCACCCCCTATCAGGTTCACCAACAAGTCCGACCATCCAGAGGTCGTAACCTGCAGCGTCCAAGAGACGGCTCAACTGAGTGCCGAAGTGTCAGACTATGAAACTCAGGTTTGTGTGCAAAACATCTTATATTCACCACTTTGACCATTTTCATATTTAAAAAATAAATCCTGTTGAAGACAGTAATGTATCCTCTTACAGAGCCTTGCGTTTCCTCCTCAGACCTTTTCGGATTTAGTCATGTAGCCAGCAGAAGCCATAGCATGACTGTGATATTAGAGACATTTTGGAGAACTAAAACTCTGAAAGATCTGGTGTGCAAATGTAATCACCCCCCTTTTTGATGATACTCTAAATTAAAGTCTAGTTAAACCAATATCCATCAGAAGTCAACTAGTTAGTATAAAAGAGATTACCAATAATTCTCTGTATACACAGCTAATTAGTGAAGGCTTCTAACAGCTTTATGAAGACCAAGGAACACACCAGGCAGGAAGCTTAAAACAGGATTGGGTTAGATAACAGCCCTTGGTTTTTACATTTCATTCAGTGCACTTCAAGTTTACTATTTGGAAATAGAAAGGCACAGCTGCAAACTTACTGTCATCACACTATTAGCCAGCATACAGAACACTATATGAGGTGGTGACTTTATGCTGTGTTAATGCCTTTATGGATTCTGGTTAGTACTAATGGGAAGATAAGGCTAATTCAGTGTTACGAGTGCAGTTGGTAAACTGGACTGTTTGGTTCTTCAGGTGGCTTGGTTGAAGAATGGGCGAGAGGTGAAAATGGGGAAGAAGTATGAATCCATTATAAGAGATCGTAAGAGAATCCTGATGGTTCACAATGTCACAGAGGAAGATGTGGGTCTTTATGAGTGTGTCTTATCTGAGGATAGGATGTCAATTCAGCTGACACTGAAAGGTAAGTGAATTAGAACTTTAAAGTGGTTATAACGTTGCACTAACGGACACATAACATCCTGGGTTAAAAGCTTTGTTTCGGAAACCATCGACTACATTTACTGGAATTAATTTTGTTTTATTCTACTTCTGCTTAGATGAGCCTGCCAAATTTCTCAATAAAGCCAGAGGCCCCATGGGAATGTCATCATCCCTTAAAGGAGATCTTGAGCTGACCTGTGAGGTGTCTTCTGCAAGTGCTGTTGTTGTATGGAAAAAAGATAAAGTTGAAATTAGTGAGGACCAAAGAACAACTATCATCTCCAAAGGGACCCAAAGGAAACTTATCATTAAAAGTGCCAAGAAAAATGATGAAGGATATTATTCTTGTGAGACAGCAGCTGATAAAGTCACATTCCATGTCAAGATAAAAGGTAAAACTGATATTTCTGCTTGTAACCTGATGTAAATTGTTGTCATGCAGGTGCTTTAAATTTGAGATCATTTTGTTTTTATTCTCAGAAACCCAAGCAGTAGCTGCATTCTCCAATAAAGAGTCAGTTCAGAGGGACGTCAAAGCCGTCCTCAGCCAGAAATCAACACTTAGCTGTGATGTGTCAGACACTAAGACGGAGGTGAAATGGTACAAAGATGGAAAGTTGCTGGAGTCAAGTAAGAGAATTCTCTTGGAGGCCAAGGGGAGCACCCGTCAGCTGGTGATTGAAAACATTGAGAAGACTGATGCTGGAGAGTATACCTGTGAAGCTGGAGGGGATAAACTGGTCTTCAAGATAACTGTATCAGGTAGGAAGGCTGAACCAGTTAATTTGAAATGTGGTTTTCACTGAAGTTGTCCTGATCAGGATGTTTTGACATGCAAGACCAGCTGTTTGCTGGTCCCAAATCCCATTCATACCAATACTGTATTTTTTTATTGGCTTTACTTTCAGAGGCTCTGTCTGCTTTCTGCAACAAGGAGTTAGTACAGAGGGAGGTGAAAGCCACTCTCTCACAGAAAACCACCCTCAGCTGTGAGGTAGCGGACGTGAAGACAGAGGTGAAATGGTACAAAGATGGCAAACTCCTGACTTCTAGCAAAACAGTTCAAACTGAATCAAAAGGCAAGAGCCGCCAGCTGGTGATTGACAGCGTGGAGAAGAAAGATGCAGGAGAATACACCTGTGAGGCTGGGTCTGAAAAGATGAGTTTTAAGATCAATGTGGCAGGTAAAAATGTTTGGCACATATAAATCGGACTGTTAAGGAGAAATTACTGATATGTTTTCTTTCATGACTGTTTAATCAGAGGCCCAGTCAGCCTTCTTCAACAAGGAGTCAGTCCAGAAGGATATCAAAGCCACTGTGTCTCAGAAAGCTACGCTTAGCTGTGAGGTGTCTGATACCAAGACAGAGGTTAAGTGGTACAAAGATGGCAAGCTACTCACTTCTAGTACGACGGTACATACAGAGTCAAAAGGCAGAAGTCGCCAGGTTGTGATAGAGAGCCTGGAGAAGAAAGATGCTGGAGAGTACATCTGTGAGGCTGGTGCGGAAAAGCTTTCCTTCAAACTCCAGGTGGAAGGTAGAATCCAGAGCTAAACTGACACGTAGATGGTCAACGTATTGTACAGAAGCTGTAGGAAATGATACTAAAAAGTAGATTATTGATAACAAAGTCATATATTCCTACTTCACACAGATGTGCAAGTTCAGTCTGCCTTCTACAAAAAGGATTCTGTGCAGAAAGAAGTGAAAGCCACTCTTTCCCAGAAGGCCACTCTGAGTTGTGAGGTTTCCGACAGCAAGACAGAGGTGAAATGGCACAAAGATGGCAGGGTGCTCACTTCAACCAAAACAATCCACACCGAATCAAAAGGCAAGATTCGCCAGCTGGTGATTGAAAGCGTGGAAAGAAAAGATGCAGGAGAGTATATTTGTGAGGCTGGGTCTGAAAAGCTGCCCTTTAAGTTGCATGTTGAAGGTAAGGCATTTTTTTATACACCAACGTTTCATATACCTAAGTTTGCAGCTTCAAGATGTTTTCCATTATTATTTTTACAGAGACCCAGCTTAAGTCAGTCTTCTTCAACAAGGAGTCAGTCCAAAAGGAGGTGAAAGCCACTCTGTCGCAGAAAGCCTCTCTGAGCTGCGAGGTTGCTGATGCAAAGACAGAGGTGAAATGGTACAAGGATGGTAAGTTGCTGAAATCCAGTAAAACCATACATACAGAGTCAAAGGGCAAGAGTCGCCAGCTGATGATCGACAGTGTAGAGAAGAAGGATGCTGGAGAATACATCTGTGAGGCCGGGACTGAGAAGTTGGCTTTTAAGATTCATGTGGCAGGTAGGAGAAAAGAAAACAATACTTCTTTCTGTTGTAGGCATATACCATTACACTGGATTTATTTCACAGCTTTGCTTTTCTGAAACATTCTATTGCTTGGACCTTTTGTTAGCACTTTTTTTGAAGGGTTCAAAATAAAAGACAGAGAAGAACACAAAGTAAGCAACTTTCAAAATGGACAGAGTCAGCATGAACAAGTGTGAAAATCCTACATGAACAAGTAAAAAGTTTGTTTACAGTAGCTGAAAGTAGAAGTGCTGATTCAAAATTTTTGTAGCTGATTTTTGACCTTCGGTTTTAATAAAGCTTTGACTTGCTGATTGCATATTTTTGACAAATTGTCTTTAAAGATTAATCCAATAAAAGATCTGTAAAAACAACTTTAAAAATAATAATCATTTTTTTGCCTTTCACATTAATGGATCTTAATTATTTACATTAGGAGCAGAGGCCACAACACAAATCATGTGTGTTTAACCACAGTCACTCTGAAACAGTGCTTTACTGCTTCAAAGACAAAGAAAACGATATAAAAAAATAAAGTCTAGCATTAGCAATTAGTGTGATTAGCACATTAGCTTCACAAAACGGTTGTCTACTTGTATATTTTCAACAGAATGTACATCCTTATGTTCTCAAAAGGCTCCCAACATTTCCAAATGTAGCGTTTTCCACAACAGACAGACAGACAGACAGACAGAGCTTGATAGTTCAGATGGATTAAACAGTGTAATGACTGTATCTCATTCAGCCTTCCTATTACATGCTGAAAATTTCACTCTCTCTGACTTTTATAAAAAGTGAGTAAAAGTGAGTTGATATGTGGGTTGATCAACATGTCGACTCACTCTGACATGAGTTGCAGACATGTCATAGAACATATAGTTTTCTGTCATATAGCCTCTTACATCTTTGTACTTCATCTGACACACTAATTCTAAAATGCTTAACGCTGAATCGTCTTTGCGCAGTAACAGAGATTAGGTGTGTTACGCTTACTGATTCAGAAAAGATTATATTTTTGACATTCCAGCTATCTACTAGTCAAGGTCAACTAAGCCGGAAAGTTGTCCAGTACTGGTCCCCAGTTGGATCCTTTGTGTATTTCCAGCTGAAAAATCCCACTTATGTTAATCAGATGAACCGAAATGTTTTTGACACATATTTCATTTGTTCTTTAGAAACTACAACTGGCTTCTCTACCAAGGAATCAGTTCAGAGAGAAGTGGAAGCTGCTCTCTCTCAGAAAGCCACTCTAAGTTGTGAAGTTTTAGACTCCAAAATGGAGGTGAAATGGTTCAAGGATGGAAAGGTTCTCACTTTGAGTAAGGGGATCCACATGGAATCAAAGGGCAAGACCCGTGAGCTGGTAATAGACAGAATGGAGAAGAAAGATGCTGGAGAATATACCTGTGAAGCTGGAAGCGATAAGCTGGTCTTCAAGCTGCAATTGACAGGTACCAGTATATTACAAATAAAGTGTTAACTGCAGAGATTATGTTCTATAACAAAACACTTTAAAAAATTGTGTCCTGTAGACATGGCTGTGAAGTTTAAGAAGCCTACCAAAGATACATTTATTGTTGAAGCAAGTGAAAGAGTTGTTTTAACAGCTGAAGTGACCACAGAAGTTGGTAATGTGAAGTGGTTCAGAGATGGAGTGGAGATAAAGGAGAGCAGCAAGTGTGAAATACGAAAAGATGGACTTTCTCGCACTTTGACACTGAAATCGGCAGAGACCAAAGACAGCGGAACGTACTCCTGTCAAACTCCGGATGACAAAGTGGAATTCAAAGTTCAGGTTAAAGGTAGGTCAAATAAAACTATTTCTACATCTGCTTCTGCAAATGTTTAATTTTCTTTTCCCCTGTTATCCCATGCTTTCATTTCAGATTCAGCTTTGAAGTTTGTTGTTCCTTTGAAAGCTGCTACAGTGGAGTTAGGAGGAACACTCAGCCTAATTTGTGAGCTAAATCAGGCCTCAGGGGATGTTCTCTGGCAGCACCAGGGCCGTGAAATTAAACCTGGAAACAGGCACTGTGTCCGAACAGATGGAGCTAAAAGGATCCTCACTGTAACAGCAGTCACTAAAGAAGATGAAGGGGAATACAGCTGCGTGTGTAAAAATGACAAGACCTCTGCTAAAGTAACTTCTAAAGGTAATTAAATCTGAAAATTTACATGTAAACTTGCAATCTTTACAACTGTGCCAAAATATTCGAGCCATAAATGAGAACCTTGAATGGATTTTAGGGACATTCCTCCACTATAAAACACATAAAAGCATCCAATGTGTGTTTAAAGAGTTATGTTTTTTGTGAATAGGACCAGAACAGAGTCTTGGACCTTAATATTTACTAACATCAGCAGGTCCGTACCGTTGTTGCACCTCTTATTTCACTGACCTAAATACACAGAAGGGTATTTCATTTCCATTTAATTTTTTGCAAACTTTGTATTTTTGTAAATGGTGCTGTAGAATCTATGTGTCTTATGTCTTTATGTGTTTTTATAGTCAGTGCACACCTGTTAGTGAAAACGCCTGACTGCATCTTAAAAACTGGCTTCATTCTTTTCAGCACCAAGACTCGTGAGGTTGACCGCTAAACTGAACAACGTCGCCGCAATGGAGGGAAAGGACGCCATTTTCAAATGTGCAGTCACTCCGGCTGACGTCAATGTTCGGTGGTTCCACAACAATATACCCGTCACTGCTGGGCCCAAGTACAAACCTGAGCATGGAGGTGGTAGCTTCGCACTAACCATCACTTCAGTCACACAGAAAGATGCAGGAGAAGTTAGTGTTGATGCAGAAGGCAAAAGCTGCAAAGCAACTCTTCAAGTTCAGCGTAAGCTTAGAAATGTTTTCTTCAGTAGCTGCCAGTTTTACTTTTGTTCATTTGCAATTTCCAAGAAATACAATATATGTGTAAATCACCACGTCTGCTTTTCCAAGGTGAACCTGTCACTTTTAAGAAAAAGCTGGAAAATATGACGGTGGAAGAAGAGAATGAAGTGAAACTGGAAGTAGTGCTGAGTAAGCCTTCAGATGAAGTCAAGTGGATGAAGAACAGTGTTGTTGTGCAGCCTGCCGGAAACATAGAGATCCGAGTTGAAGGAGCGAAGCAGGCTCTAATTTTCAAGAGAGTAACTTATTCTGACCGCGGGATATACTCTTGTGAGACTTTGGATGACAAGACTCAAGCAAAACTCACAGTTGAGAGTAAGAATAATCCCTAATAATGTTTTTGGAGAGACTAATACAATATGCATATCTGGTGCTACAATACAACTCTTGAACCACAGTAACAGAATGCGTTTCCCTATTGTATATAGAGGATTGCTTAGCATTTACGATTCACAGGATTTTGTTCACTTCACATCAAATTTTTTGTGATTGACAGAAATTTAGTTTTACAGTTTCAGCTGTTATGGTGGTGATTTATATTTAGTCCAGGTTGCTATGTAGAATTATGAGAAGAAGTATTGATCGGTATTAAAAAAAAAAAAAAAAAAAAGCTCTGTGCTTCTGACCTTAAAATCATTTTCTCATTCTTCAATAATCTTATAATCAACTCAGGGGAAAGTGTTATAAAAGGGCCTGTCATTTGTCATTCCGACTGAATTAGCAGGGCAGATGGTTCATTTTAAAGAGAGTTTTGCTTGAAACATTCTTCTTTTGTCAACCATGATTGCTTCAAAGGAAACACCTGCTGTCATAACCATTTTGACAAACACTCTCTAGATTCGACTTTTGCCATCAATTCAGAAACAGTTGGGTTATGAAGAAAATATTCGAAGGCATGTTAAATGTAGTAAATACTCCAAAAGTGAGTGTGACCAGTCATTCAGAAATTTGCTCAGAAGTTTATATCAAGTATGTGAGAGTTACAGCCCAAAATCATGAAAAATAAATCAAGACTCACTCTTTGCCTATGCTTCAAATCTGTTAAAGAGACTTTGTTTATCAGACATTTGACAAAAAGACCTAATGCAGTGAAATTTTATCAAAAACTGTTTCCATTATTCTTCAACCTTTTTCCACTTTCTCACTGTATGATGATCACTAAATGTTGTTTTCCCCTTCAGTGAAGAAGATTCAGGTAATAAAAGCTCTAACAGAAACAAAAGCTCATGAAACGGAGACAGTGACTCTTGAAGTGGAGCTGAGTCAAGCTGATGTGGAAGGCTCGTGGACCAGAGATGGGGCCAAGTTAAGGTCAGGGGCAAACTGCCGCATCACGACCGTGGGAAAAAAGCATACCCTGACGCTTTCCAATCTGAAGAGAGAGGATGCCGGGACTATTTCCTTTCAAGCAGAGGGAGTCCATACCTCAAGCAAACTGATTGTCACAGGTAAATTCTGCTGATTATTTGTTCTGCTGGGGAATTGTCTGAACATTGCCATTTTTTTTTTTTTGACTTAAATGTGCTAATCATACAGAACCTCTTGCTATGATCTCCAAACCCATAATGGACATCAATGTTCCTGAGAAGGAGAAGGCAACATTTGAATGTGAAGTGTCTAGAAACAACGCAGAAGTTAAATGGTTCAAGGTGAAAAGTTACTTGTTCATCTATAAAAGCAAAATAAAAATATCCTATTCAAAAGTAATATAACATTTTGAAAACAACAACAATTCTGCAGGATGATGTTGAACTGAAGCCAACAAAGAACGTTGCTATTCATTCCTTGGGCCGAAAGCGCACATTAGTTATCAACAAATGCACGCCTGAAGATGGAGGCACTTACATCTGTCGCACAACTGATGATAACACCTCTGCTAAGCTCACTGTGCAAGGTGATTAATTACCTGCACATTTAGTAAACCAGTCAAAGTGTGCTTTTTTTTTATTGTTCTAATGAAATTCATTCTTAATTTGCTCCCTGTAGCCAGAGATATCAGGATTGTTAAGAAGCTACAAGATGTGGAAGCGGTGGAGAAGGAGAGTGCTTCGTTTACCTGTGAAATCTCTCATGACGACGTGGAGTACCAGTGGTTCAGAGGAAATGCTAAAATTAAAGCCAGCGAAAATGTCAAGATGAGACAAGAGGGTAAGGATTTTAAAAAAAAACTTAAAATGATTAGAACTTTTATGTTTTTATTTGAAAATGTTTTATCCTCTTCCAGGCAGAACATACGTACTGCTGTTTAAATCTGTAACTCCTGAAGACATGGGTGAAATTAGATTTACAGCTGAAAAAGCATCTTCAGCTGCAAAACTTAAAGTGAAAGGTAAGCAGTTGTTTATTTTTTTGAATATTTATTAATTTTTCAAATGCTGAATGGAGACGGCATGAAGTCAATAACCTTTCATAGTCTTGCAATTGGATTGATCATGTCCATTGGGTCAAAAGTGTTAGAATGAATGCCATACCTATCTGCATATTGTAAGCACTGCTTCCTCTAAATCTACACACTGGCTACTGCAATTTTAATTTCATAATCTTATTTTACGCAACATACTATATTAAGATTAAATCTTCACATACCTACTAGATGTATATTTATCTAAAAATAGGAAACACATTGCATCATTCTGACTGCTTTTAATTTGATAGGATTGACTATCCAATTGCAAATTGCATTTAGATTTTTATCCCTCATTGAGGCCTGATGGCACCCCAAATGCATTTCATTGAGAATCAAACTTGGTGATTTTTTTTTTTTTTTTGCATCAAAATTTTAGCCTGACATTTTGGCATAACTGATGTAGGCAATTGTGTGATTACTCTGTAATTTTGACTTTTTGCTGCCAATGATCACATTGCATATGCAAAATGTATTCAGCTTCAAAGTAAATGGTGGGAAACAGTCAAAATTACATTGAGCTGCATCAATTTGTGGATTTTATCTGGCATTTTTATGTTATAGCTTTGCTTATGTGTTCCATTGCCAGAATACCTACCGCTGCTTTCTCTGGCTTTGGCAGAATTATTGAGCAATGGTCTTCTTATCATGAGCTATAATAAGACCTGTTGCACTGATAGGCCTTTTTTGAGACACAATTACTAGTCTACAATCATGCCATGTTCATGTTACTATAGAACTGCCTGTCAAGTTTGTGAAGAAACTCAGGGATAAGATAGCAATGTATAAGCACCGTGCTCATCTTGAATGCCAAGTGTCACGTGCCACTGCAAAAGTGAAGTGGTTCAAGAACAAGATGGAGATCAAAGCCAGCAAAAAATATGAGATCAAAGGTGAAGATGTGTACCGAAAGCTCACCATCAATGACGTGGATTCTGGTGATGAAGACATGTATACCTGCGATGCTACAGATGACAAGACATCCTGTAAAGTGCTTGTGGAAGGTAAAACGGAAGATGACAAAGAATACTTGTACACTTAGTGTTGCTATGAATAGATACACCCACAAAACAAGCCATCAGACTGAGAGTCAATGAGGCATAGATCTATTTATCAGTGTGAAATAATCTACTAATGGGATAAAACCTGGACATCTACCGATTTGTATTTTGTTTCTTCCTGTAACCAATCTCACCTACTAATTTATTAAGATCAATTAACTTGTTTATCCTATAAACCAAATGAAAAGTTTTAAATGCTACTCCCGATAACATCTATGTAATTTGTCTAAGTGATTAGGATCACAAAAGAAGGTATTCATGGCTATAAGTGTAAGTGTGATTCATTACAAGAAATGTATTTGCTCCAAATATGTACGTTTCTAATAGTTCTAGATTAATTGTGATGACAGTAAAATATTATCAGTAGATCAAAGATTCAAAGATATAAGAACTTGATAAAGGAATACCATGGTTATTACCAAACCTTGCTCCTCAATTTTTTTTTACCATTTGCGAATGATGTGGTTGTGATGGTAAGTTAATTTCATGACCATTAGTGGGCAGTGGAGTGGTTCACAGCTGAACACTAGGTGTACGGATGAGAGTCAGCTCGTCTAATTCTAAGGACATGGTTCTAAATTGGGAAATAGTGGACTGCTCCCTCCTGACCAGATATCTGGGTAACACTTTATTTGAAGGGGTGTGTATAAGACTGACATAACACTGTCATAAACATGACATAATATCTGTCATGAACATGAACGAGTCCTTATGAATGTCTGTGACTGTTGTCAAGAAGTGTCGTTTGGTAAATATTGACACTTTTAATGCAAAGTTGCTTTAAAAGTTGCATTAAAAGTCCATTAAAAATGCCAACTTTGCATGATTTTGTAAATAATGACAATTTAATGCAAAGTTGGCATTTTTAATGGACTTTCAATGCAACTTTTAGAGCAACTTTGCGCTAAGTGTCATTATTTACCAAATGACACTTCATGACAACATTCATAGACATTCATAAAGACTCATTCATGTTCATGACAGGTGTTATGTCATGTTTATGACAGTGTCATGTCACACCCCATCAAATAAAGTGTTACCGATATCTGTTGCAAATCAGTGACTTGTGATAGTAAGATGGGCTAGGAGACGAAAAGAAGAGTTCGGAGAAGAGCCCCTACTGCAGGGGTGGCCAAGTCCAGTCCTCGAGAGCCACCATCCTGCAACTTTCAGATGCATCCCTGCTTCAACACACCTGAATCAAATGAATGGCTCGTTATCAGACCTCTGTAGAGCTGATCCCGGTCTGTTGGAGTAAGGATACTTCTAAAACTTGCAGGATGGTGGCTCTCGAGGACTGGACTTGGCCACCCCTGCTGTTTCGCAGTGAAAGAATCTAATGGAAGTAGTTTGGGGATCTGGTCAGATCCCCAAGGGCATTCTGACCAGATCCCCAAACTACTTCCACTAGAAGTAGTTTGGGGATACTACTTCTAACGCCCAAGGTCAGAATGCCCTTGGGCATCTCTTTTGCCCAAGGGCATTCTGACCAGAATCCCCTTTTAGGGTTTTCAGACATATCTCACTGCTAGGACAGCCTGAGAGAAATCCAGAAGTTGCGGGGTAGACCATCTAGAAATGACTTCAAGTAGTTTCCAAAATAAATTATTACTCAAACGATCAACAACATATCTGAGTGTAAAGACATATACAGCCAGGTGACTTTTTAGATATGTGTTCTTTGGGCAAATGTCAGTAAATTAAATTTTGATCATTGTTTTTGTGCTAGTCAAATTAAATGAATGGTCATTCTTGGATCACATACGGTAACTAATAAAACATTATGCAAATATCTGTTACCTTGAGAATAATGGATGCCATTTGTCATTTCTTACTTTGATCTTTTTGTGATTCTTACAGAACAGTCCATCAGTATCGTACGGGAACTCAGTTCAGTCGAGGTGACGGAACCTTTTGCAGCTGTTTTTGAAGTTGAAGTCAGTATGGAATTAGTCAAACCTCCGATTTGGACTTTGAGTGCGGTTCCTGTGCAGGAGGGTGTTGATGTTGAGATGGAGAAAGAAGGCACCATGCATCGTCTCACTTTTAAAAAGACCAAAGCGTCAATGACTGGACCAGTTCAATTCACTGCAGGGAAAAGCAAATCTCTTGCTCAACTCACAGTCAAAGGTGAATACTTTTTTTCAGGCTCACACAACAATTGGGTATATTTTGTTTTCTGCATTAATACTGTTGTTATCATATACTTTTCTGTATGTTTAGAGCGCCCACTTGAGATCACTGAGCATATCAAAGATGTAAAGGCAAATGAAAAAAGCTTTGCTGCACTTGCTTGCAAATTTTCTGCCACACCTCAAGAAGTGAAGTGGTTCAAAGGTCAGGTTCTTCTGGCAGCGTCAGATAAATACAACATAAGACAAGATGCTGCGAGGGCTCAACTTACTGTTCAAAAGTTGACTGAAGAAGACAGTGGGGAGTACCGCTGTCAGTCAGGTCCTGCTGAAACCAAGGGGACTCTAACTGTTGAAGGTATGATTTATATTTGATGGAAAACTGCATACTCACATAGCTTATGTTGTTGACATTAAAACTACTTTCTTGTTTTAACTTCTCAGTACGAGAAATAAAGATCACCAAGCACCTAGCTGACACAGAGGTTGATGAAGACAGTGATGCAATGTTCACATGTGAGATCAACTACCCTGATGAAGATGCACAGTGGCATCTGAATGAGAAGGTCCTGTTCACCAATGAGGTGAACACCATCACACATGAGGGCAAGGTCCACAAGCTCACACTGAAGAACTTGGCTCCTCAGGATGGAGGAACTATCACCTTTCAAGTACGCAAAGTGAAAGAATCTGTCACACTGAAGGTTAAAGGTAGGCAATGCCATTTGCTGTCTTTTAATAACTGGCCTCAAACTTCCTGGTTACCTAAATTAATTTACTGCTCAAAAACATATAATTGCAGTGTCTTGCAAAAGTATTCAAAGTATTTTGGAACTTTGTGAAATTTTGTCACATTGCAACCACATATGTCTATATATTTTCTTGGGATTTTATATGATAGACCAACACAAAGTATTTTTGTAGTTTACTTTAGTATTCCTAAATAAATTCCAGTTTAACAAATTGCCCACAGAGGTAAATAGACCTGTCTGTAATGTAAACTCAGTATGTATGGAGCTGGTTTCTCGCATCATTAAGACATAAGAGATGGAAACAGAAGCAATACTCCAAACTTTGAGTTTCTGGTGAAGTTCTGTTTCATCCATTTTGACAATGGAAAGAGTATTGCTCTTACCTAAACATGACCATCTGCCTAACCTGATCTGTCAAACAAGAGGAACGCTAATCAGAGGAGCAGACAAGGGGCCCATGGCAACTCTGGAGAAGATGTAAAGGTCAGGTGGGAGAATCTGTTGAGAGGACAGCTAAGAGCTGTGCACCTCAAAAATTTTGTCATTATAGGAAAGTGACAAGAAGAAGGTCAGTGTTGAAATAAAGTCATAAGTGTGACAGAGGCATGGAAGTGCTCCTAACAGCCTACTTAAAGTCCAAACCTATATTAAATTTAGAGTTTGTGGCAAGATTTAAATTTATTTTTGATTGTTGCTCTCCATCCAATAGTGAAGGGTCATTTCAAAAGCATCAGCTGTAAGAGCCGATGCTTTGAAGTGAATCAGAAGAGCCTCCAAGAACTCCCATGGAGTGACAGCCTGCTCTCTGCTTTCCGCTTGTTTTCTTCCTTTCACTGCTCAGCTCTCACACTCATTCTCATGCTCGGTCGCTGAAGGCTTATTACAAATGCATACTATACTTATATATATTGCCTCATTTGCTTCCACTTTGTGGATCCATAAAATTAAATCTCTGTAAAAAATATTTAAGTGTATGGTTGTGAGATGACAAAATGTGGCAAAGTTCAATGGGTATGAAGTTCACTGTATGCAATTAGGGTGAACACAGATGCTAGTGTTTGGACTTCATCTTCTTATAGTGTATAGAAATAAATCTGGCTGTTTGTTTCTCCCACCTTTCTTAACCTGCAGAGAAACGAGCTGTGTTCCTCAAGTCACTAGACGATGTCACAGGAGAGGAGAAAGGCATGATAACTTTGACATGTGAAGCAAACAAGCCAAGAGTTTCTCCAATATGGAGAAAAGAGGATAAAGTGTTAAAAGCTGGACCAAAATATGAGCTCCTTCACACGGGCAAGTCTTTGGGACTGATTGTTAAGGATGTGACCAAGGAAGATGCTGGAGAATACAGTTGTGATCTTGGCACAGAAGTCACAAAGGCAAAGGTCACTGTAAGAGGTGAGTACCCTTTTGGGTAAGCAATTTAGAGTTAAAGTGAAAAAAAAAAAAAACTCTTTCTTTCCTATCCTAGAAATTGGTATCGGCATCACAAAAAAACTGAAATCCGTTGTGGTGAATGAAGGAGACACATGCAGCTTTGACTGCATTCTGTCACGCGAGAGCATTGATGACTGCTTGTGGTCTGTTAACGGCATAGCCGTTAAAAACGGAGGTCGCTATAAGATCTCCAGTCAGGGGCGGAAGTACACTCTGACCCTGAAGGATGTGACCCCTGCTGATGCTGGTGAGGTGGTCTTCAGCATTAAAGACCTGAGCTCCAAAGCGACACTAAAAGTTGAAGGTAAGTCACTTCATAAATTTTGAATGTATCAGAATAGTTATTCAGAATTGGTGATTAAAATAGATGCATAGATACCAAAATAAGTCATCTAAACATTGTGTTTCCATGGCACAGGAAAAGCTTCGTCTCTATCAACTGGGCTTCAGAATGTTTCTGTTGTGTGTGGCGAAGATGCTGTTTTTGCCTGCGAGGTTACACAGGCTAGTTTCACTGTAAAGTGGGCCAAAGATGGTAAAGCCATCAGAACAAGCAAGAAGTATGAGATCAGTCAACAGGAGAAGCTCATGAAGCTGACCATTCGCAATGTGTCTGCTGAAGATTCTGGGGAGTACAGCTGTGAAGTGGTTGGAGGTGCAACCACAAGAGCCAAGCTGGAAATTAAGGGTAAGGATGAAATGTATACACTTTATGAACTATCTTTTTACTTATGTAGACACAGCTGGCCAACTTACTATTTATTTATTTATTTATTTACTTCAAACTGGAAATAAAACTTATCCTCCTTGCATATCATCTGAATATTATAAAGAAAAAGTATTCACAATAAACCACTTTCAGCAGGAGTTTAATATCAAACAATAATATAAAAATAGCAAAAATAATTAAACATTTAAAGTTCAGATTCTCCTTTTTTTCTTCCTTAGTATTTCTTTCTGTGAACTCGTAGAGATTTGTACATGTTCATAACATTACTTTTAGACACACATACATGTTTTACATTTAATTTATTAAGAATATTCATTATTAGCAGAAATGTTTAATACATTGCTGCTAAACATTATAGTCTGACGTGAGACCAGACAATTTTCTTCCTTTTTCCAGCCATATATTGAACATTGGTGTTCCCCAAAAATATATAGCAAACCAATGAGATGGTTGTTACTCTCTAAACGGTAGCAATTTTACTTTTACCAGAACCGATTCATAAATTCACCAAAGCGCTTGAGGACATCCAAGCAGATGAGCGGACCTCTGTGACCTTGCATTGCGAAACGGCACAAACTCCATCCACGGTGACGTGGCTGAAAGGCCACACAGAGCTCAGGGCTGGAGGTCAGTACGAGATGTCCCAGAAGGAGAAGGTCCTAACTCTCATCATTAAACACCTGGAGGAGAAGGACACTGACATCTACACATGTGACGTGGGCACTGCGAAAAGCATGGCAAAGGTGACTGTGAAAGGTGAGAAATTAGGAATATGTAAGGAACTGAAAACTTCACTTTCAATTCCACCCCAATCTGACTTAACACAAAAATTGAACAAATGTCATTCCCTCTTAATCCACATTGGATGACTCATAAGCTATATTGAGTTTTATTGTTTTGTTCTCCAACTAAAACATTAATTAATCCAAAACCTGCTGCCTCCAATATCCAGTGGAGGAAATGATCAGAACATCTTATACCAAGAGAAAAACATGACTCAGGATTACCCTCTGTATACGTAAAATCGTGAATTTAGTGATGAAGAGACGGGAGATTATACTTGCTTTTGTGGGGACCAGACAACTTCTGCTAGCCTAAAAGTGGTGGTATGAATTCATGTCTTTGTTATAAGAGGTTTATAAAGTTTAATCAGAAAACACGAAACCTTTGATGTTTTCATATTATTTGTATCAAATTTTGCTGTTTTATAAAACCCACTTGTGCAGCATTGCCAACGACATTTGTGAAAAAGTTGGAGAGCCAGGAGGCCGAGGAAGGAGCCAGTGTTACTTTGCATTGTGAGCTCTCCAAACCTGGAGTCTCTGTGGAGTGGAAGAAGGGAACACAGGTTCTGAAGTCTGGAGAGAAGTACCAGATGAAGCAGAAGGCCTCTGTGAATGAACTCATTATTAGCAAGGTGGTGCCAGAAGACAGTGGAGATTACAGCTGTGTCTGTGGAGACCAGAAGACCACAGCCAACCTCAAGATCAAGGGTAGGAGGAGGATTTATTATGAGTTCCTTTCAACGGGTTTTTGTGTGTTTGTGGTTTTTGTTGTAGATCTTGTCTGTGATTAATGTGTCAAACAGTCCGTGTTAGACCTATTTGTTCAGTGTGAGTGCACTCTGTGCTTGTTCGTGTACTATTTGTTGTAGCAAGAATACCATTGACAATATTACAACTAATGACCATGCAGCCCAACCAGCGATCTTCAAACAGAAGTTGGAGAAGCAGGAGGCTGAGGAAGGAGCCAGTGTTACTTTACAGTGTGAACTTTCCAAACCGGGAGTCTCTGTCCAATGGAAGAAGGGAACACAGGTCCTGAAGTCTGGAGAGAAGTACCAGATGAAGCAGAAGGCCTCTGTGAATGAACTCATTATAAGCAAGGTGGTGCCAGAAGACAGTGGAGATTACAGCTGTGTCTGTGGAGACCAGAAGACCACAGCCAACCTCAAGATCAAGGGTAGGAGGAGGATTTATAGTTAGTTTATTGCAACAAGTTTTTTTTGAATGTGTATTTCTTTCATGTATGTATTTAAGGCTGTTTGTTGGAGTTCCTGTCTGCCATCAATATGTGCAAACTGTCAGTGTAAGCCCTGCTTGTTCAGCTTTATTGTGATTTGTGCTTGTTTATGTGAAATTTGCTGTGACATACCATTGATTGTGTAATAACTAATGACTACACAGCCCAACCAGTGACCTTCAAACAGAAGCTGGAGAGCCAAGAGGCTGAGGAAGGAGCCAGTGTTACTTTGCGTTGTGAGCTCTCCAAACCTGGAGTCCCTGTGGAGTGGAAGAAGGGAGCACAGGTGCTGAAGTCTGGAGAGAAGTACCAGATGATGCAGAAGGCCTATGTGAATGAACTTGTTATTAGCAAACTATTGCCAGAAGACAGTGGTGACTACAGCTGTGTGTGTGGAGACCAGAAGACCTCAGCCAACCTCAAAATCAAGGGTAGGAGGAGGATTTATTGTCAGTTGATTTCAACTGTTATTATTTGTTTGATTGATTTATTTCCATGTATGTATTTAAGGTTGTGTGTTGTAGATCTTGTCTGTCATCAAAATGTGCAAACTGTCAGACTTAGGCATGGTTGTTCAGCTTTGTTTTGAATTGTGCTTGTGTATGTAAAATTTGCTGTGGCGTACCATTGATTGTGTAACAACTAATAACCATGCAGCAGCACCAGCGATCTTCAAACAGAAGTTGGAGAGCCAGGAGGCTGAAGAGGGAGCCAGTGTTACTTTGCATTGTGAGCTCTCCAAACCTGGAGTCCCTGTGGAGTGGAAGAAGGGAGCACAGGTTCTGAAGTCTGGAGAGAAGTACCAGATGAAGCAGAAGGCCTCTGTGAATGAACTCATTATTAACAAAGTGGTGCCAGAAGACAGTGGAGATTACAGCTGTGTGTGTGGAGACCAGAAGACCACAGCCAACCTAAAAATCAAGGGTAGGCAGAGGATTTATTGTCAGTTGATTTCAACTGTTATTATTTTTTTCGATTGATTTATTTTCATGAATGTATTTAAGGTTATATGTTGTAGATCTTGTCTGTCATCAAAGTGTGCAAATTCTCAGATGGTTGTTCAGCTTTGTTTTGAATTGTGCTTGTTTATGTAAAATTTGCTGAAGACCACAGTCAACCTCAAGATCAAGGTTAGGATGAGGATTTTTATTTAGAATTATAAATTTCATTACAACTAGTTATTTTGAGTGTCTTTTTCTTTTATGTATGTGTTTAAGGTGGTTTGTTGGAGTCCTCGTCTGTCATCAAAGTGTGTTAACTGTCAATGTTAGGCCTGGGTCTTCAGCTGAGTTGTACTGTATGCTATTATGTTTATGTTCTATTTGTTGTGGTATGTCATTGACAAAATACCAACTAATAACCATGCAGCCCAACCAGTGACCTTCAAACAGAAGTTGGAGAGCCAAGAGGCTGAAGAGGGAGCCAGTGTTACTTTGCGTTGTGAACTCTCCAAACCTGGAGTCTCTGTGGAGTGGAAGAAGGGAGCACAGGTTCTGAAGTCTGGAGAGAAGTACCAGATGAAGCAGAAGGCCTCTGTGAATGAACTCATTATTAACAAAGTGGTGCCAGAAGACAGTGGAGATTACAGCTGTTTGTGTGGAGACCAGAAGACCTCAGCCAACCTCAAGATCAAGGGTAGGAAGAGGATTTATTTGAAACCTAACAAAGCAAATGTATTTCTTTGCCATGTGCAAAACTGAAGTTTCATTGATAGTGTATTCTTTGTATGAAATTTGTAGTGTCAATGTTTAGAATCTGCTCTGTAGAGTTTTTTTTTATTTAAGTTGCTCTTGTGTTTGGTTGTGTTGTTTAATTTTGTCTGCTTGCCTTATGTTCCTCTTGTGTGTGACTGACATGTCAAATTCTTGAGTTTTTTTGTCACATAATGTGTTTTATTGTGGTAAACTCACCATTGTGACATTTTTGTATGATCTTTTTTCGACTAAAACATTGTGCAACACTTGTGGCATTACAATTCTTGAGTTAATTCCACAAATTAACAAAGTATTTTTCTTGCTTCTGTTATTTGCTATTGGTATGTTTCCAAACTTGTCACTTGTCTTTTCTTTTTTAGTATTCTGTGCAATCAAGCTGGTACAACTGGTGCTCAGTTGTTTTGTTTGCCTTTCATTTCTGAATGTTTCCATCTATTCTTTTGTTTAGTTCATGAACTCATATGAATAATCTGATATGTTATGACACACTGACTTTGCATTATTTTCTCTCAGCTGTGAAGCTGTCTCCGCCTCCTTCTGCTGCTGAACCAGAACCCAAAACTCAGGAGACCAAACAAAAAACTGAAGGTAGGTAAGAAAATATGGTTGGGTGATTCTGAGCTGTATGTTTTGTTCAGTCGGATAATTGCGCCTTATTGTTGAGTCTTCCTTTAAATTGTACCTCAGAATAGGGCTGTTTCTGTTGTATCATTCTGTTATTTTGTTTTAGTAAAGTGTTGTTTGGTGGAAAGCAAGAGTTTAAGGAACTTATAGTGTGATTATTTTTGTTGCACTTGCATTGCAGTCAAGGTGGGTGAAGTTAAAAACATTGAGCAGAAGAAGCAGGAGATAAATGAAACTGTACAAGGTAACATTCTCAAGATTTTCACTTTTGTTGTCTTGAGAAATGTTCTACATGTTCAAATTAAAACATGTTGCTTTGTAACTTGGCTGTTTCACATTGTGTCTCATTTCCAGGCTACGTACGCTTTTTAAATTGCTCACTTTCAAATACCTAGCGTGTATTTATTTAATCTTTTCAGCTCGTACATCCACAGGCTTCTGTACTCTCAAGGTTGTTTTGTTTCTTGCATGGAGGCTGACTGTTGATATGAAATAGTATTTGCATCTATCGGCTGTGTGTCTCTGATGACCAGACTTGAGTGCTTCATGCAGCTTGTGTATTTTTTATATAAAATTACAATTGTGCCCAATTATTGTAGCTGTGATCCTGCCGACAACTGGTGAAGCCCCTAAACAGCAACTACTGAAAGAGGAAAATCAGAGAAGCTCAAGAGAATTTGATACGGAACATGAAGGTAATATTACTAGCTTGTTCTGTTGGATACTGTGAGAGTCTTAGTTGAAAAATATTTTTGGTGTAAACAAGATGTTTAACATTTATCCAAAGCTGGAAAACATATAATTGTTGCTCAATTTAGTCTCAGTCAGAGAGAAGGTGTTGTTTTCTTCTTTAGTGTTTGTATTTCATCAGTATTTTTCTGTTTTGTTTCAATTCTATATCCAATTTTTAGTGCTGCATGGCATGCTGGCAATACTGTCTGCTTTTCGCAATGATTTGAATTTGGTTGAAATAGGGTCGAAAGAGGAGCCTATGATATTTTAACATATATTTATTAGCTTTCCCTTTTCCCAGAGATTTTGCACACTCTACAGTCTGCATTAAACAAAAGAACATTTGTGTTTAGGGCAGAGTTGTAAGCTAGTAACATTAAACTGTGCATCGTTGTTGGCTGTGTCTGCTCTCTTAGCTCCATGCTGGTGTTTTATTTGGGTCAGTAAACTCATCTCTGTAAGATTGTGAGGTTAATGTTGTGTTTAGTCCTAGGCGAGAAGACTGTTAAACAAGCTGCTCAGAGTGAAGAGACCAAAATCCAGGCACAAGGTAGCTCCTGACTCGTGTTTCCACATCAAACTTTGCTGCCACGTTTATGTCAGTTTGTTTTTGAGCGATATGGGGATGTCTTGTATGCCGGGATGGCAGGGACATACTGAGTCACTGCTTTACAGTTCTGTGTTTTGTTACAATTAGAGCTGCGTGTCAGCTGGCCTCTGTCTATGTCATGTTTCACGGTGTGAAAGGTGTGTTCATAGTGATGTGCTGTGTCAGTCTTCTGCTACAGATAGCCTTTTGTATGTAGGCCTTAAAGCTTTCTGTGTTGTAATGCAGCACAAAATTGATGAAACTTTATGAGCATTCACTCCTCCTGGATGAGGATATGATGATAGTGTGTTGTTGACTTTTCAAGAATACCTCATACTGCGCATGCATGTAGTGACAATGGAGAGGAAAACTCCCCATTAAACCTCCAGCAGAATCTGCCTCAGTACCTGCGGCCATCTACCACGATCGACTGGGGTTTTGAGAAGATAGAGCAGTATACACAAGAACACCCAGAAGAACTAATTTAGGATTACTTTCTATGTTAATGAATAGTAACATTTTAATAACAAGGGTGGAAAGATGTTTCGTTGTTGGCAGCATTATCTGAGACGATGCCCCCCTGCTGGATAACCTAACCACTTAGCTATGAGTGAAGTCAGAGCCCTGGAGAACTGCTTTTCTTAATACCATTTGTTTTTGCTAGATCTTGATTGATCTGCTTGAACCCCTCACTTGTTTTCTTCAACATTGAAACACTTGCTTGAAAATGTAAAAAGTGGTACATATACTACGTTATCCCACTCCCCATCACTTTCTTTTTTGTATCTAATACTCTTCTCCTAAAGCATGATTTTGCTTCCTTTGACATGTTAAAAACACACTTTCGTTGCTTTCATTTGAATGCATACATCTGAAATAACATAGAATGTGTAGTACTGACACTTAGTGGTCTAAACGGGTACTGCCGTTCTCATGTCGACCCTAAAGAGATGAAGTTATGGGTGGGTGGAGTGCTTTTTCATCATTGTGTTTTCTACTTAGTTGTTTATGCGGATTGTCTGTGGGGTCTTTTGCATAGCCCATGAAGGTCAAGTCTGCTTGATGGACAAAGGTTTATTGTTTGTACATGTCTGTATTTGAAAACTGTTGTTTTCTTAAGATGTGATCTTTGTAAGACGTCTAATGAAAAAGACTGGTTTGTTAGCATATGTCTCATGTTTTCAAAACATCAAACTCAATACTTGATGTAAATCATTGATTCCTCAGTTCAAGTCGTATGCATTAAAGATCTGGAAAGCTGTGTATCAGAGGAGGGAGCAAGCATCACTCTGCACTGTGAGCTTTCTAAACCTGGAGTCCCTGTACAGTGGAAGAAAGGACCTGAAGTCTTGAGTCGTGGAGAAAAGTACCAGTTGAAGCAAACTGGATTACTTTACGAGCTACAGATCTTTGATTTGACTCCTCAAGACACAGGAACCTATTCGTGCTGCTCAGAAGACATATTAAGCTCTGCATCTCTTGTAGTGAATGGTACGGTGAAGACCATCTTGTTTACTACCCATCAAGTCTGTCCTGTCACATCCGTATTCATTTCTACTTCCACCAATTTACTTTATTTCTTTTTTTTACTTTTCAAATAACCACCTATCGTTCTTATTGTTCTTCAGCCTCCCCGGTGTTTTTCACACGCGAGTTGGAAAGTCAGACTGTGGAAGAGGGCCAGAGTGCCACATTACGGTGTGAGCTTTCCAAGTTAGGTGTTTCTGTGGAGTGGAGGAAAGGAGAACTTGGCCTTTGCCCTTGTGGAAAATATGAAATTAGACAAACAGAGAATCTGGCTTTGCTAATAATCCATGATGTAGAACCAGAGGACTCTGGAAGTTACACGTGTGACACTGGTGAACATCAAAGTACCGCAAAGCTATCTGTGAAGGGTATGTTTACAACCTACTGTTTGTATCCAAATAGCTTGAGTGGGCTCTTCCTTTGTCTCTGAAAGATTGAGTCAATCAGGATCTAAGCTCAAGATCCGAACTTTTGTAACGCATTGTCTGTGGTGCTTACTTTTTACTTTACTTTACTTTTCTTTAGATCCTTGAAAAAGTATTTACATCCTGTTATTTGATAGACCAGGGATCAGACTGGTTATGGGATAGAGCACTAAAATACGCAAAAGTTTGTGGTTCTAAGTTGACAAAATGGGAAAGATGTATGGTTGAATACTTTCACAATGCATTGATAGTGACTTTCAGGAGTGATGAAATAAAAATTGTACTTGTGCTCTTATTTCTTCTTAATGATCATAATTTCTTCAATTTCCCACAGCCAAACCTGTCCTTTTCAAAACTAAGCTACAAAACCTGGAAAGACAGGAAGGGGAGTCCGTTAGCTTTTGCTGTGAGATCACCAAAGTGGGAGCCAGTGTGGTCTGGAGGTGTGGTGACAAGGTGCTGACAGCCAGTAGCAAATACCAACTGAAGCAGGAAGGGACTGTGGTCCAGCTTGTTATCTATAAACTGCAGCTAAGCGACGCAGGAGAATACTCCTGTGATACAGGCTTCCAGAAGACTTCAGCAACCCTTAATGTTAATGGTAGGATTTCTTTTCATGCATCACCCTGACAACCACCTTTTACATCCCCTATCATGTTGTCTTGTTTGGAATTTCCTCTCTAAAAAAAGGTTATCTTTTGAGACCTTTTTTCAAATTAGGTTTTATTCTTGCACATTTCCTAACAACTCCTCCAGCTCTTCACACAATTTGACATTGAACAGGAACACTTACCACTTTTTGTGGTGCCCCATCCTTCCTAAGCATTAACACACCAGAGTGCTGTTTTTCTTCACTTGATGATTTCAATAACAGCTAAGCTGAAATCTTTAAAGTTTAATTGCAATCTGCAGTTTCAACTTTTCAATATCTGTGTGCTGCTGCAATGTCTCTGCAGCCGCTGAGGTTCTGATTTTGAAGTTCTTGGAGAGCTGCGTTGTTCACGAGGGGGAAGATGTCCACTTTGAGTGTCAGCTTTCTCATGAGGAGGCTCCACAGATACAGTGGAAACTCCAGGATGTCCCTCTGCAAAATAACGAGATGAATCTGATAAGGTCTGAGGGCCGGGTGCACAGCCTCACACTTAGAGGTGTCACAGCCTCTGACTCTGGAACAGTCACTTTCACTGTAGGAAACCACACCTCCACTGCTTCTCTCACAGTCAGGGGTAAGAAAGGCAGAAATATTTTTTAGCCATTTCCTTCATCATTATCATTTGGACCTTTCTCCAGTGTTCTCCATCTTTATCATTGTGGGAGATATTGTTGATGAATTACTTCAAGAGCTCTTCAACCTGATAGCCATTTCTTTTTCTTTAATATCTCCTTCTTTTTCATATTCCTGAAATTTTCACTCTTTCGCATGGATTCTCCTAGTATCTCCGCAGTTATTGACCCACTTGCATAGCTGGAAAAGTGTGTGAGAGGGAGCAGTTAGTGTTTCACAGCTCGCCAGTTCAGTGGGATTTCTTTCTTTTTTTTTCTCAAAATAAAGACAAAATGATTATGCAGTGGACATTTTAAACTGTTTTTAGCATCCAGCTTGTTTAGTGAGGATAGCATTATTAAGAAAAGTCTCTAACTGTGGCCTCTTGCTGAGTGACCAAAACCTTACCTCACCTTGTCAGATGTCTAAAGATTTGCCAGAATTTTCTAAACCACATTGTTGCACAACTGAGATAATTGAACTCTTCAAAATGGAAAAATTGAGAAACTTCCTTTTTTCACATAATTTTAGTCTCCTGTCAACAGCTTCAGCACTGACGAGTGGTGTTGTCACAAGCTGTTAGTGCTAACATATGCTCCATTCACCAACCTCCAAAAGGAGGGATTTTTCATTTCTGATAACCAGTCGTGTCCCATGAAATGTAAAGTGGTCAATTTCAGAACCACAGTTGATTTTGAACTGGATCAACAGCCTGGGCTAAATACAGGCTCATATGTTAACAGTGTGATGATCCTGTGTTCATCAGAACATTCTTGAACTAACACCTGTTAAAATTATGTTGAATGTCTACATTTCCATTTTGTATGAAATGTACTCTCATGATAAATAAAGCATTTGGACTATGTCTTTATATTTTAGCTTCTTTTTATTTTTATTCAAAGACCAGGTTCACCAGTTTATGGTTCCCTTCTAAAACAACCAAGTTTTGTTTTCTGAGACCTCTTTTCATGTTCTGTCTTAGTGTGTTGTTATGTTATGTCATCTTCTATGTTATGCATGTTGTTTGTTGCTTTTTGGTACAGTCATATTATACATATTATACATATAGTATAATATGTATTCGTGGTGTGTAACATGGAGGCCATATTCACCTTCTAAAACTTAAAAAGCCTTATTATAATACTCATCTTCTTTAACTGGTCTTTCTGGCAGTGCCACCAGTATCCTTTAAAAAGGAGCTGGAAAGCCAAGAGGCCAGAGAGGGAGGAGAGACAACACTGTCCTGCGAGACATCAAGCCCTGGCTGTAAGGTGACCTGGTGGAAGGGCTCAACTGTCCTCTCTCAGGGAGAGAAGTACACCATTCAACAGAGAGCTACCACTCACAGCCTGGTGATACACAAGCTGGTCAAGGAGGACAGTGGTGAATACACATGTGATACAGGAGACAAGAAAAGTACCGCTAGGCTGACTATTAAAGGTAACTGCTTCTGCACCTCTCATAGAAAAAAAAACAGAGTTTTCACAGTCTGTGAAACAACTTCACCTCATTATTTGCCATTTTACAGAGTTAGTATGTACAGGAGGGTCCTTTCAGGTTATTTCAATGTAAAACGGGGACCTTGTGTACTTAGTGCTAAACTAACATTTAGATGGATTGAAGAATGCACAGTTTTAAAATGATTTAACATGGTGTCAGTTTTATATCTTAAAAACTAAAAGTGATGCTCTGTGAAAAATCCGTTTGACCTCACTTTTCACTTCACATTCACTCTCAGAGCATGTTCGCATTGTTCGTGAGCTCCATGATGTTACCGTGACCACCGGTCAGGACGCCGTCTTTGAGGTTGAGCTGTCACATGTAGGCGTCACTCATGGGGAATGGTGGCTCGGAGACAACCTCCTTCAAAATAACGATCTGAATCAAATGAGCGTTCATGGCAGAGTTCACCGACTGGCTCTGAAGATGGTAACCACAGATGAGTCAGGTGATGTTGCCTTTGTCGTTGGTGAGGAGAAGAGTGTGGCTTGTCTTCTGGTCGAGGAGAAACCCAAAGGTAAAACAGATGACATTTTATCTCTAGCGTTTTATTGCCCAGAAACATCTTCATCAACAATTAAACAGATTTTTTTTTTCATTTTAGTGCTTTTCATTATCATTAGGATTACCACTCACAATAATTATTCATTTTATAAAAAGTAATGTCAGCAAAGCACAGAAAATACATAACTTAAAGCTAATGCTATGCAAGTCAAAGTTAGAACAAGAACTCAAAAAAAAAAAAAAAGACATATCACTGCAAATGAACTTTATGTTTCCTATATTTACAGTGGTAATATTAGAGAAACCTCATAACACTGCAGCAGTAGAGGGAGAAACCGTCACATTCAGTTGCTCCATCTCTGACTCCAATGCCTCTCTCACATGGATGAGGAACAATGTGCCAATCCAAGCTGGTATAAAGTATGACCTGAAGAAGAACGGTGCATTGCATCAGCTCCGAATTTACAACCTGGTCCCAGAGGATTCAGGAATATACATCTGTGATACTGGAGATGCACAGTGTGAAGTTACTTTAACAGTGCAAGGTAAAACAAGAATGTTTCCTGTCTAAACTGTAAACTGGAGTGAACAACATACCCACCCTAGCATTTTTAATCTTTGTGCAAGTTTCTGTCAACTTCTCCGATTGACGTTATACTCAACTAACCCGCTAGGTGCCCCAGTGTTCTTCAAGAAAGAGCTCAAGAGCCAGAATGCCATAGAGGGTGATGATATCACCCTACAGTGTGAGGTGTCTAAGCCAGGTGTCCGTGTTGAGTGGAGGAAAGGAGGTATTGTCCTCCAACCTGGTAAGAAGTATGAAATGAAGCAGGAGGGGCACATTCAAGAGCTCTATATTCATAGCCTGGAACCTGAAGACAGTGGTTACTACACCTGTGATGCAGGAGAGCAGCTCACTACAGCTTCTTTGGCAGTGCAAGGTAGCCTCCATGTTGTCCCTTCTACATTACGTCTGTCTTGATTGTTTACTGTCTGTCTGCTGAATTGTTTTGTTTTGTCAGTCAAACTGATGCAATGCTTGATAATGAATTTGTTTAAAACTTAGTGTATGCATGTGTGTGTATTTTTCACTCAACAGTGAAAGAAGTCTTCATTGTTACTGGTCTTAAGACCACTGACGTCTTTGTTGGGGAATGGGCAACGTTCTCCTGCCAGCTTTCTGGTAGGGCATCTGGTAAGGTGCAGTGGTGGCTGGATGGCAACTTGCTGGAGAACAGCCCCTGTATTGATATAGGGGTGGAACAGGGCTTTATCCACACACTCACCTTTAAGAACCTGGCTACAGATGACTCAGGCACTGTCACCTTCAAAACAGGCAACTTAACCTCATCAGCCAAGCTCTTAGTCAAAGGTATTCTGTTTAACGATCTCAGTCATGCAGAATTTTAAACAAGAATATTTCTGACTTGCATTATGTATGGAGTTCTAAAAGTGCCAAATCAAGAACCAATTATTTAAATGTGTCATTCAACATTTAGAACTGGAATCAAATGGATAATTTCCGAAATATTATTTTGTGTGACTAAAATTTACTATTTTAGCATTTGTTTAGTTATTCCATTGTTGTATGCTGCAATGCAGCATTTTTGTCAGTGGGCGGGGCTAAAACTACTGGATGTTGGTGTCTATGTGATTAGCAATGATAACAGTTTAAATCAGTGGTCCCTAATTGGAGGACCAAGAACTGATACCATCCCTTGTTTTTTTTTTGTACCAGGCAGTAGAGAAAGACTATATAAGTAATTTTCTATCAATGTTTTTGACAGTCACACTCTGAAAGATATACAGCTGACACTGAGCAGGGAGAGCAGCTAGTGCTCTAGCACAAAGTTTATCGTGCTACTTATTGTTGTAAATCCCAACCCTGGTTTGTACAAGTTTTGAAGCACTTTACGCACCACCCTCAGAATCCATGGATTTCTTATTTCCAAAATGAAGCTTGCTATATGGTGAATATTGAACATAGTTTTAAAATATGACTTTCTAGTGTGTTTAATAAATGTAGCATTTATCTCATGCATTAATACATTTTTGACATTTAAGCTATTGTAGATGCCTTTATTTATCTATTAAACAACTCCAGACATAGTAGACTAAGACTTATATAAATCAATATTGAGGTTACATTCGATAAGTTGTTTAACATTTAATTATTTAATGTATGTGTCGAACAATTTTTGGACACAAAAATATAAAATATTTATACTTTCATATGTATATGTATATTTTTTTCTTTAATTTAAATTTTGACATTTAAATATTTATTTAAAATTTCTGCATTGCGGCACTTTTAGGACTTCACATTTTAACTTGGTGTCAGTCTTTTAGAAAAAACAATTGGAAATATTTATTCAAAACATTTGAATAAATATTTGTAAATTACTAGTGAATTTTGCTAATCATGCATGAGCCAGATTGTTTTACATTCTATTAATAATACAGTTTAGAGTTTCATGCTGTATGGTTTGATATTACCAAAGCATAGAACTGGGTGCAGCACCACACCAGAGGAGTAAAAAATACTGTTCAGAGTACTTCCACAGCAATTTGATAGGTCCTGAAAAACCATATTGCAAATAAACGTTTGCTTTACATTTGTATTTTGTTTTGGATAAGTGATGTATTTTGGGCTGCTGAAATTGCAAACTGATAATCACGATTGTGAATATGATTTTTCAGAATACAACTACATTATTTCCATTAATCACCCACCAGTGCCACACATTTGTATTAATTAAAAAATGCAAAATCGATTTGATTGAGTCAAACATATTTCATCCAGACATGATCAGAATTTTATGGCCAATTTTTGATCTCCAGTTTTTGTAAAACTTTGAGCTGCCAATTTCATCTTCATCAAATTTGAATTACCCTTTAAGAACTTTAAGTGGTGTAAGAACTGTGTATTGGAATTATTTTCTTCTAGCTATCCTCTCATGAGAAGTCAATATTATTCACAAAGGTGATTGTAATTTACTTGTTGAACTGATATCTTTATTTAGTTGCTAATTAATGTTATGTTATGTCTTCCTTTGAAGGAATCTCTTTACCAATTTTGTTGTCAAACAGTGGATGAAAAGTTTTTAGAGTAATAATCTGATTGGTATGCAAAACTAAACAACTGGAATCCAGGGGGGATTCCAGTTGTTAAGAGTTGTTTTCTGTCTTACTGTTTTCTGTAGTAAGACAGAAAACAGGCAATCGTGATTATTATAAAGTTAGCGGTGCAGCCCAAACTCTATGAACTTCTAAACAGTGAGCGATATCTGTTTGCTGTTTAGATCCAGCAAATTACTTCTTAATGTGGTATGTTTGAATTACATTTTGAACTTCAGGTGAGAACAGAGCAAAAAAAGTGCTGCTCCACCCATCCAGACTGGCTAGATGCTCTCATTCACATACCCTGTCCTTTCACTGCCCCTAACACTAAAACCTCTAACTCTCCTGCAACTCCCATGAGTTCAGCATTGGCACTCTGTCCATTTGTGACCCCCTTTCTTTCTTCTCTGCTGCAAGCACTGTTGGACTTCTTAATCCCCATCTGTATATAGAGCATATTTACTTAAGTGCATTAGTGGAACAAAAGCAAAACCAAAAAAATCTTATAAAATATAATAACATAAGAACTTGTTTTGGGGGATTACAAAGCTCTTACATCATTTGGCATGCCCCAGTCATATCATTTATGGCTAAGTCCTGACAATATCACCTCCCTTCAACTCCCCACAAAACCCCTCACCCTGACCACAGATCCCTCGGTTGAGGTGGTGAACGATATGGAGGACCTTTGGGTGGTTGAAAACCAACCGGCTGAGTTCATCTGCCAGTTCTCCAGGCCAGTCAAAGCTCAGTGGAGGAAAGATGGGCAGCTTTTGCAGCCTGATGGCCGAAGGGTGGTAGTGGAGCAGGACTGGACTGTTGCGCGCTTGTACATTAACCGTGTTTCCGGTGCCGACACGGGAACATATTCCTGTGAGGCAGAGGGTACCTCTGTGGTCGCTTCACTTCATGTGGAAGGTGAGCTTCCCTCCACATAGAAAGGGCAACAGCCTTTAAAAAAATCTCCTCGTCTTGGTCGAACTCCTAAGCAAATCTTTTGCCGCTTTTACGAAATGTATTCCCTTTTCAACAAAAGCTTTATGTATCTGAATTTTACAGCATTGTTGGTTAAAAATATCTTTTAAGAGTCTTCTTTTGTTAATGTTATATTTTTTGTCTTTCCACTTCTCTAGGCAAACCCATTAACATTGTCCAAGGCCTGGAAAATGTGGAAACATTTGATGGGGGCGAAGCGCTGTTCGAGTGTGCCCTTTCTCGCCCTGAGAGCAAAGACTGTCACTGGCTTCTTGATGGAAAACCAGTGAAAGAATCTCCTAAAGCAGAGATTGTGTCTTTTGAAAGTGGTCGACGTCATCTGCTGCTCCTGAAAGATCTGCATGACAAAGACAGTTGCACAGTAACATTTAAAGCCGGAACAGCTTCCACCTCTGCCCAGCTCACTGTCAAAGGTGAGCCTTCCAGTCTGCTTAAATTGTCGATCTCTAGTCAGGCTGAAAAAGTCTGCAATTTAATTTCAGTGTTTTACAAAATGTATAGATTGGCATGTCTATCCATTCTTTATCCTTCTTCTTTCCCTTCTATCTTACGATATTAAAGTCATTCGATCTTTTTTTTCCTTGTGCCATTACTTATTTTCCTCATTGTGTCTTTCCTCTGTCCTTCGATACTTATGGTTCCTTCGTTCTTTCCTTTGTTTATTCCATCTTTCCTTCCGTCTTTCCTGAATTAATGAAAGAACTTAGAACTCTGGAATTGAGTCTGCAAAACTGTAATTTTTACATAAATAATACATGTACTATGTGTGAATAATTTTACATGAATAGACCTGTCTGCATCGTAAACTTTAATCACCAAGATTTTCAGCATCACTTTGTGTTTTTATTTCTTTTTTAAGGCTGGAAACTGGAGATCGTGCAGGGTTTGGAGGACAAGGTGGCCGCTGTAGGAGAGAAGGTTGAGTTTTGTGTTAAGCTTACTGAGCCTGTTCCTGCAGCAGACGTGACCTGGTACGCTAATGGAGTTGAACTCAAACCCAGCGACCTCTGGGCCATGAGGTTTGACGGCAGTTCTTATCGCCTTGTCCTGAGACAGGCCCCACTCATGCCCCAACAAGAAATTACCTTTGCAGCTAGGGATGCACTTTCTTTGGCCAAGCTTACCATCATCAGTAAGACTTTAATAAACGAGAAGCAATGAATCTGTAGTTTTTTTTGGGAGGGGGTGGGGGGGTTTGTGTGTGTATTCAACCTTTTGTGTATCACTCCAACAGCTGTACCTGACCCCCCAGAGGATCCAGAAGTCCTCCGTAAAACCACAGAGTCTGTCGCTCTCTCCTGGTTTACTCCCCTTCATGATGGAGGGAGTCCCATCATTGGCTACAGAGTGGAGATGCGACTTGTAGACAGCGCCCTCTGGCTTCCATGTCATTCTGAGCCCGTTTGCAACACAGAATTTGTTGTGGAAAAACTGGTGCCTGGGAGTGGCTACAGGTTCAGAGTGGCAGCAATTAACAAAGCTGGGCCTGGAGAGCCTGTTGAGCTCCCTCTGACAGTGCAGCTTGGTGAGTGGACAAATACATTTGGCTAAAATATTACTACACACTCAATTATTAGACATAGCTATTTGCTTATTGCTTCTAAATAACTGTTTTGCATGGCATGAAAATTTATGCTGTAATCTCAAAAATACATCGTGATGTTGTCATTATAACAAATGAGATATTGAGAATAAGATCATTTTAACCATTAAATCAAATGTTGGTGTTAACTTTAACCATATTGGGGTAATTTCTTCAGATGTACAACAGACAAAAGTAATGGAACAGCCGAGTCTACCTCCGGAGTCTGCTGAGGAAGGGGAACTCCATGATCTGTGGGACGCATCAGCAAAGAAACGTCGCATGAGCAGAGAGCCCACTCTGGACTCCATCTCAGAGCAGCCTGAGGACAGTAGCAAAGGTGGCCAAAAACAGCAGAAAGAGTCTGTGTCATCAGAAAAAGTAGAAGTCACAGCAGCGGAGAAAGAGCAGGTCGCTGTGTCCAAGAAACAGACAGAATCTGTTCAGTCCATCAGCTCTGAGGATGAGACTGTTACTGGCGGCTCTTCGCTTGTTTCTTACCTGAAAAAGAGCAGCAAGACTGAAGCAACAGCAACCAGTGAGGCAGAGACTCTGACAGCAGAGAAGTTCTTTGCTCATTTCCAAATGGTAGAGCAGAAAACAGTGCAGCAGACTGAATCAAAAACAACAATAATCCAAAAAACAGATGAAAAGCACCTGTCTACTCAGGAGACCAGTATCATGGAGATCACAAAAGAGGAGGAGCCTGAGCTGACAGATGCTGCCATCAAGATTCAAGCTGCCTTTAAGGGTTACAAGGCTCGCAAGGACATGCGTCCCGTCTTTAAGGAGGTCTTTAAAGACCAAACCAAAGAACCTAATGACACCATACATCTCGAATGTGTGTCAGAAGGTAAACCAGAAAAGGTGCGCTGGCTGAAGGACGGTGAACCGCTGGTGGACGGCAAACATCATCATATTGATATCTACAATGACGGCACCTGCGCCCTGGTCATCACTGCCATCACCACAAAAGACACTGGGGTTTACACCTGTGAGGTCACCAACAAGTTTGGAGTGACGTCTCACAGTGCTAAGGTGACAGTGGGAACGGTGAGGGAGTCATCAGGCCGTCGACCCCTGACAATAGGTTACAGTGCTGACAGTGAGCCCGAGAGCTCTTCCGGTAGTGAGATGGATGAGTCGCTGAGACAGGCGAGCAGACGCCTGAGGCGCCTTCTTCGCACACGACTCCCACCCGACGTTGAGGAGGAACCATTTATCAGCGCAGATGAGGGCGACTTGCGTCCCCCGGATCCTCACTCTTACCGGGAGGATGACAATTACATCTACATTCGCTTTGATTCCCAATCAGAGGCTGAGATCGCCTCTAAAAGATTCCAGGAGATGTTCACAGTCCACGGCGTACCCGTAGAGACCGCCATCGTAGCAGCGGGGACTCACAAAGTAGAGCTGCGAATTAGAAAGATGGGCTACATTCAGGATGGCACACAGACCCCAACACAGGATCGACAGCCTCCTGCTTTATTGACTGGAGCTCCAGGTAAGCATTACGGGTACGACTGTGGAATTCACACTTCTTGAACAATTTCACATTCAAATTTGCCATTTTTCAGCATCCTACTTTTCACAGTGAGACAAAAAGTCTAAACTATGTAAAGCTCTTCTTCCACATCTGATATATGTGCTGCTGGGTGTTTATGTTTTAGATAAAAAATTTGAACATGGAGGTTTGTGGTTGTTAAATGACAAAAAAAAAGAATACTTCAGGTTGATAATTATGCCAAGTGCATTTTCAGCCTAGGAGTCCATGTTCTTTCATTTATTGGTCCAGTTGTTCTTGTTGCCCAGCTGCTCCAGTGTTCCTGACGGAGCTACAGAGTCAGGATGTTCCTGACGGCTATCCAGTCAGCTTTGACTGCGTTGTGATTGGCAAGCCCCCTCCCACTGTTCGCTGGTATAAGGATGGCAAGCTGCTGGAGGAAAATGACCATTACATGATCAATGAGGACCAAGAGGGCTGCCACCAGCTCATCATCACCTCCGTCTTGCCCACTGACATGGGCGTTTATCGCTGCACAGCCGAAAACAGCAGTGGGATTGCCGCCACTAAAGCTGAACTTAGAGTTGACAGTGAGTAGAAGTGAATAAACGAATATGAAAATGAAGCAAACATTTTCATTTTCCAAAAAAAAAAAAATAAATAAAAATGCCTTTTCAACAAACATTGTTGAGTAAGATATATTATTATCTCTATTAGTGTCGTGCAGCTCAGATTATGACACTGCTGCAGATGCCACAGAGACCTCGTCGTATGTCAGTGCTAAAGGTTATGTGTCCAGGTAAGCGCAAGTGTTTTATGATAAATTAATTAGAATATTTGACATTCACCCTCTCATTTCTCATGCTGACTTTTGTTACTGTGCCGCATGCTTTCCTCCAGTAGGGAAACTGAAACATTTGAATCTGTAAGTGAAGACGATCAGCTACCACAGGTTGTGCATGAACTTCACGATGTTCATGTCAGTCCAGGTTCGCCTATTGCTAAATTGCAACTCAAAGTAAAAGGTGAGCCCACCAATAAACCTGAGCTGTCAAATTACAATTTACAATTGCCAATAAACAATTCTGTTTATCAAAATTTAACCTTAGGAATTTTTTAGTGGAGTGGGAGTGGGGAAGTCTGTTTCTCATTTACAGTGTTTAGTGACACAAAGTTTTACAAAAGAGGTTTCTCCAAAGATGATGGCTGAATAGATGAGCTGAATGGATGAATTTAATATAAGATCAATGAGGATGAAGAGGGCAACATGTTCTACGTATTTCTGTCTGCTAGGGTTTCCTAAACCGAGAGTATACTGGTTCAAAGATAGCCAGCCTCTCCGACCGTCAGAGAGGATTCAGCTTTTAGCAGAGAGAGATCTTCATGCTGTGGAGATCCTTGAAGTGAAGAGAGAGGACATGGGGGAATACTCTGCTTATATCAGCAATGCGGCTGGTTCTGCTTATTCCTCCGCCCGGCTGATAGTACTGAGTATGTATGCACAGACCTAAATAGACCTAAACTGCACATCACCATTTTCTGTAAGGCGCAAAGCTTCGGCGTTGAGCTCAAGATCTAACCACGCATAGTAACATTTGGATTTTGAACAGGTCCTGGGGAGATTATGCCACAGGATAAAAAGGGTAAACTACTTTTCATACTATAAAATTGCAACAGGTAATTAGACTGTAAACAAGGAGCATCTCTAAACTTCCTTTGCACTAATTTTTTTTTTTACAAAGATTCTAAGGAGCCACTGGTGCCTCCACGCTTCATTGAGAGGTTCAGCAATAGGAAGGTGAAAAAAGGAGCAAGCATCACTCTCTCTGTCAAGGTCGAAGGTCAGTTCACATCCCCCTTTTAAACTTCTTCAAACACCCTCCCCCCTTTAACTTCCTTGCAGATTTTAGCAGGTTCTCCACCTATGCTCTTTTAGGGTCTCCTACTCCCATGGTCTCCTGGCTGAAGGAGAAATCATCAGAGGATGTCTTGTGGATTAAACCTGACACTAAAGGATACAAAATAGCCAGCTCTGGTCGCCAGCACAGCCTCATACTGATGGACGTAGACAAAGAGTACACTGGCGTCTACACCTGCATAGCTACAAATAGAGCAGGGCAGTCACTCTGCAATGCTCAGCTTGAGGTGGATGACAGTAAGAAAAAATTTGTGTTTTGCATTTTATCTGAAAATAAAATGATTTGTGAATATGCGGTATCTCCACAGCATAAAAGAAACAAGCAGACCTGGCTGAAGTCTGCTAAGTGTTTGTAGTTATAAACAAGTGTATACTGCTCTCCTTTTTGACAGCACCACAACTGAAGAAGAATACTGCAGCTTCGGAGTAAGTAAGCCGATAAATAGACGTACTGCAGTGCAAATTAATTGCATCATGCTACAAATGTGACGCACATGTAAAATTTGATTCATTTTTAGGATCCTCGGGATTACAGTTAGTCCTCCACAAGAAGAGGCTGGCAGAGGAAGTGGTAAAAATAAAATAAAATACAAAGATTTATTTTGTATTTTAATCAAATGTTTGTCATTTTTTACTGCATATTAAAAAGTGTCAAGCAAAAGTATCCATACGTCTCGATAGTTTTTACATTTTGTCATGCAACACAAAATACTGCAGCATTCATGATGTTTGTTTATTCATTTTTGTCTTGTACTTTTGTTCATACTATTAGAGGGTAAAATACCCTACTTAGGTGAAGTTGGCACAGAGGAATTCCTCATGAAGCTCACTTCTCAGATCACCGAAATGGTTTCAGCAAAGATCACACAAGGTAAGTATGTGACACCAGGCAGTTTTGATAAAGTATTTGGATGTTCATTTTTAATTTTAGTTTTTGTGATGTCTAGTACAATTTCACTCTCTGCTAGCGTAGAATGTAAGCAATGAAATAAAACAGAATGTGCAATTAGGTAGACATAGCTTGCATGTACACCTGTTATGAAATTGTGGTGTGCTGTTTTATCACATGTCCAGCATTTTAATTTATTGTCACCATGCTTGCAACAAGCTTCCAGGAGGAATGTTGGCAGAGTGCTATGACTCCTAAAATATCTACTATTCAGAATTGGATTTTTTTTTTCTTGAGACATTATTCAGGAGGAAAATCATGTAACTGCAAAATGTTCCAGTTTTCTCTGTGCATAGAAAAACACCATCTGATATTTGCATGCCTCTCCTCCTCCTGCTGTTACTTGCAAATCGCTTTACTTGCAAATCCAGTCAGGTTTGGTGGATTTCACTCATTTTGCTCTGCCAATCCATACATTTTGTGGAAATTTAATGTTATATTAATGAGCTACTAAAAGGTGTGTTTTTTTAAAAATATATTTAGAACTGACACCAAACCTGACAAAGGTGTTTTATTACTGTTTCACTGCATGCTTTGTTTTTTCATTAAACACATAAAACAACTCTCTTAACTTCACACAGAACCCGTTTTCTTAACACCCATTATTTTAATCAGTTTCCCCATTTAAATGTTCACCCAATAATTAATTTGTTATTCAGACAGCTTACAGAATCACGACGTGCTCCAGTGGATGAAATCTTGGCCCAAATCTGCCAGTATGTATACCAAATGCATCAGCATCACAACTGTGCGACAAATTTTCTTTCTCTTTAAGAAATATTTATATCATTAGATGAATTTAAGGAAGGTTTTTTTCCCTCACAAACAAAAGCACAGCTGCTACATGGATTTCTTCTTTTTTTTTTACCTTTAATAGCTGAAATCTTACTAAATGCTTTCATCTATTCAAACAAGATTTATTGTCTCTGTCAGCTTACAGCTGGGGTACAAACTCATTGACAGGCATGTATGTATCTGCATGTTGCCACTAACGCAGTAGAAATGCATTGTTTGGCAAAAGAAGAAATTGTTTCCTGTTGATCTTTTTTCAGAATTTAAGCTTCAACAAAGTAGTCATTACTTAAAACATCACCGGGGTCTTATCACTACGATATCATCACAACCAATTTCTCATCGTCTACTCTGACAATGACTGACCGGTAAAACTGTCAAGTTGAACTGACTGCAAGTTTTATTAAACTTATTAAGCCAAGTATTAAGAACTGGCACAAGTGTTAAAGTCAGCAAATTCTGTTTTAGGCAAGACTTTATAATATGACTCCCTTGACAAAATGTGTTTTACTACAGAACTTTAGTCATTTTGAAACAATAGAAAACACTGAGAGGACATGCCGTGCACATTTCCCCATTTTCTCAAGCATCTTTCTTAACCTTGTCGTTCAAGCTTCACTGCGAGTGCCAGGTGTGGACAGTGATGATGAGACCAAAACTCCTTCTCCATCTCCCCATCATGGTCGCTCTCGTCCACCTTCCCTCGTCGCAGATTCCTCCTCAGAGTCAGATGAAGGAGATGCCAGAGGAGAGGTACAAGCTGTGGAATTGAGTTGTTTGTTGTGTCAGAGGAGTTTACAAAAACATTTCATTTTCACAATTAGTATTGGGGGAACCCACCTTCAAACAAAGTTACATTTTGAGAATAAAACTGCAAGTTATTAGATATATATATACACGTCGACTACTAATCTGACACAAGCAGTAATAATTAGAGATGCACCAATCACAATTTTTCAATAATATCTGATCTGTGGTTTTACGAAGCTGATTTTTGCAGATTTCGATTTGTCTTCAAGAAGTTTAAATGATAGCATTCAAAATGGATTGATCTGTGAGCAAGCAGCCACTGTAAACATTTTATTGAAAATGTTTCGAAAACTTGAAAGGAAAAAAAAAGACTTCTCTGCAACACATTACAGATCGTTTTCATTAACAACAAATAGGCAGAAGATTGAAGCAAGTATTAATTTGCAATGGGAGAAGTTTGAACTTGGAATGAAAATAGAAAAATAAGATTGAGCAACTAAGTCATATTTTATTGATTTGCATCACTGATGAGAGACCCTCTGCCTTGTCATATTTTCATAGATGTTTGACATTTATGTGGCATCTGCGGACTACAATCCCACCTTTGCAAGCAAAGACTCCATCTCTCTCAAAGAGGGACAGTATGTGGAGGTCTTGGACTCAGCTCATCCTCTTAAATGGTTGGTCCGGACCAAACCCACCAAAACTACACCATCACGACAAGGCTGGGTGTCACCGGCCTACTTGGACAAAAAACTTAAAGTATGTCTTCAGATCAACATATTTGGATGATTTTTTTTTAATCATGTTTTTCTCTGCAGCAGTTTAGCTTGTTGATGACTTCGTATTTATAAATGTTTGTCCTAGCTCTCAGCGGATGCAGGAGAACTTCCAGAAACAAGCGTAGAAGAGGTTTCTGAAGGAGAATACAAGCGGAAGTTATTGTAAATGAAGCACAATCTAAAGTCACTATAAAACCGTGAAACTAAAGACACTCTGACGAAATGTCATTTAATTCAAACAGCCAACTGATGCAGGACCTGATAAACGGAGAATCCGAGTTTGTCAAGGAGGTGGAATTCTTCACTTCTCACCACATGAAGCACGCCGACAGCCCGGATGCTCCACCTGACGTCTGCAGCCAGAAAGAGACCATCTTCAGAAATGTTGATGACATCAGGTCCTTCCACAGCAAGTAAGACCACCTCTTAATTACCAGTAATATCTGTTAGACCTTAAAAAGGACCGCATTAGACACATGCGTTTTATTCATAAACCTCGTCTCCCGCATTTTGTTTTCTAGGACATTCCTTCCAAAGTTGCACGACTGTGACACAGATGATGATGTGGCAATGTGCTTCCTGAAAAACAAGGAAGGATTTGAACATTACCTCCAGTATCTTGTAGGACAGAGCCAAGCCGAATCTGCTGTCAGTGACAAAACTGTCCATCGTTTCTTTAAGGTACCTATTTTTAAGTGACTCCTAGATAAATAAAGTGTCTTTGAAAAATATTCAAATCTCCTAGACTTTTTTTACAACCGTCAACAGTCTGGGATATATTAGCACACAATTATGAAGTGGTTTGTCATTTTTTTTTAGGAATAAAAATCTATTTTATATCCAAGCTGCTTTACTCTGATATCCCTTATTGAAATCCAACCCAGCCAATAGCAGAGTTAGTTTGTGAAATAATAAGAAAACAAAAAACAAGGAGAGCTCAGTGCATTGAAAACAAGCAATGCAATGAATGTGTTCCTGTCATCATTAATTTAAGGTAACTAATCAGAGTTTTAAGTCTTGATATAAAGAAACTTTTGTTTCAGAGTATAAAAACTGAATAACACTTCTCCGTGTTTGGTTCTTATTCTGGAGATAAAGAGTAGACTTGACCCAGAATGTAACAGGCATCAAATACAATTTCATGCCACAATTTTCTGCTTTTTATTTGCGTGGGATTTTGAAAAACATTTATTTAGTTGCACTTGACAATTGTATACGACTTTGTGTTGGTCTGTCACAAAAAATACCCAAACTGTTTTCCAGAAAAAATTTCACATTAAGTCATAAATTGTTTACTCTTACAGGAGTACTCTGAGAAAGAGCAGGCGACCGCAAGCCCTGGGGATCCTCCAGTTCGAAGCATAAATGCCTACCTGCATCAGCCCCTCGAGAGGATTCAGAAGTACAAGGCCTTCCTTAAGGTGACAGTTTAAAGAGCCAACAAACACAGTCCTTTATGTTTAGTACCTTCTTAATATTGTAAATGTGTATGTAGTATGTGACTCAGATGTGCAATCATCTCCCATTTTGATATCTGATTATTATTCAGCCTTTCTAAATGTCTTTGCCTACTGTCTCCAGGATCTCATCCGAAACAAGGCAAGAAACGGCCAGAACTGCTGCCTCCTGGAAGAGGCATACGCCATGGTGTCTGCACTCCCTCAGCGTTCAGAGAACACACACCACGTCTCCCTGATCGAGAACTATCCTGCTACCCTGGAAGTTCTTGGAGAACCAATCAGACAGGTAATACCTTCATCAGCAGCTATGCAACACAGGCCTTTGATGGCTTTATGTGTTTGATTGTTCTTTTTTTTTTTTTTTTTTTTTTTACATATTTTTTCTTATTATTTCCTTCCTCAAGGGACCTTTCCAAGTGTGGGAGGGAGCGCCCGGAATTAGAACATCCTCTAGGGGTCACCACCGCCACGTCTTCCTCTTTAGGAACTACTGTATCATTTGCAAACCCAAAAGAGACAGCAACACTGAAACACAGGCATATGTTTTTAAGAACATGATGAAGGTAAGTAATAATTTACTGTCTGTTTGATATTTTATCACAGACTCAGCATGATTCTTGTTGTACTGTTCATCTCGGTTCAGCTGAATAACATCGATGTGAACGAAACGGTGGAAGGTGACGACCGGGCCTTTGAGATCTGGCACGAACGGGAGGACTCTGTGAGAAAATACACTCTACAGGCCCGAACGGTCATCATCAAGAACTCCTGGCTGCGAGACCTCAGAGAGCTGCAGCAGCGCTACAGCATGCCTGCATGGAGTGAGAGCATTTTTTTTTTTTTTTGGATTCTCTTTAACTTTGTTCTTATTTCTCTGTTGCTTTAAATGTTAACCTTTTATGATGTAAACATTCTTCCAGGTTCACCTGATTTTGTAGAAATTTTGGCAAACTGCACAGCAGAGTTGGGTCAAACAATTAAACTCGCCTGCAAAGTTACTGGGGTGCCTAAACCTGCAGTTACCTGGTACAAAGGTAAGACGGTTGCAACATAATATGTGCTCTTTCACTTGGCTTTACAAAAGACTGTATGCATTAAATAATCTTTATAATGACTTTCTTTTTTTTAATCGGTTAATATTTAAACTCTTGGTTTTTAGATGGACGAACAGTAGAGGCAGATCCTCATCACATCATCATTGAGGACCCTGATGGCTCCTGCACGCTGATCCTAGATAACATGACTGCGGATGATTCCGGCCAGTACATGTGCTTTGCAACAAGCCCAGCAGGAAACGCAAGTACTCTTGGAAAAATCACTGTTCAAGGTGAGTGAGAATACAAAGTTGAAGACTTTATCATCCATTCCTTCATATTGCCAATTATGTTTCTACCCCCTATTCCTCCTTCCCAAAGTATGATAGGGCACTAATATCTTATATTGCACAAGTACCAGATTAAAAATATATAGCTGCCCTTTGTATATGTGCAGTCAATAGGGATTTGGCGCCCTCTGCTAAAAATACTGTGTTTGAAGTGTTTTGTGCCTATGAAGATTTTGCTGTTTAATGGGAAGCAAATGAAGTATATTTTTTGACACAAACGCCTAAACATCTCATGTTCCTTTTGTGTATTTGACACAGTGCCTCCTCGTTTTGTAAATAAAATGAGAAATGCTGTCTTCGTTGCTGGTGAAGACGCTCAGTTCACTTGTGTGATACAAAGCGCCCCCAGCCCAAAAATAAGGTGGGTCTGTCTGAAGTACATCTAATGCTGCTCATTCTTGACTTTTAAAACTTGTGGTTCCTTTCAAAAAGCACTCTGAATCATTTTACTTTATCACATCTAGTCGGATTATAACCACGCACTACCTTGTATTTTATTAGAATCTTAAATGAAGGGCCAACCAAAGTAGCGTTCAACTAATTCTAACCTAGAAGGAAATGTTTCAACTATTTCAAATGAACATTTATAAACTGTGGCATATATCTGAGCTTTTAATTTTACATTGTTCACTATGATGTTTATTCACAATCAGTAACACACCTCTGAGGTCTCCACACAATAGTTGTATTTATATGTTAAATTTTACACTAAATAGGGGACTTCCAGTGGTTGGCTGCGCTAGATTTAAGGACATCAGAGTAACAGGGGAAGTTAGTAACACATCAAACTTTTCAGATTTTTATGTTTGAACATTTTTTTTTAATAATACCGGTATTTATCATTTTCTTTTTTACTTCACACTTTTGTGCTACTTTGTGTTGTTTCATTACATGAAATTGAAAAACATTTGAAATTTGTTGTTGTAATGTGGCAACATGTAAAAAAACTAGAGTGTGTTAACATGTCTGAATTTAGCATATTTGTCTTTCTTTCTGTACTTGTTAAAGGTGGTTCAAAGATGGCCGACTATTGACTGACCAGGAGAAGTATCAGACCTACAGCGAGGTCCGTAGTGGGGTTCTGGTTCTGGTTATTAAAAATCTGACTGAGAGAGACCTGGGACACTATGAGTGTGAGGTAAAATCAGACGGCATCGCTGCTGTTCTCATGTTTAGCTTTTGCCTTGTTTTTCTGGATAGTTGAAACTTGCGTAATTGTATTTCAAATGAATGTAGTTACATTTTCCCTCTAAGGTTTATTATAAAACCTATTATAACAAGCAGAAAATTTTGCAGTTTATTAAAACTATTTTATTTATTTTTTTTTTTGTGCAATAACAATAAGTCACTCATCCTTTTAAGTGCTTTGCCGAGAGGTTTTGCTGGATTTACAGCTTCATTGACTCCTTGTTTAGGTTTGCTGAGTCATTGGGGGTGTCTAAGGGCAGATTTGATTGTGATCCTATTTTCATTTTTACACCTAAGAATTGATTTGAAGCTAGTTGCTACCAATTAGCAGTAGAAAGTCATATTTAGGATTCTAAAAATATGTTCCTGCTGTTGCCAGCTGTCAAACCGCCTGGGCAGTGCCAAGTGTGCTGCAGATTTAGTTGTTCCTTCCGCTGTGGCCCGCAGTGGAGAGCGCGCCATGACCATCGAAGGTAGGGCTTTTCTATCTGCCTTTTAGTTTAACAGTTTCAGTGCCTGGATTGCTCTGAATAAGTCTAACAATAAGAGTTAGTATTTATTTTTAATATGTGATTATTTTATACACATGGTATTGCATAATAGTTTTTTTTAGTTTTTTTTTTATGTCATTTAAATGTATTTTTAAAATTCTGGTTATTCTGTTTTTGTTTTAGTTACCGAACAGGAGACTAAACTACCAAAGAAGACCATCATAATGTGAGTGTGATGAGTCTTTAACATGATGCATAAGGAATTTCTTTTTGCTGCTCATGTTCTCAGTCAAAGCACATCAGAAAGTTAGTTTTGCTCTGACTTTTGTCAAAAGCTGCAAAATCTAGATAATCGTTAGAAATGTTGATAGGAGTGTGAAAATACACATACAAATCTTGGCTCATTTCTATGTGATTTTGGTTAAGGTTATTATGAGTCATCATGGAGTCGTTAAAGAGCCACACGTGGCTGTGGTGCTGCAGGATACACAACCATCCTCCAGACAATTTGTTTGTGTTTGTTTCTATGACCAAATTTGTCTTGCAAATACTTTTCATCTGGGGACAAAAACATTTGAATTTGTTGGACAAGCATTCTAGTGTAGCTACAGGTTTTATGCAACTCTCGTGTTTTTTGTTTTTTTTTAGGATTGAACCAGATTTTAGAGCACATTTCCGTGTGTGTGCCTTTCTATAGATTGTGTAGTATTTAAAGTCTGTGTGCTAAAGGATTCTATCATATGGATGATAAAAGGAGGGGCTTTTTCCACTGGCGGGGTCCTTCAAACTGGGAAACCTGCTGCTAAGCATGACTTCTACTACTGAATAGAAAACATTAAGTAAACTTTTATGTCTATTTACATGATGCCTATTAGAGGAGGAAGAAGGGGTGTCAGAAGAGCAGAGGAACGATGGACAGAATGTACTAAAATGGACAGTCTGCAAAAATAAATACAAGACTCCTTGTATTATGTTTCTAAACACATTATCAAGCAATTTATAGTTCATCTAACAATGGTACACTGTCAGCAAACACAAATCTGGATCGTGAACTACATCTACAGGGAGTTTGATTTTACAGAAGGTCTTGTGTGTATCTTTAACATTACGATGTGGCTGTTTAAAGCCTTTCAGTCTCGTGTGTTTTTGCAAATACGCCAGTACCTCTGCTCACATATTCATTCATTTTTTCCAGCGAGGAGACAATTACCACTGTTGTGAAGAACCCACGCATGAGGAGACACAGATCTCCAGGCTTGACTGTTCTTGGAGCCCACCGCTCTGAGACCTCCACCCCTGAGCCACCTGCAACCAGGCCAAGAAGGATGCCCACCCCAAGAAAGACCACCATTCCAACCCTCTATGTTACTGAGCCCGAGGGGGCTGGAGCCAGGGCAGCGGAGAGCAGGCCCAGGTGGGTTGAAGTGGAGGAGGTCATCGAGTACAAGGTCAATAAGTCTCCCAGGCTGCCCAGGAGAAGAGGAATCTCACCTGCAGGCTCCGATCGTGCAGCCACCCCCTCCAGACCTAAGCGGTCTCCCCTGGACAACTTGAATGCCAACAACTCAAACAACAAGTTGGTGGAGCAGGCGCAGGAACATCTGAAGGGAGACATCAGCAGCCAGAGCATCTCCTGGGAGGAAGATGAGCCTCAGATCGCCTCAGGCTCTGCTTCGAGAGAACCGCGTGAACTTTCATCTGTCCTAACACTTGCTGAAGACGTTGATGACCAGGATGATCAGCAAACTGTTATCTTTGAACCAGAGGATGAGGATACCGAGGAGCCTGAACCAGTGGTTCTGAAACAAGGAGATCGTATTTTGAACCTGGAAGACTTGGAGGATTACATCCCAGGAGAAGGTGAAACCTACGGCTCCTCCGGCTCCTGTCGTGTCTCTGATGAGAAACCCTGTGAGATTTCTGTCCTTCAGAGGGAGATCGGGGGGTCCCAAGTGGGACAGCCAGTGCTTCTCAATGTGGGACGCCCTGATATTGTTCCAAGGCAGAGAAGCAGCTTCTTTGGCCGCTTCAGGGAGCATCTCTCCAACAATCTTTTCCCCTCTGCCTCCCCGCAAGGAAGCGGAGCTCGCCCCCGAACTGAGAGACAAGTCCCAATCCAAGTGAGCCACGCAAACCTAGAGGTGAAGCCCTCCTACTGCTCCGAGGTGCAGAGAGTAGAGGGCGGGCAGCAGAGCTTTAAAACCAAAGTGTCCACTCAAACCTATGGCTACACATCAGTTGGAAAGCCTGTCACTCTTCAAATTAAAGAGAAGCCCTTTCAAAGCCAGTAAACATCTTCTAATTGGTGACACAAATCCTTAGTCTTAAATGGATACATATCTGCTTGCATAGTTAAAATAATCTAACAAAATAATATCTACTACATATAACAAACCATTCCGTCTTGAAGCAGCCAGTCAGAAAATAGTCTGATCCTCAGTTGTTTTTGTGGGATTCAGTTTTCTGTAGGCTAGGGAATGTGGAAACTGCAAATTGTAGGGAAACGCATGTCTCTATAAGCAAGTTTCAGTCTCATTCTGTCATTTGAACTGCTGCATGACATGCAGCATCAATTAAGTGGACAGATGACAAGGATATATGAAGTAACATTTTACTGTTCATGAGTTGGATGTTCGTTTTCATAGATGTGCCGTCATAAAATCATTTTATCTGCAATAGTAAATCATCCAAGCAGTGACATTTTGAACACCTCTGACTATTTCTGGATTGTCATTAAATGCATATTAGTGTCACATCATCAGGTTTTTTTTTTTGTACTTTTCAGAAACGTTTTTGTTTCACAGTGTCTTTCCGCTTTGAAACTGAAAATACAATGAACAGTGAAGACTTTGACTTTCTGTACTGCTTGCTGTTGTTTAGGTTTAATCACTGGTGTGCAATTAAATTATAGACAAACTTTGGTGTAGATGTATGAATGATTCCCTGGTTTTAGATCGCTTAGTTTTTTTTTTTTTTTCAGGTACCATCGACTAAGCCTTAGTAGTTGGTACCTGAAACACGTCCATACTCTATCATTTGCTTTTCTTTTTTTTATTTACAAAGTTTCTTTGACAAATTTGGGCCTTTTGATGTTTTGCAGTTGCCCGCAAACTCAGAGGGATTAACAAGGGCGTCCTTTTGTGCGTCAGTGACATATTTATGAGTGACTGCATGTATTTGCTTTGTAAACCAAACGTGTTAAGCAGAACTGTCCTGTATTTACGTAAAAACGTTGAAAGACCTGAAATTCCAGGACTTCACTACTTTCTTGGAAGACGTTGCTGTGTTTGTGTTCCTATAATAAGGTGTCATCGACTGGGTATGGACTATGTAGGTTATTATATTTTAGGTCTAACAGATTGTAATTGCTTGCAATGTTCATGTGGAGTTGTGGACAATAATGAGGTTGAGCACAAAGTGTTAAATAAATGTACAGAAAATACTTAAGATTACCCGTTTCTATCATTCCTTACTACTCCTTATATTAAGCCACTTATGAACCGAGTAAAATGAGACACCAGACACCCCCTTTTCCACAACACTTTCTTTTAACCTTTTAATTTGCCTAGATACAACACACTGAACTCCTGGCTTCTTTTTTGTGGCTTACCCTCTCTGTAGAGGATGTCAATGGACCACTGTCTTTCCCCTGACTTCCTTGATTCCCAGGTTGTTTTTTTTCCAGTGCTTTTTCCATTTGTCTATTTAAAGTATCTGACAAATTAAGTTCTGGGTTTTCATCAGCTTTAATAATCAAAAGTAACTGTGGTAAACATTTGAAATCCTCTAAGAAATGCATATTGATTTCAGTTTTTAAATAAAATTAAACTAGGTTTTTGAGCATATGGTGCCGAGAAAGACTTGTGTGACTAAACAAATAATGCACTTTGTAGCTGTAACATTTTATTGAAGTTTTAACATGTAACACATTTTAGTATTCCAGAGGATTTATTGCTGGAATTAAGAATAAGCTCAAATAGTGAACAACAATATCAGGAATACATAACTTTTGGTCAGATGAACTGATTTTTGCAAAGTCCCATTAATAGTTTTACTTTGTAAGAGTTGCTGGAAAAATTAATTATGCTAGTTTACAAGTACATCATAGACGTCTTTTAAAGGGGCAGCAGTATGTATTTGTCAGGCACATTGTGATAAAAAAAACAAAAAAAAAACACAATCAACTAACTACTACCTTCAGCATGTTATCCATTAAGCTTTTAACATCATTCTTAGGAGCGTTGCACTGAGAAGTAGTTTACATGAGTTCAGCTGATGTGCAGTTCCACCAGGTGTTTGCTAATTGCTGCTGCTGCTAGTCTGAAGGAGCTTAATGAGGGATGTGTGGGTGAGGGTTGCTCTGCTTAGATATTACAGCTCCGAGGATCTTTGTGGAAAAGGCAGTGCTCGGTCCCATCAAGCGTTTTGCAAACTCGAATGTCTGCCAGAAAAGATTAGAAGATTCCTCAAACATGCATAAAATAATCAATGCAACACTCAAAACAAAATACCTGGTTTACATAATACTGCCCCTTTAATTTGATTTGCTGTGCTTTTTTTTGTTTTGTGGAATATATAAAACCTTAAGCATGTCCGTTTATTTATGCCTTAAAGCCAAATGAATGTCATTTCACTATACACATAAAGCTACAATGTGAGCAAGTTACACCATATAAAAGTTTACAAAATCACACCTGTAAAATAGTCAACTTTGTATTCCCCGCTTAAAACATAAAAAAAGTGACGATGACAAAGGATTTGTTTCTCTAAGCAAGATTGGATTTAACTCACTTGAGCACAACAGAATCCAAAAAAATTTAACTTATCAAATTGCTAACATATACAACAACAAAACAGCTTTAAAATGAATTGCTTTACCAACTCTGGAATAAAAGTAATGTTTCAAAAGTATGCCTGACTTGCATATACCTCCTGTAAACAGCCAGAGATGAATATGAATTTTAAACCCTGCCCAACCACCACCACCACATATCACAACTCTGGATTTTTCTACTTCATTACCACTAATTGACACTACCAGGTGAGCACAGTGTGTTGTCAACAACCAGAATGTCATGTCAACTGGCTTTACATCCTAAAACCGGTTTGTCCACCTGATGGAATGGGTCACGCTGCTCCCCGTTTCATGCACCACGAACAAGGCAGTCCTGACTGAAGAGGACTCCGTAACAACAGGAATTTTCCTGTTTTGTGCAAGTCAGACTTCAAGTAAGATTCACTGGAGTAGCTTTTCTTCCAAAGAATAAAAACAAAACAAAACAAAACAAAAAAAATCTAAAACTGCTCATTAAAAATAAAACACTTTTTTTTTCTTTTTTTTTTTTTTTTTACTAAAGTTAACTTTATCTAAATACATGTTTGTAGATTCCTTAAAATAAGATGTCTGAGTTTCACAGACCACCATCTGAGGGAATGTACATGTCAAATGGAGGTCTGGAGTTATAGGGGAGTGGATGGATGAGGTGCCAGGCTGTGCCATCTTCTACGAAGAAGCCTTGGCTTTCTTGACTTTGTTAATTTCCTACAGAGAGAAAAATCAAGCCCATTACAAGATGTATCAAACACATAAACCCTGCATTGTTCCTGCAGTATTTACATTTCAAAATTCATACCTCAGGCTCAGATTTATAGATTTTTGTCTTTTTTTATGTTTTAAATATTAGAACATAAGACAGTTGGGTTTTATTATTGTGTATTCCAAAAACGCCATGAAAAATTGCCACAGCAGCTTCAGACTTTTTTTTTGTATTTAGACAAACTTAGATCAGTTAAGATCTAATATAGAAAAGTCTAAAATGGGTCATTCTGAATTAAATACAGATCCCGTACATCATGTATATAATTATGAGTGTTACCTTCTTTTCACAAAAGTCCAAAATATAGTAATTTCAATTATCAACCAGGTTCAAGAACCTTTGGTCCACTGAAAATCCCCCCCAAAAAAAAGCCAAGAAAAAAAAAAAAACAGTGACATGGCTACTCAAAACAAAAAATGATTGACGAGTTGGACTAAAACTCAAGCGGTGAACTGCCAGACCAAAAGTAAAGATCTTAATAGTAAGCAATTAAAAAAAGGAGATTAAAATATGTATCTTTCACATAATAAAAGCTCAGTCAATCTGGCTGAGTTTGAATGACGTTACAAAGTGGGCAAAGATTTCAGTCTCCAGCTTTAAGTCTTCACTTAGACTTGCAGCTCTAAGTGAAATGTGCTTCCTGAAAGTATTGACTGAGAGGGTGTGACTACAAAGGCATGCTAAAAATCTGAAAACCATTTTGTCATTATGCGGCATATAAAAAAAAAAAAAAAGTATGCTACTTTGTGCTGCTCTACAACATCCCAGTAAAATACATTGAGGTTTGTGACTATAACATGATAAAACATGGCAAAATTCAATTGATATGTCCATAAGTTCAAACTTTAACAAAAGATTCATTTTAATTGGAATCTTTAAATCCTGATGAAATCTGTTGACTTTACAGATACAATATTCTTAGTAGACTACAAGCCAACCATCTCATCTGCTCCAGTGTTAATGATCTGTGCTTGCTCTGCAGCTGTCAGCGAGTCTACGTGTTTCTACATGCCCTTATTGAGGCTCGGATGAGTGGAAACCAATTAACACCACTGCCTCCTCACCAGAGGTGTTTTCACACTTGTAAACACATGTGCTTTGCTTCGTTAATTCTTGGGTTCCAAACGACAGCAGCACCTTCTGTCTCCTCCATCAAAAGTTGAAACGGTACAGCTGACCGTCCTCACAGCTACTCTCAACTGTTGAGCAGCTTGCTGGTTAAGCCAATTTTAGCTCCTTTGATACAAATACAGCCGCAAAAGTGGCTCACCTCAAGAAGAGCTTGTTTTAAATTCTTATAAGCATCCTCCAAATTGTCATTGACAATAACGACATCAAACATGCCAGGTTCTTTACCTAAATGGGAGAGATCATAAGAGAATGTTTCATTTTAAACATACTTATGGAGCTCTACTTTAGAGGTTAGGGAATAAATGGTGACTCCTTACTGAGCTCCATGTCCACGTTGGCTGCATGTAAACGCTTCTGAAGGCTCTCCTCCGACTCGGTATTCCTGTCCCTTAATCGCTTCTCCTGTAACTCCCAACAAGAGACTGATTATTAGCAGGAAAACTCACAGAACCAAACTGGCTGCACAAATTCCAATTGTGCTCACCAGGACTTCCATGGATGGCGGCTGGATGGAGATGTACATGGGACTGAGGTCTGTCTTCTTGATGTTCTTCACGCCCTGCATGTCGATGTCAAGGATACAGATGAGATTCTTGGCCTGGACGGCTTGGACGGCGGCTTTGCTTGTGCCGTACAGGTTTCCAGAAAACTCTGCACTCTCGATGAACTCTCCGTTGTTTATGGCTGCCTGCATAGCCTCCCGTGTAACATAATGGTAATCTAAAAATCCAACACCAGAACACGGAGGGATTGGGCTTATAGAAAACAAGAAAGCATGTGGACTGCTGTTATTACAGTGAAAGCAGAGACGCATGCTGTACCTCTGCCGTTCTCTTCTCCTGGACGAGGGTTTCTTGTTGTATCTGGGAGATTAAACGATACGAGTGTTAGATACTCCAGAGCTGCAAAAAGTTTCAGTACTTACAGATGTCTTTTCTCCTTTTATACTATGCATTTATTCAGCTTTTAATAAAAAGAGTAGAAGACATCCTAATCACAAAGAAAACTGATAAAACATAACCAAGTTTGCTGCAAATAACAGGACACAACATCTTGAAACGCTGTCCAGCAGATCACTAGAAAAAAAAATATACATCTCACTTCATCACCAAAATCCTCCTGGCAACAAAAGAACACTGGGAAGGTTTTTTTTTTTTTTTTTTGCTTGCTCCAGCAGTTCTACATCTGCCAAGAATTGTTTTGACAAAAAAACATTGGGTTCAGTTCTAAATGTAAACATGTCCTGAAATATTTTAGCCCAAGATAAAGAGTTAATGCACAAATTTCCATTTAATGCAACAGGGGAGAGAGTAACTCCCTCTATTATACAAAAAGTAAAAGAGCAGGCGTATGTATGAAACTTATACAATATCTTACCCTAAACCTGATCCCCAAGTCTAATTAAACCCGTAGCATTACCAATACCGAACGGAGATTTACCTGCTTTATCAGCAGGTTTACTGCTATCAGGTTAGTGCTTCCCACTGTTGAGTTAATTTGCATTTTGACACAAGCTCAATTTTGCTCGTCTCCATTCAGATGCAAAGCTGTAAGTATGTGTTCGTTTGGTCAACTAACAGACCGATTTGGACAAGCTGTTGATTATTATATGGTTCAACTTCTGCTTCTATAAATGGCAAAATAACACATCGAACAAAAGGGATTAATAAGATAATTTTGATACATTTTTTTTAAACATTTACAACACTAGTGCACTCTTCAAAATGCACTAAATGTTTCACACATTGCTGAATATTAATATTTTTTACAAGTATTGAGCGTCCCAAAAAAACCCAAAAAAACAAAAACTGAAACCTAATAAAACATGACAATATATGTTTATATGTCCATAAAGAAAAACAAAGTCCTTTAGTCCACTTATTTGAGTAAGTGATCAAAATCATAAACACAAAATGCCAAAAACACAAGACGGACTTTTTATTAGTCAAGCTACAGCATGACACACTTACGAGAGACGCTGAAGCCAAACACATTTTCATGTTCCTTGATAAGTTTCTTCAGCAGGGTGCTTTTTCCTGCCCCGGACGGACCACTAAACACCACAGGCCTGGGTCCAGCCATAGCTGAAACAGAAGAGGAGGAAATGGCTGGAGTTATTTAAAAGAATGTTTAGGTGGGGCAGTAAGGATTTACTCATAAAAGTAAAAATTGGTCTAAATAAAAAAAAAAAAAAAAAATGCTTTTTTTCAACACTCCAGCACTGGTGGGTAAATGTTTTTGAGAAGAGTCATGCTGAGGAGAAAAATAACCAAGTGATGTGGCCTGTGGTTAACTCAGGAAAAAAAAAGATACAGTTGCCTGCTTTGAGCCAGAGTCACTAGGGAAGACATTAGTAGAAACTATTGAACCTGAACATGATATCAAAAAAACAACTTCATACAAGAGATGAAAGAAGAAAGGCTGCTTTGGAAAGCACACAAACAGCCATTTAAAACCATTCAAAGCTCAATTATACAACAACTTCCTTGTGGGAAAAAGCCCAAAAAACTCTCAAGCCAAGAGTCTGTTTCGACTCGCATATTCCCACCGTTTCTACACTTTGATGCTACATCTAATCCGCTACCGATGTCTTCCATAAGAATGCTCAAACAAAGATTAGAGAGCTTCTCCTTACCTTTTAATGAACAAGAGTTCAAGCAGGTGAAGTGAGAGGTGAGGGTTTGACAGAGACAGAACAGAATGAAAGCAGAAATAGAAATAGAAAGGGGTGGGGAAAGCAAGAGGGCGGGGCAGGGCTACACAACACTATAAACAGCTTCTGTTTTTCTTTATTTTTTATTCTTTGCAACAGATAATAAAGAAACGCATGAAGGGAAACAAAAATCACATGGTACTACAACCAGCAGGAACTGATACTTATTGGATTCAGCGCCATAACTAATTTAAAGCCCGTGCACTGCCACTCATGTGACTAGTATTTGCCTTGATGAATAAAGTTAAATCACAGGAGTTCCATAAATGCCAGAGGACAACATTAAGAACTGAAACTAAAAAAACTTTGATGGAACATTTCCTTAGTAATCATTTAAATATTCTTTAAAATGTAAATAAATAAATAAATTTAGTCTTTAAAACTGTTTGGCACATTATTTCTTTTTCCATTATGATGTTTTTTTTTTTTTTGTTAAAAGAAATTATTGATATTTTACAGCCTAAATTATTTCCTAAGGAGGTTGAATTTTAGGATATAGAACTAATTCTTACAGTGCAGACAAAGAGAAGCTAAACAGTGCTATCACCACATGTAGTAATGAGTGTTTACGATCTGTGTAGAATAACAACCCAGACTCAAATCGCATTTAAATGTTTTGACGGCACATATTTCCGATTGATTATTCTTACTTGTTAAAACCACCATAATTCAAAACAAAGACAATTAAACAATTATTAACACCACTTGATTTAGAAAGATTTAATTAAATAAAATGTGGAAGTAGTGGTGAGTGACTGAGAACTTACTACAAGCTGCAGATCCTTCATGGTGTCTTAACGTGAATATAATTACTGAGAAGTTAAAACCTGAAATTTTCAGTTAGTACATATTGATTAAAATGCTTCCTTGGGTACTTGCTACAGCTCCAAATAAATTACAAATTAAAAAGGTAAAAAGTTGCATTAAAAAAAATTTATCAATCAACTGAAAACTCCCTACATTTCAGCTCCATCTTTTCCTGGTACACCATGTCAACTAGCAAACTCCAGGAATGAATGGCACACCCAGACATTAAGACATCCGGGATGAAAAGAGGCGATAAAACATAAACAGTATGCCTCCTACCTGTAAATAGTCTTGTAAAATGTCTCAGGTACATCAAGGGTTAGATTATTCCAAGCCTCTGAGACCGTTTCCGGAGGATTTTCTTCCTCTACTGGCCTGAGCTTTCGTTGTGAGAGCCATTAGATAAAAACTGTGCTGCCTGCGTCATCACTGCGGACCAAAACATCGGCGTTCAGCGTCAAAACCACGCGCGGTAAAACGAGGAAACGGGTTTTTTTTTTCGTAATTTACATTAGCCACGAACATTTTAGAAAAACGTCAGTACAGAACTTATATATTTATTATGTTTATATTATTGCAAGTAGTTCATAATAGCTGTATAAACACGTTAAGGACGCGCTGTTACCATAGCTGCTTGAAATAGGCTAGTTGACAGGCAGCGCTGCTGCAAGTTCTTTTGCTATATTTAAAAACATCCGCCTCAATTGGCGTACGTTTCCAAAATTAAACTATACCAGTTAACATGTTGCTCCCTCTTTCGATAGTGGGAAGTTAAAACTCACCGCACAACTTCCCCGGATGAAGGAGTCCCGAAGGCCGGACCAATCACACGGTTTGGGTTGCTAGCGTTAGCTGCGTGCGCTAGCGGCGTGTTACTGGTTTTCTCTCAACTCTCGGAACTTTTTCTCCCTAAAATGTTTGGCTCGTCAAGATCTGGGGGCCTACGCGGAGGTCAGGACCAGTTCAACTGGGACGACGTGAAAGTCGATAAACACAGAGAGAATTATCTGGGTAAGTTCAGAAGCGCATCTTTTATCAATGCTAATCAGACGACTAGCGAGCAAACGACGAGGGAAGATAGCTAAAAATCGCAGGCTGTAAACACATGTTGCCCCACCACATACGGCTGTCTCATACCTTTTGATGTAGAGTCCCTCATTACATAGAATCTGGACGGCTTGATTTGCTTGCTCTTACAGGCGTGTTTTATTCCCCGAACACAGCTAGTTTCCACTTTCACATTGCCTCCTCCTTAGGCAGAAAGAGCCTCTCAGCGGTCTGTGCCCTGACCGCTGCCCAGCTAGTCAACATGCCAAACAAGAGGAGCTACGTAGCAGCACAGATGTGACATAAAAGGCGAGCTAAAAGAGCCTTGCACAACTTGTTTGCCAAGCTATACGTTGGGATATCTCTGTAGTAAACAAATGAGATAACAATTTGCGAAATTGTGTTGATTAAACATTTTAGCATGTAGCAGTCCTAATTTTTTGAAACCCATACATTTACATCTCAGTAAATTAGAACAACGTCGGGAAATTAATTTATTCAGCAATTAATTTTTATATGTGAAACTTGTATACGTCGATTACACTCAAATGGATATAGTTTGTTTCTCTTCCTTTTGATGATAGTCACTCATAGGAGCTACATAAGGTCTTAAAAAAAAGAAAGATTAAGTTATGTCCTACTACACAGTCACATGCTTGTTGAGCAGTCATTGACTCCCTCCACAAAGAGGGTAAGCCACAACAGGTTATTCCTAAAGCTGCCTGTTAAGAGTGACATATGATAGTGGAAAATTGATTGGAAGGAAAGATGTTTGGTGCTGCTGCACAATTAACAACTAACTTTTGTCTTTGGGTAAATTCAAAAGGTGTGAATTAGGGCCACAGTAATAGTTCAGGAGTTGCCATACATGGACATATCTGGGAAACAGGCCACAACTGTCAATCAATAAAATAAGTTACTCTGGAATCAGAGGCAATCTCAGAAGCATTTTAGATAGGCTATTTCTCCGAAGTTTTCTAACATAAACAAGTTTCACTTTTTGAATTGAATTACTGAATCATATAAAATTTTAGATGCCATTTTTTCTTGTTGATCTACATCTGTAAATATGACACATAGCATTTAATAATTTAGAAATATGTCCAAAGTCGGGTTCCTTCTTAACACAACCTGACTAAAATAAATTGATTCAGTCTTTTAACACACCTTTTCCTCATTAACCAAACAGTTAATAAATAACCTTTGATTGATATAAGATGCTGCTAGTTAGGATATTTACCTAAATCAAAAGATTTGAGTACATATCCTCATCCTAAAATCTCCTCACTCTATATCAGTTAAAGCTGCAGCAGGTAACTTTTTTAAAACTGTCACTTTGTTGTGACAGTATAATATGAGACAAACAGTCTGTGAAAAGAATCACACTCCTGCCTCTTCTCTGTGGTCCTTCTGCAAAAACAACCAGTCAGAGCCAGGAGGAGTGTCTCTGCATTGTCACTGTTTACTGGGAAATTAATAACTTTATTAAAGCTAAACAGTCCAGCTGGTGTGTTTTCTGTGAGAATCAAAGCTTAGGTTGTAATACAAACTTAAAACGCGTGAGTCATTTAACATTTGAGCTGTGTTTTACTTGTTGCCTAACTGCTCATAGTCGTGCAAAACTAAGATTTGTAATGAAATAAAAATCAAAATGTAAGAAACTGGGTGGAAACGTGCTTCCGAATTTGTTTGACATCAACATTTAAATTGTGCCCAATCATTTGCTCTGTTTTGTTCTTAGGAAACTCCTTGATGGCACCGGTTGGACGATGGCAAAAAGGTAAAGATCTGACGTGGTACGCAAAAGACAAAAAAACTGGCAAACCGTTATCCAAAGAGGACGAACTTGCTGCTGTGAAAGCAGCAGAAGAGGAGGCGCTGATGGCTGCGCTGTATGTATGACGTCACGTGTACATTTATTTAACACAAGAAGTTTAGAGCTTCAAAATGCTTGACAAACCATTTGCATTCTCAATTTAGAGGACACAAAGTTATAAAGAGACAACCAACTGGTCTCACCAAAGAGGTAAGTGGTTTCGCTAGTGAACAGAATAAATCTGAGTATCTTCAATTGCTTAAGATCACATGGTTTAAATTTTATTCAATTTTCACAGGATCTTGTAGAGGTTTGTAGAAGGGAAGAGGCTGATGGTGAAGAGAGGAGCGTGGATCGTATATCAGGCTTGGGAAGCTCCAGGTGATTACCAATGTCATATAAAATTAGCAATGATTCCATTTCAAGCTGGAATGTGAGTCCTTGTAATCAAGTTACAAATAATAATTGAGATGATCAAATAACATGGCTTAATAGGACAACTTTGTTTCATTTGCCAATTATAAATCTGAGCAAACAAAGATCTGGTGAGGTTTTTCAAGGCTTCATGTTACTAAATTAATCTGCTACCATTTTGAAGACTTTGTCATATTAAAATGCTTCCTGATTTTATTTTTTCTAAGTTAGATTTTTGTATTTGTATCTGTGGGGGAAAAAAAGGCAACTGCAGCTTATCCAAAGGATCCAAATAATCCATGCGGTCAGAGTCCAGGCCAACACCAGCAAATTGAGTCATATCTCAGTATTCTCGTACAATCCAACTGTGTAAAGCAATTTTAAAATGTCACGAATGGTTGTGGTGCCTTAAACGTAGTATTTAACCTTTTGGTTAAATAGTGTGACCGAAAAAAATAGCCTTGGCTGACAAAGTGCTTGTTTTTCTCCTCTGCTTGTGTTTGAAGTGTGGGGTCACGGAAGATATTGCTGTCCCAAAAAGAGAAAGAAGCGGCGAAAATGGGTCTGCCAATTTTCACAGTGAGTTCAGTTTCCTTTTCAACTGTTAAATACAGGTTATCTGACGAGAAATCCTTGTGACAATGGCAGGTTCAGTTAATGGTTACTTAAGATTTATTTCCTGCTATAATCTTTATGCCTTAGTGCAAAATTGTAAGCATTCTTGTTTTGCAGCACCACAAGACTGAAGGTCGTCAAGAAACATCTGTAACAAAAACATCTGAGAGCGTTGAAAAACCAGAAGAGATAGAAAAAGGGTAAATGTGAATTTTACTAACCCTTTACATTTACAAAACGCCCAGCATTAAGTGGACATGATGAAATGGGAGTCTGGATGTCATACGCCATGATAATGAAGGTCAACCTTTGTTTAATTTTAGTTTGCATGAGAGCAAAAAGAAAAAGAAAGAAAAAAAGAACAAAAAGGAAAAGAAGAAGGAAAAAAAGAAGAAAAGGAAAAGACGAGATTCGTCAGCCTCTGAGTCCATGTCATCAGATGATAACAGGAAAAGGTATGTCCAATGACAAACCGGTTTGTGATGTACTCCAATAATCCAGACATATCAAATCAGAAACATCATCCAATTTCACTGTGTGCAATGTCATAATCACAAATGCCTCCTTGGAAGCATGATTTGGTTGGCTTTTATAGTTTCATTCATTCATTCATTCTTGGAAATTGTGTGGTTATGTTTCCATTCTTTCCTGTCTGACCACTCTCAAATAAAGGCCACTAGAGCTGATAAGACCTTAAAAAATTGCATCTTTGCGTTTTACAACTTTACTTTTTGTAGAGATAAAAATTACTAATAGCAGGTCTTATTCTTTCTTTAATATTACATGAGTTATGTTGGTAAAAGTAAACGACTTGGATTTGTCATTAATTGTGGCCATTTTATTTGAAACCTGCTGCTCTGAACATTGGCTTAGCATTTCTTCAAGTGAAAGAGATTTGCTACTACGGGATGGTAGCTTAGAGACGACAACAATTAGGTTTCCAAGAATTCTGCAATCCTAAGACCGATAAAAACATTTGGCAAAACTGAAAAAGTTTGGAAAAACTCATTCTCTAGACAACAAAGACTGAGCATAGTGTGTTAGAATTAGGGATCCTTTTTTTGAGGACATCCATTGTTTTTTTTGTTTTTTGTATTAGCTTGACACTCACTGGAAAACCAAGAAAATGTAAAAAAAAAAAAAAAAAAAAAAAATATATATATATATATATATATATATATATATATATATACAAATAAATTCCTTTATTCACATTCTCTTCATGGGATTTTCTCTTTTATATTATGTTTTTGTACAGAACTACCTGCATTTACTGTGTTATGTTTTTTAAAAATTAGCAGTGGCAGCACTCTAATGTCCATGTATACATTCATTGCAATGACATCAAAGGCTTTCTACTCAAACGCATCATTTCTTTGTACTGTCTCCATGTTTCCTATACGAGTTAACACCAGTGATGCAAAATAGTACATCACCACTAGATGGCGCTGGGACACCGTTCTACATTTTGTTTCCTTGCAAATGTATTTTTTCAATTTTGGTATTTTCTTATATTTAGGATTTACGATGCCTCCAGGAGTTGTAGGAAGTAATTTGTGAGAATGACAATAGAATTAGCTTCAGATGGAGGGTGTCATTGTTTTTAGTTTATTGGGAAGCACTTTGTGATTTTTATCTGCGAAAGGTGATGTATATAAATACAATTTACTTACAGATTGAGAGGTGCAAATACAAACTATTGATAGAAGGTTTTAAAGCAGCTTTTTTTCTTTTTGTGCATGTCCCCCATAAAACACCATGCATTCGCTGATGCCCCAGTGGTGTGTGCTACGTCTTATCGGATGCCCCACCACACCCACACTCATTGATTGTTTCCTTTTACTTTTCAGACACAGAAAGGACCACCATCATCATAATCCATCATACCACAGTCAGAGTGGAGCCAGACCCCATGACAGCCATTCAAGGGAGGGAGCAAAGGCCGAGCAACAGCCTTCCCGCCCCCGTCATCGACGGCAGAGGCACGACACAGACTCTTCTGACAGGGGGTCTCCAGCCCGCAGTAACTCTGCCTTCCACAAGAAGGCCCCCGCTGGTGCCACACAAAGCCACAGGAGACGCCACGACACAGACTCGGACGACTAATGTCCCGCGCTCCCCCACCAAAACCAGAGATGCATAGTGCACACGCAGCGTTTTGGGACCTCCTGGATTATGGACCGCCAGGAAAATTGTGATGCTTCTTACGTTGAGCTTTATATCATACTACTAGTTCCTCATGTGGGAAAGATGAGTTTGGTGTTTCTATTGAATTTTGGTGATGAGCTCTTTTTGTTTCCAAAGCAGTTTGTCATTAAATTCACAACTGGGTGTATTTGTTTTGCTTGTTTGTCCAAAACCTTTTTGGCTTTGATTTTTCCCAAAAAAAAAAATCCTATGAGGCGAAAGTTCAGCTTATAATTTTTTCTAACATACATTAGCTGACACTTTTCCCTTCTCATTGAAACATAGTATTGTAATGTGGACACAGTTTTAATTTCATAAATTATAAAGCATATTGTATTAGGATATAATTAATAAACCAATTTTAGGTTTTTAGTTGAAATGGCTTCGATTGATTCTTTTTGATGCTGTATGATACTAGTGGAATGCTGTTCACTCAAGAGTGTAGTGCTTGCATTTGCCTTGAATGGGTTTGAAAGAGGAGATATTGCATGCTGATACCTGGGGGGTGCACACACACACACACAAAAGAGCAAGATGTTCATTAAGAAGAGTGCCAAATACCAGACTGGTCTTTTTTTATGACTGAGTACCGTTCTGCTGCCACACACGAACCAAGCTGATGAAGCAGCGGGAGCAGAGGCCAGACAAAGCCACCCTATGAGGGACTTGAGGCTCAAACTACTACGCCTTCCACCACTACCACGCTCTCCTGCCATGTTTTATAGGCTTGGCTGCATTAACCATGGCAGCCTAATCAACCTGCAAGAATGCTAGACTGCCACCCTTACACAAAGTGAAGCAGGGTGTGCTCTTCACATTACTGCCTTAACCTCGACAGTGGGTGGGTCATCACTTATGGGAATTGTATTTCCTCCTCATTTCGTGATGATTTTGAGGTTTTTCCACATTTTTTTCTTGAGTATTAACTGTTAAGTGTAACAGTTAAGATTGGTATTACAAGGATTTTTTATTAATCTGTTGAAGTACCTTGCAAAAATATTCATACACATTGAAGATTTCACACTACCAGTGAAAGTATTGTGATAGATTCTCAATTAGATTTGGGTTAGTGCTTTGATTGTATGAGCCATTCTAAAATGAATATTGATCTAAACCTTTCCATTGTAACTGGTTCTGTTTACAAATTCTCAACTCAAGCCAAGTGCTTGATGCCCTTCTTGCCTGGCCTCTGTTTAGTCGGATGTCCATGCCTCAGCAGGTTTGAAGTTCATATTTTCTATCCATTTTCATGTTCCTTGGTCTTCATGATGCCTTTACTCCTAAATTATTCTAACAAACCACTGAGGCACTCACAGAGCTGTATTTAAGCCAAGATCAAATCGTACATTGCTTAAATCCATTTAACAACTAAGACTTTGTCAGGTGGTTTCACTGGATTTTAAGGAAATTAGGGTAACTCATACCTCCTAAATAAAAATAGATACTTTTCAGCTAAGAATCCTATTTCACAAAAAATGACTGGATATGCAATTCTTTAAGTGACAGTTATTGAAAGCTTTACAATTCAGTTTTGAATGTGTAGTACAATAAAACTCCAGAATCATTTTGTAGCCGGTCACTTTTATTGCAATGTGTGACCGCAACCCTCCACAAATCTTGACAAACATCAACATCGACAGACTTATTGCAATATTAGAACATTTAGGCAATTAGAAATCAAAAATAACATAATGCACCAACAACAGAAGGAAACGCCAACATTTTGTAAGACAAATCTTGGAAAAATAAAGGCATTTGTTTGGCTTTTTGTTTACATCAAAGATGGTGGCACTTTGATGCAGCTGATTTTGGTATTGCTTTCAAAATGCTATTTCCCCAAACTGAGAAGAATCAAGCATGCGATCAGCTGCCTAGAACCTTAAACTATGGCACCAAACAGCTCAATATATTTCACACAGTACACTCACAGATAAATGATTATAGAGTTAATGGGATAAGTACTCAGTAGGCAAGGAGCTTCTCGTCTGGGTAAAGATATAAACACCCAGTAGACGTGCTTGCTCTGAAAAAGCTACATATGATCAACCTGAGACTCCTAAATAGAAAAATCAAAACCGATCCAGTGCCCATCTGACACCATTATACAGATAGTGTGCGATCACTGCAGTATGTTCACTTCCATCAATTTTTTTACAAAAAGCTGGTGAGTGTTCACAGACGAGAGCAATGTCAGTACAAATGGTTAATGCCAGTGTTCTGTTTAAATTCAAGATTTGTTACATGTTACTGCAGCAGTTTCAAGTAGTGCATCAGTATAATTCGGTTTATTTCAACACACTCTACCTCCCCTCTGATCAGTCCCTACATTACCTAACTGAGGCCTTTTGATTGTGTTGAGTTTCTGGGGCCAAAATATTCTGGTAAATTTCGTCTCTTAATTTCTTTGTCAAAGTTAAAGCCACCCAACAGCCAAGAAAAGTCAGTGCAATAAGATCCCTATTACCAAAAATTATTTACATTTACATAAAATAAAGTGTACTAACAAAAGCTTTACAAGATTAGAAAAACCCCACCACTGGCCTATGTATAGGAGATCAAAGCTGAGCAGAGGGACGGTCTCCAGTATGGGGTTGATTCAGTTTTACTTAGAAAGGAGAAAACATGAGGGATTGGGTGGAACAGAGTAATTTCTTAAATGCTCTAGCCGTTAATGGTTTTTGAGCTGATTAGACAGCCAATCAAGTCCTTCATAGAGACCGTCTCCAGTAGTGGCACAGGTTGCCTGGATGTACCAGTTTCTGTTACGCAGGGAGTGAAGGTTCAACTTGTCAGTCAACTCTGCAGCATTCATGGCATTTGGAAGGTCCTGTAATCAAATCAGGGAGGAACATTTTAAAAGCTAGCACCTAGAAAAAAAAAATAGAGGGCTAACAAAGAAAATGGCATTTTTAAGGCTTTTGTTACTTACTTGTTTGTTAGCAAACACTAAAAGCACAGCATCACGCAGTTCGTCTTCAGCCAACATCCTCAAGAGCTCTTCCCGAGCTTCAGCACATCGCTCCCTGTCATTGCTATCCACGACAAAAATCAGACCTAAATGTATATTTTAAAAAAAAAAGACAGAAAAGAGTGATGAGCATTTTTCCACAGCAGTTGGTCCAACAATGAAATATAAAAGTGATCAAAAATTACCCTGTGTGTTCTGAAAATAATGACGCCACAGTGGTCGGATTTTGTCTTGACCGCCAACATCCCATACTGTGAAACTGATGTTCTTATACTCTACTGTCTCTACATTGAAACCTAAGGAAGAAAGCAAAAAAAAAAAAAAAATGAAAATGGCATTTTAACCAACAAGTTTTAGCAGGCAATTAGAAATCTGTCTTATTGCCTGTCCAGCTATGTGACCCACCTATTGTTGGAATGGTTGTCACAATCTCTCCAAGTTTAAGCTTGTACAAAATAGTTGTCTTTCCTGCAGCATCCAAGCCCACCATTAGTATCCTCATCTCCTTCTTCCCAAACATTTTAAAGAGCCCCGCAAACATATTCCCCATGGCTGCCGGTGATGGGAAAAGAAAATCACTTCAGGAGAAAAACGGTGCGATAAATCCGCCAAATCTGAGGATAAACAGAAACAACTGGTGAGCAATGAAGCAACAAATTGCTGCTCAATTTAGTACCATGAGAAGTTTTGATAATGTGGACAAAATATCTTGATATATTGAAATTAAATTCTTAAGATTTGCTTTGTGTTTACGAATGCAGACATGTCTGAAATATTTTTCTCTTGTGGTGATTGTGTATCCATTCACTGTAAAACCGCAATAATTTTTCCACACCCATCGGAAGAGAGTAAATGTAGCAATCTATATCTCTAATGCAATGTTGGCAACACCAATCTCCAATTGGTGCCTTTATCAGACATAGAAATCTCAAAGTCAGCTGTTTCCAAACAAACTGTTGAGTGAAAAAGAAAAAAAAAGTAAAACTGTGAAAAAATTAAGATAAAAAAAAACAAAAAAAAAACACAGTTATTAGATACCCAAAATAAAAACGTTTAAGACAAGCAAAATAAATGTAATTTACAACACTTTATTCATTCATGTTGTTAGTGGCATAAAACATTTTTAGTATACATTTTTATTAGACTCTTGGATAAACAACCTTTGCACACAGAAAAAGATAAGGATATAAATTCTTGACTAATTACAATCTCCAGCCAATGAAATACTCTAAACAATGAAATACTGCTTTAATCTTGTTTTATTTAATGTATTTTTCTGGTGTGAAAAAGTGTTGATGCCCTTCCTGATTCCCCTTTGTTTTGTATGTTTGTCACACGTCAGTAATAAAGTCAAAGATAATACAAGTAAACATAAAATTCAGTTTTTAAGTAAAAGTGTTTAATATTGAGGGAGAAAAAAAAAAATCCAAACCTTCATTTCAGAAAATGAATATCATGCCAAGAGTAAAATGTGTTGGTGGTAGTGTGATTGTCTGGGACTGCTGTGTTGATTCAGGACCAGGAAGACTGTGATAAATGAAATCATGAATTCTGCTGTGTACCACACAGGCCTAGTCAAAGTTGTGATCCAAATTCTATTGGTATGCTGTAGCATGACCTTAAAACGGTCACCCATGAACAAAAATGCTTCAATGTGGCTAAATTACAATTCTGCAAAGATGAGTGGGCAAAACAAATCCTCTATGGCACTGGAAATGACTCATTGGAAGTTTCAAGATCAAATGAATACAGTTACTGCTAGAGTGCCCTAACTAGTTATTAGGTTAGGGGGACTTTCACACAGAGCCATGCAGGTTTGGACTTTTTCCTCCTTTAATAGTAAAACGCCTTTATTTAAAAACGGAACTTTGTGTTGGCATGTGTTCTCTCTGACTAATATTTAAATTGGTTTGATGTTCTGAAATGCTGAAGTGTGACAAACAAGCCAAAACAATAGGAAATCAGAAAGGGGAAAAACACTTTCACACCATTGTATGTGATCATCCTACTTCTTCATGAGACCTGTAGACAAATAGTGTAGTGAAGCTTCTGTGGAACAAATTCAACAATTTTATTTTTTAATAAATGTGGTAAATAAATCCCCACAGACACGTCAAATAAAAAAAAAATACACTAATGGTGTTAGTAATTTCTTAATTTGTTTCAGAGTAAGTTATTGTACAGACATACATGGTTGTGAATGGTTCAACTGAAGATTTGCTTTAACTTCTCTTTAAATAGTCCTACATAGTTAGGGTTAAAAAAAAAAAAAAAGAAAACTGTGCAATGCATTTTATCGATTAACATGGATGTAAGCTGACAATCCAAAACATTTACAGTAGTATTTGCTTCGTGAGGATTATGTGTCACCTGGGGCCATTTATGGATCCTTAATTTCCCATCCAAGAAACCACGCAGGCTGCAGCAGCTTTTACAGCTGACTGTTCAGGGTGCGGTGCGAAAAGTTGCCCACCTACCTAAACAAACACCCACAATAGTATGCTGCGGTACAATAACGCCAAAGGAAGCACTCCAACTACATGGTATTTAAAACAATTCACGCTATTATATATTTTAACAACCTAGCATATAACATGAGGGGAAGATACGAAGCTAAGGACAGCATCGTCGAGAGAAACTAGCTGTCCTAGCAGTAAGTTACTCTGCTTCTGAATGTGTTGTTACCGCAAGCACTTGAAGCAGTTTTATTTAGCTTGTACAAACAGCTCTGCCTGCATAACTACAGCCTACAGTAAGATTTTACAGAAGATTAAACATTTAGTTTTGTTCTAAATTGTTTCAACTCACTCGCTCGATATGTTTTCTTCCCTTAAGGCGTTTCCTCCTGTACAGGAAAATGGCGATGATTTGACACGTCAGAGGTTCCTGTAAAACTTCAGCGTTCACAGACCGGGAGACATCGCCCCCTGTGGTCGAGGAGAGAATCGCACGCACATGTTGAAGGGGGGATAAAGATTTTCTGCTACAGGTCGGAAATTGAATCGGAATACTTTTCTCCTAGAAGAAAACTGTGTAGATTTATTTGGCAAGTTTAAATGCACCTTTGAAATATGAAAAAAAAAAAAAAATCAAGAACTAAAGATAAAACAGAAAAACTAAACCTAAGGTTTATTATTCAAATTCAAGCTAAATGTGCCTTGTATGCTATTGTAAGTGAGAAATATTGACCAAAATTGTGTTTGTGCAAGATTATATTTGTGGACATATCCATATTGTAAAGCTGATTTCCTGTGCAACTCAGTGGAATCCATCTTTTACTGTCTGTTTTTTTTTTTTTTTTTTTTTTTTAGGTTGAACCTATTAAAACATTAAGTATCATGTGAACATTCTTATTTTGTTTTATTTTATTTTATTTCCTAACCAGGTTCAATATGGGTTGATTAAAGTAATTAGAATGCCACAGAACATATTTGCAATGGTCAGTGTTATTCAAACAGTACTATAGAGTTAGAATTGAATTTATTTATTTTATTTTCAGAAGATATACTATTTTTGCACACCCTGTTCATGAAGTAGTCAACCAACAGGGGAAATTGACTTCATACATTGACAGAAGTATACCCCTCTGTGTTTTTAAATTCCAATTCATCTGTTTCTCTTTAAGAGCTCTGACTTTAACATGTCCAGTCTCCTCTTCCTGACCTTTACGAAAGCATTTAAAATGTGACTAAGTAAGTCTTGATGCCTATTACAAAAGACAATGCTACAGTTAATCCAAAGGTTTAAACCGGTGTAAGTTGATAAAAGCCTAAAGCAATTCTTGATACAGAAAAAATAATGTAATTGTTATCAGGAACTTCAAACTTCGGTTTTGTTTTCTTCTTCTTATTATTTTTAGTTATGCTTTTCAATATTTTGTAAAAGATTCAACACCTTCCATTTCACACAGTGGCTCCAGCAGCCACATCTCTCCAAATTTTCTCTAAAAAAATTGGAGGATATCAGATGCAAAGTAATTCAGAATATGCAACCAGTCAAAATATTGTTTGTGGCCCCATTACTCACTTATTCCTCCAATATTGCAATAGTACTCCACTTTTTTGTGGTCAGCTCCATAATGTAGAGCTGAGGATCCTCTGTAACAGATGCCTGTGAATGACTCAACATATAAAATATTCTGAAGTTATTGCCTGACCTAGAATACCAAACATATTGTTCTTGGTTGCATTTTTAGGAAGTGATCCTAATCCAAAATGATGCCATTATTTCCTAATGTCAAGGTTGCAGAAACCACAGGACACCTCCAGATTTCGGAATGGAGACTAGGGGTTCTTACTTAATACTAGACAGGAAGTCATTATGTTATGGTTGCTAAACTCTGTCATCATCTCATTAACAATGGTTCCATCATTAATTAATTTGTTAATTCATTCTTCCACAACAGCTAGACAAACTCTCAAGCTTTGGATTGGGTGCACCAAAAACTGCAACATAATCATTGCAAATTAATGATGAAAAAAAAAAAAGCACAATACTTTTCTGAACCGGCACTATTTTTATTTGGACTGATGTGATATAAACTAAAGACTCATTCTTTTACATTCTTAAGATCCTTTCGATCTTGTTGTTATTGCTTCATTCAAAAGGCACCATCTGTAATAACATGGATGAGTAACAGAGTGTTTTATATGGAAATGTAGCATGTTTAAGAAGGCACAGCAGTTGTTATGCTACTTCCAATGATTGGATCACCTGTCACATAATATACTGTATACTATGCAACACAAACCTCTTAAATTATGCTAAGAATTCCTTTATATTTCGCTTTCAAGCAACTGGATATTCTTATAAATTATCATATAGTTATCAGGATTATCATATTTTTCTCAGATTTAGGCCAATTGAACACTCATTTATTTTTGAGTTCTTCTCCATGATTATGAAGACACGTTGCGCAGTGTCTGTTAATTAATTAGTAAAGAAGTCTAATGGAGAGCAACAAAATAAATACCAGGTATAGAAAGCTTTTTCTAGCATTTGAAATAATGTTTTTTGAAATCCCCAAAATTCACTATAGAATGCCAAATTTTCTGTTATTAGCACTGGTGGCAAACAGGTGGCATGTATGTTACATATATTGTGTTGAATGTTTCTCATTAAGCTGAAGAAAATGTAAAAAATAACATCAATATATTATGACATCAAGGAAGACCCCAATTTGAGTAAATATCAAACCAAACGCTATTCACGTCGTGGCTCTAGTGTAAAAGGGTAAGGATGCTATACTGGTGTCTCTGCAGTCCAGACCTGCTGCACTAAGAGATTACAGTAACAAAGTAGCTCTTGAGATGCTGAGCAACTGAGTATACAAGCTAAGAAACAATAGAAACTGACAACTTGATAACAACAGAAATGGATCACTTCAGCTCCCAAGTGCCTTCAGGGCTATTTATAAAACTAGGCAGCACAGTACAGTCACTAAAAATCATCAGTTTGAACCATTTCTCATGGCTCTCCTTTGTTTGCTTAAATAAAGTCAATATTTCATCTCAATGTCAGAATTATTTTTACACCCTCAAGAGAGAAATTCTTAATCTTGTTTGGGTAACTTAAGATATGTATTATTATTATTATTATTTTTTGCAACTTGAGTATCCTTTCCCTGCACAACCAGGCCCCTAAGGACATGACTAACCATGCTATTGTTGAGAAAGTTGAATTTTAACCAGGGTCAACTATGCCCACTAACCCCAGCAGAGGGGGCAGCAGGAGGGGAGAAGGCCCGAGGAGAGCAGCAGGAGGGGAGAAGGCTGAGGGACCACACAGGGAAGGCGCATAATGCCATCTCACTCTTCAACAATAATTTGTGGTTTTGCACTGCTGAATAGCTGAAAGATTGCTTTCAGCACCTGCTGTACTTTTAAATGAGTGGATGGTAATTATTGCAACAATAATTTAGTTTCTTGTAGAGTCACATATTCAGCAGGGTTTGTTGGTTTTCCTGTTTTTTTTTCCTTTTTCCTCTTTGCTTTGCATATTTCCAACTAGATTGCAATTTGCTCAAACATTTTAACCTAAATCCTTCTCTGTGTGTTTCGCAGACCACCATAGATCAAGTTATTTTCATTTTGCCTTGCACGAATGTACAGAAGAATTTTCTACCTGTTTTTTTTTGATATGCACAAATGATACAATGACTTGATGATTGTATCTCTGAGAAAGTATCTCTGAGAAATTCAGTTTTGATCTGAGAAATGCACCAAGGTGAACTGGAAGGCCACCTTACACTGAAGAATTGTAACATGATGGTAGAAGGGCCTTACCCAGAGTGACCTTCAAGCAGGAATGACTTCTGATTCACGTCAAATTTATTTAAATAGCCTTGTATTGTACATGCAGAAAATACCCCCCCCCCCAAAAAAAAAAACACAAACAAATAAAAAACAACTAAAATAACCTAGACACAAAATAATAATAAAAAAATCACAACAAGGGACTAATAGGTGTTGCAAGTTCAAGATCTAATGAAAAACTATTTTAGGGTTTTGGTAAAGCTGCTGCATGACCTTGTGGTCTTTTTCAGTAAATCTAGGTGCAATAGCTCACCTGACTTTTCTGATCATTTCGGTATTTGCAATGGTAAAAGACCAGAAAGGTAATGACGTTATGACCCACCTAACGACTTTATGACAGACAGTTTAGTGTAGACAAAACATGGAGATTGAGATCTCACCAACATCTGGCTTCTAGGAAGTCATGAAAAAGACAGGAGAAATGGGTTGAAACCAGCATAAAGGCTTTTACGTTTAAAGTCTGATATGTGAAGGCACAGATTAAATTCTTAAAATCCGCCACAAGATTAACTTCAGTTCAAAGCTGAAATGCCCTCCTTTGACAGCATTAGGTGCCAAATGAAAGGGTACTGTCAGAAAAGGCCCATATATTTCATGCAACAACTTTTTTTTTGTTTAAGTTTCCCAAATGGACAACATATCTGCACACATGCCTCAGTGATCCACACTGCTATGTTTGACCCATCAACTTTATATTTCTCCCCAAAGGGAATACAATCTTCACATAATATTTAAAATATTTCCAAAGTTCTAGAAGGTACAGTGCAAATAAATTCACATTATCAAGGCCAACCGCTCATCTGCTTCCTAAAAGTTTACTCGCCTACAGATGCATCCAACAGTGTTTCAGTTCGTGGTTTGACTAATTTTGGTTCATCAGTTTTTTGAGAACAAAGATTTTTTTTGTCTTGTCAAATAAATGTAATTATACATTATTTCTTATGGTTTAGATAACAAAACACTCACTCTTTCTCCCTGTGTCTGCATTTTGAACTACATTAGTTATGAGACAATTTTCCTGTGGGCATGATTTTGTAAGAACTGTGCCCTGCCTCTTACCCCGCAACTGCTGGAAGTCCATGAGAGCATGGGTTAAGCGGGAATAGAAAACAAATATATGGGTTAGGAAACAGCTAGAATAATCAAACAGGTTTCAGGTTAAAAAAATTATAACCTGTATCACTTCAAAAATTAAATGTTTATTCATGTAGAGAGTATAAAACCTGCACTGTTTCTATCAAATTCCACTGTAGTCTGGTTTCACATAGGCAATGCTCTGTTCAATTCCCATCAGATAAGCAAACATATTTCTGGCATATTAAATATAAAAGCAAGCGTTCAGTACAGCTGCATGTTGGGTTGCAACAAGACAAATGCATCTCTTATTTATTTTTCTGTTTCTCAACTCTTAATTTCTAAGTGCTCTATCTTTAGCTGCTGACCATAGCCAACTCACATATGTATTCCCTTGCAAAATAAATAAATAAATAAATAAATAAATAAATAAATAAATAAATAAATAAATAAATATATAAAAAACTCCATAAAAGATATATTCAAGTTGAAAACAAAATTGCTTTTAAACCTTGTCTTGCAATAAGAGATTCTTATATTCTTGGATGAGCAAGCTGAATCCCAATGAAATATAAAAAGCCAAAGTTTTACAAGACAACCCACTGAGTTCACTGGATGGACAACATCATAGCAGATGCACCTACCATAGAAAATGCGAAGGTACAGTTTAGATCCTTAAGGTGATGTTAAATCCACCATAGTCCGTGTCAAACCCAACGGTAATATCCAACTGATCGTTGCTCTTCGTCATCCTTGTTTTCGGCTTCATATCTCGCTGGATACTGACAGTTGTTATGTGTGGACAGACGACTGGAAATAGGACAGTAGGGGGGTGTATATATTACACACACACCCCTCTGAAAGCACACACACAAACTAATTTTGATGGCACTGCTGGTGATGGTACACGCCTAACAACTTTTCCCCCCAACACATACACAAACGCAAGAACAATGACATTTTCACCCTGTTCTTTCTTTTTTTTCTTGATTTATTTTTTTAAACCTATTCTTTATTCTGGTAAAATGTCACTCCTGGAACTCTTATGCCCACCTGGGGGGCACATCCTCATGGGAGATGGCTACAGTAAAACTCTTGGAAGTTCTTTCAAGGCAGTGTCCCTCTTCTGGGAGAAAAATCATCTTTCATGCGCATTTCCGCCCATGTGGAAGTTACCTACATCATCAACCACAATGTATTTTCAGTATTTCTTAGTTACTTATAGCAAAATAATTTATGGTTAATGGGTCTTAAAACAAGTTTCTGAATGGAAGAGGGCTGCCAAGGGGCAAAACAGGCTTTGCAGCAGGAAGTGGATAAGGTCTCAGTAGGGGCCTGACTCCCCTCTGAGACAAGGCCTAGCAAGGATAAAAACACTCAGTCAGGGGCTTGGGAATGCTGGTGTGTGTGCGTCTGTGTCAAACAGTGCCATAGAAAAAGAGTGTGTGTCTGTGCACAAGCTTTTTTTTCATCTGTAACATATTCTCTGGTAGTTTCATAAATTATTACACTTAGTTGAACAACCAATTTCAGATTTGGGGTTTGTATTTTGTGGCTTAAGTAATCTTAATAATTGTGGTAATGGAAGCGTATTATGAAATGGCCCCTTCGACAACCAATAGACAGTTGTGTGAGTCATACAAAGGAGCGGGTTTGGGCTAAACAAGGCTGGAACTCGGATGGACAAGCATGGGATACCTCCCTCTGCGTCTCATGTACTGGATTATCGGGCGGGCCAAATCCCAAAGGTGGTGTGAAGCAGGAAACAAACCGAACATTATTGCAACGACCTGTATCGCTGCCATGAGAGGGTCCATGCTGGCTTCTTCCATTGGCAACAAGTGCCATTGGGCACCCTACCCCACGCCTCTCACAGCAGGGGGCGCTGTAGAGAAAGACGGGCTGGGGCAAAAGGATAAATGTGCACCAGTGTCGCCTGCCAGTCACCTTTGTATGGTGATTGTTGGCGCCCTGAAAAGGTCGTTAAGGGGATTTACATAAAATTTTGCACTCCGCCCTGGATACGTTCAGAAATGTTTGCTTTTGTGTTACGACATGAAGGTTGCCTAGTATTTTGACAACACAGAATAATGGAATTAGTTGTATGAGCATCGTCAAATTGTTTGACAGGTGAAAATATAACATGAAAATAAATGGCTGAGAATGGAAACCATCAAATTTGACAAAAAAACCCAAAAAAAAACACCTTCATTAACATCAAATATGTCTCCTCCACCTAGTATGTCAAATTATAATTTTTACAGACCTATCATTTCAGTTTGAGCTCCAAGTTTGTGCTATAGTTTGACAGAAATATTACTTTTCATTTGCAATCCTTTCACCTGTCCAATCACAACTGGCACTTTATTTATGCAAGCCATTTGTGTCGATGGGTAGATTTCCTGGGACATCCGTGACAGATGGTTGAGACAAGCTTCTGAAAGACGTATTTCTTCAGAATGAACATGGGGCCCTCTGGTGAGGGAGGGACAGTGTATGAGGACTGGGAATCGCTGGCTTGGAGGATGTGGGTATACTGGCAAGGTGTAAGTGCACACATTGAACAAATCGTCCATGCCAGAGTGCTGGATTTCCTGAAGGATGACTTGGTTCTTCGTGAGGTTACCGGGGTCCAGCTCTTCAGGTTCCCACCATCCTCTCATGCCCCTCACTGAACCGGATATTTCATCACAGCCAATGAACTAAGAGTACCACTTTGACTGGTGTAAAATCTGAGTCCACATATGCTACTCTTGAATCTCACCTCCAAGGCTCTGATGGTGAGCCATTTCAAGATGAAACAACAGAGAGGATAAAGGTATTTCTTTGAAAGACTTTCTTCTTTCTTTTAGAGGGTTGTATTGAAGTTGATTCATGTTTGTTATGCATACAGGTTTTTATGAGTTGTCCCTCCCATGTTCTCTGTTTTAATCCATATCCCAATGGAAGAGGCTTCAAAGATAGTGTGAACCTCTTGCACTTTTGAGGACACGACTGCACTAAAACATATTGCATCCTTACGAAAAAAGTCATGTCCATCTCAGGATTTCAGAGTTTTTACTTTTGCTGTTGAAACTGAATTCTTTGTATGGCAATTTAAACTTATTTCTGCAACATCGAGACATATAAGAAATTGAGAGAGTGATTATAAACAGCCTCTTGAGAAGGCAGTGTTCAGAGGCAACTGAACACTGCCATGCCCAGATCATAGTGTTCCTCTTCGATGTTGAACTTTTATGGTTTGCAAAAAATCTGCTCAAGTTAACAACTACATATTAAAAGCTCCACTAGATGATAAGTGAGGCCACAAATGCCACAAAGAATGATGGATGGATGGATGGATGGATGGATGGATGGATGGATGGATGGATGGATGGATGGATGGATGGATGGATGGATGGATGGATGGATGGATGGATGGATGGATGGATGGATGGATGGATGGATGGATGGATGGATGGATAGGAAACTAGTGTGCACTCTACACTCTACTAGATATCACTCCAGAGGGTCTCCCTGGTGAAGTGTATCGTGCATGTCCCACCAGGAGGAGACCAAGAGGAAGACCCAGGACACGCTGTAGAAACTATATTTATCGGCTGGCTTTCGCAGGCCACCCGAGAAATCCCCATAGGATCAGGCTTAAGTAGATGGGGAGAAGATAGTCAAGTGTAAGAAAAATTTAATAACTATGGTTTTATTAAACGTAGTTAAATGACTCTAATAAAACATCTAACAGCAGAAGGTTGTTAGAGGTTGTCTAGTTATTTGAGTTTGAACATGGGTCATAATGTTTCATATTTCATAAGATGAGAGGGACAACTGGCTTAAATAGGACAAAACCTAGATTTTCCAATGCAACACAATACAATACATACAAAAAGACTTTATTGAACCCAAAGAGAAATTAAATGTTGTAATTCATATTAATTCAGATTCTTCAAAAAGTTATTGTAGATTGTGATGGCTGTTGGCAGGAAAGATCTTTGTTTGTTCGCTTTCAAAACAAAAAAAAAATGAAACACACCTAAATTGCATATTTTATCATAATTTATTTGAATAATTTAACATGCAAAAATAATTCATTAGAAAGAGAAAAATATATTTTTACGTTTAAACATAATAAAAATCAAGGAATGGAAAATAATGTCTGCATAAAAGCTACATTTAGCTGAAAAAAATGTGAGAAGTGAAAAGAGAATAAAAATAAAAGTAAGACTGGGTATGAAATGGTTGCTATGGTTGCTGCTGAAATGGGGGCAAAATGACTCAGTTGTCCTGGTCATCAAAAATACTTTCAACCTACTGAATGAATTGATGTGTTTAAACATTGCTGGATTGATACTAAACATGTTTAGTTCAAAGCCCTTGGCTTTCTATTAATTCACTTATAAAAATAAAGGTACATTTAATTAGCATGCAGTTCCTATGCCAAATATATCATTTGTCAAGTGTTTGTTTTGATCAAATGTATGCATAAGGGTGTTTGTTTGCATGTTTGGCATGTGTGTCTCATCCAACTGTGCACCTGTCTGCCCTGAGGCGGGGAAGATATGGCACTTGTGCTGTAATGCATTAGAGGGCCTGTCATCATGCTTCACTGAAGGCCTCGGACAAGCTATTTGACACTCATGACAGGGTCAGAGGTGTAAACCTGCTTGGAGTGACAGTGAGATGGACACACGCTGGCAAAGATGAATAAGGTCACAGCCCCAGTCAATTGCAAGTTGTTGCTTCAAGGTATTTTGTTGCGCTTAGTACAGATGCAGTCACATTCCTATAGATATGGCAATTTTCATCTTTTCAGAAACTGCTAAAATCAGTTAAAACAAAAGGCTCATCTGATTAACTTTTAGTCCTCATCTAAACTAACAGTACTATGACATTTACAGGTCTGGGTATTGATCTTTTCACAGAAACTCATGTTAGAAACTGAACTATCCATCAAAATGTACTTCATTGAGATACTGGGCTGTATTGGTAGATAGTAATACTGCATTTCCAGAAGAGATTGTTCCTGAATTTGGAGTAAGAGTTGTTTTAATTGCTAAAATCATCCAGAATGCAACATTCACTAGCTGCATTTCCATTACACATATGCGCAGAACACATTTTCGTACTTGCTGTGTTTCTATTACATAAGAAACACAGTTAAAATCACTTGTGAATAAGTTTGTTCACACAATAAGTTATTTAAAAACATGCTGCGCCATCATCCTCGCATCACTTCCTGTCAGCTTCTATGTATTTTCCGCCATAACTAATATGCAGTTGTTGATCAAAGAATTCGTGTGATGTGAAAATTGAAGTTTTGCAAAATACACTAATTTCAATGGAGCCGTAAAACCAAGTCACCCTAGTGCAAAAACCTTTTATCAAAAAAAAACGTGTTTTTTTTTCTTTCATTTTTTTAAATTAATGAGGAAATTTAACTTTGTAATTCCAATTTGTGGAATTTTTAAGTCAATGGGAACGCAGCCATTTACATTTTTTGAAAACACTTTGTTAACTTGCTTGTAAAGTCAGGATGAACGACGTATAGGTCTGTAAAAGACACAATATACTAAACAGTTTAGTTGATTCTGCACAACATGGACATAATGCCACAATGCATTCTAAAGTCCCAAATCCTTGTTAAGTCCTTGCATCTTTCCAACCAAACTGGATCACATCAAGAACCTTCTATCCCTTTATCTTGGTTAGATCCTTTAATCCCTCACCCATTTTCCATTCTTTCTTCTTTTTCTCCCCTCACATCAAATGGCAACTGTTTGGTTGTCCGGCTCTGGAACATTGAGTATTCATCCTTGCAGTGAACAAAAGGAAAGTGACCATATGAAGAAAAAGGAAAAACAGTTTAATATATGTGAGGATGCTAAGGATCTGTATAAATCTCAAGATGTTTTCTCCACTTGCAGTTTGTGTTGCCAAGGAGACCAATTATTTCCAGAAAGTAATAAATTGAAAGACTAATATATAGGGACTTATATCACAGTTTTCCAATCCTCAATCTCTCTCCTTTCATGGAATATTGAAGAGTCTACGTATCCTTTATCAAACATTTTAAATGTTGAAGTTGACAGAATGCGATGCAGAAAAATTAGCCAAAATCCTAGAAAATGGCCTGAGATGCATGAAACATCCTGTAGGTTCTAGACCTTCCAATTAGGAACTAATGTCATCTATATTAACCCCTCGCCCCCTCCCTCACTCAGCTTTATTGAGGGAAGGACAAGAGGGTTAGGGTTGCCTCAATAAAAACAGCACTAAAAAGCAATTACAGTGCTGAGAAGAATGGGACTTGTCAGTAATTTGCTGTCTAAAACCAAGGAGATTGCAGGTCTGGGGCCGACAGGAATTCTGAGCCTGCAGTGCAGTGTGGGAAAAGCAGTGGGAAGGCAAGCACCACCCTTTGTGAGGTAATTACTGGAACTACCAAAGGCCAGCACCAGTCTCTGCTAATGATAACCCCTCTCCTCTCCCCTACCAGTCACCTTGTAATTGATATACGTGGTCTCAATTACTCAGGAGATGTCCATGATGGTGTGGACACCTTTTGACATTATGCTGAGTCTGTAAATCAAAGAACTAAAACAAAATGTGTGCATTGAATACAGAAATATTTTAAATGGTCAATGACAAAAAGCAAAGAAAGCCTTTGGAAAATGAATATTAACTTAGACTGTGTTCCTGTGGATTTAGGAAATAGATTATTGCTCAGTGTATTGGTTACTGTTCCTGGAAGGTCTTACACAAGTTTAATTCTTTTAAACCACATCAAAAAACTTTTGTGACAACACAGTTTGGACAGAAGCATCTTAAGCTTTGTGTTTACTGGGAGATGTGTTTCAAAAGACTTCTTGCATTGAAATTGGCTTTCTTATTGTTATTTTTATGAATCACTGAAGTAGTACTACCTCACTTAAAACAACAATCATATTATCACAACCTGTTTCACTGTAAAGAAACACAACAATTAACTGAAAATAAGAAACCTAAAAAAAATACTATAAAAAGCTTAAATATTATGCTAAAATAAAACAAGTTTTATGTTTTGTACTAAAACAATACAAAGCCATGCAAGGACAAAACATTACATGTTAAATCTTTTAAAGTACTTGTTAAAAAAATAACATGTTTTTAACAGTTTGTGGCATAGCAGCAATTGGGAAAGTACAACTGTTAAAGTTTTTCATTACAGCTGATAAAAAAGAGAGAGAAAAAAGTGACAGAAACAGAATGTCCCTCTCTGAGTCGGAGTACATTTCAGATAAACAGATTATAATGAAGGCAAAACTCAGCATCTCTTAATGGATTGTGATGAGAAGGTAAAAAAAGAAAACAGATGTTGCTGATCTGTTACTGCAGAAGAGAAAAACTGAGGAGAAAACAAACCCTATCTTGGAGATAGCTAACATCTGACTTTAAGACATCCTACAACACTACATAAATCCTCACCATTAACTTTGCACATTCTCTTTCATGACGTTTTTGGCAGTACAACACTTTGAAGTATGTATTTTAGCTAACGTAGGCAGATTTTCCTTTTTTTTTTTTTTTACTTGTACGTTGTGATTTCTGAAAGTTTATGAAAGCTATATCCGTGCTATATTTTTAAGAGCTGATTAACAGATATATACAAGAACGGTTTAGAAAAGTCATTGATAAACTGTTATGTGAGATAAACTGCTTAAATTCAGATTAGATGGTCCCGGGGCTAAAGGTAAATGTTAGTTAACGTAGCCCTAGACCACAGTGGACTTCTGTAGGCTTAAAACAACTCTAATGAACTCCATGTTTCTTGCCTTTTCACTATCTGTCACATTTGTATTGAGTAGTTATTTACACAAAAGCCTATGATAGTGTACATAGTAAATGGAGGAAGGGGACGTTGTGCCACCTGTCATCTCCCTGTGAAACTAACTGAGCACTGACCATCTAAAGTGTTTTCTACTACCTAGTAGAAATGAGCGGTCGTAAGAAATCAATCAGTAACTGATCATTTAAAGCATGTTTATTTATTTATACATTGCAATAACTTTATATCAGACAATTGCTCTGACCTTAAAGCTTCAAAGTTTCTGTTCTCAGTGTCTGTTTAGTGCAGAAAGATAACTAGTGCTGCACTTCCTACTGTTTGCTTTTGTGTAAATGTGATGCTGGTTTCAAAAAATGTTAACAAATAGCTTTAAGAAAGTTGTTACAACAGTTAAAATTGGAGTTGTTTTCAGATGGTAAAACTCTGATTTGAGCTTGGTCCCTCTCAAATTCTGGCTTTTAGACTCTTGGACTAACTATTCTCCATTTATAATTAATGAAGAAGCCAAACGAATATTCCACAGCAAGTGAGAACATAGCTGCTTATAATATTTACTCTACTACAAAATTATGTACATTTATTGAAAAGTTATTTCAATGTTTTCATTTGTCAAAGCAGCTTAACATATGAACCCCCCCCCCCCCCTCTCCGATAAAATCATAACCACAACCCTCAAGACGATGAGGCTTGCCTTGTCACTACAGGCAATAAAAAAACTACAGTTGTAAGATAATGATAAAGAAAAATAGGATTAACACTGGCGCAAATGGAGATCAAACTGTGACCCTTACACCTCCACAAGCAAGAAAAGTAACCAACACTGGAGAGGCATGCATTCTTATCCTTCCTGCTGAACCGCTTGGAGCTACAGAGAGGTGAAAGGGTGACTAATGAGTGATCATGTCTGCTTCATCCTCCCCTCTCCAACGCCAACCCGCATTAATCTGGTGGATGACCCTTTGAAAACCTTCCAGACGCCACCCCCCCTTCCCACAAACACCCTCTCTCGCTGCCTTCACCACCACTGAGGGACTGCATCTTACAGCAGCATACCTGAACACATGGGGTTCCTTCTGAACTTTAAAACGAAAAGTAAGAGCATTTAGCGCCACGCTGACACACACCTGTAGAGGGCGGAGCGCATTAGTATGTCTCCCATATCACCCTCCTCCTTTGTTATCTCCCCAGCTTGACTAATGCTCTCTTGTAAGTACAGACGTGGTAAAATTCCTTTGTTGCTCCCAACAATACAAACAAGCACTTCAAAAGGGAAAAGGCTTTACAGGTGTCACATCTTTACTCATGACGGCTGTTCTTTTCTGTCTTCTTTTAGATAACCCGTCATCCTTTTTCACAATAGGCAGAAAAAAGCTGTTTCATTGCTGCACATGTTACAGTTTTTAGGAATTAACTCAATGGAAAAAAAAAAAGATTCAAGGGATAACTACAATGGCTTGAACATAAAACCATTCCTCTTGATTTATTTTCACACATTTTGTCACATTACAAATACAAGCTTTGCTATACATTAATGAAACTTTATTCAAGGTGTCAAGGGTATTAAGAACACAGACGTGAGAAGCATTGTCACTTACAAGTAACACAGAGCTCAGTGTAACTCAACTAGCTCATGTATTCAGTGGAATAAAAAGATTTACAACATTTTTTTTTAAGATGAACAATATTTAAAAATGTTTCGGACTCATCAATCATCTGAGCTCTGGTTCTGTTCTACATCTGGGCGAAGTGGTGTTTTCAGAGAGTTGAAGGAGACGCTTTGAAATGGAGGGGGATGTTCTGATGTTAGACAGAAGAGCACATTGACATCAAAAGACTGGCTTCAAAGTCAGTTACATAATGAAGTGCCCACACACTGCTCTCGTCTGTGTAGATCAGTTAAGCCTTGTCACCTTTGGAGTGTACGACCTACAACGAGGAGGTTTGAGTATCGCATTCTTTAAGGCTACAGTCTAGATATAAAACATTTCATGTAAGGTGTGGATTGTTAAACTTTGACCAGTATATTATGCATTTATTTTTCATTTAATTCCGTCTTTCAACTTGTTTTCAAAAAAAGTCAAATCAGCCATCTTATGTGAATCATCATCTTTTATGTTAATACCAGGGATTGTGTTGCAGAGGCTTCAAAAGGATTTTTGAGAGAAGCAGTAGCAGATTGTAACCACTGTGTGACTTCTAATCATTTGCATTGTCTCGGGAGCGTGGGCCTCTTTGCATCATTTCACCATATATGCATCCCTAGCCAGTCCCATGACAACATTGTTCTATTGAAATGCAAGGAGAGGTCTGACATATTAAAGGGTTAAACACAGGACATAAAATAGAGAAACTAATTGCAATCAAGGCTATTGTCTCCCATTTATATGGTTATTGGGCTGTGCCACTTGCAGCCTGATGGCGTCAAAGTTCTCACAGTCAGGATGCCACCTCTCCCAATGGAGCCGCCGTAGCCTCCTCCGGCAACTATCTGCTAACAAGGTTCATCTCACTTGGGTGACAAAGCTGCAGCGGGTGGGTCTGACTGAAAGGGGAAGGGTCCATTTCCTTCAGCAAAATACTGCGTTGCTGCAGGGCTGGAGTTTCTGTCTGTCCTGTGATCTTTTTCATGTTTTGTACTTGTTTGCACTCATTTACGTGGTGTAAAAAATGCCAAAGGTCACAATGTGGAATTAGCTGTTGTCACCCTCCCAGTCACTGAAGCAAACCTCAACCTGGCGGTGTTCCAGTAAGTCACACACAGCAACAGTTTTCAAAGTTCCGTAGTTGTCTCTGGCATGAAGAAGGATGTAAATGTTTTAGCATTTTTGTGAGTGTGCTGGAATGCCAAAGTGAGGATATACCCTGGCAGACAACTTTAAACACTATTTATGTAGGGGGTGGCCAAATAAGTCCACATGAATGAAAGGTAAAGGTATCACTTTTTTTTTGTTACTTCCACTTTGGAGGAGTATTTTGTTCATCAAGCTTTCTGTGTGACAATGGCGTTAAGTAGCAGTGAGACCTGGCCTTTGGTGGTGAAGTTGTTGCTTGGCTCAAAGACTATCAGGGGCCCAATGGCTGAGCTGGAGAACTGGTAGGTTTTGTTTATAGTTAGACCTCAACCAGGTCTCTCATTTGAACAAATATCCATCTTTTTCTAAACTCTTATAACTTATACGACTTTTCCCCCCATGTTTTGCTGCACTGTCATAAGAGTCTTTTTTGCTAATAAAATCTCAACAAAGACTAACTATTGACTCATTTATAATAACAATAACTACATTGACCATTATATATATTTTTCTGATGAGGTTAAATTATATGGAGATGAATTTCAATTATTTTAGTGTCTTTTAAAATCAGTCAAAATCTTCTTGAGTGGTATGAATTCCGGCAAGGGAAGAGAAACTCCCTTTCTGGAAGAGCAAAGGTATTGCTCTTCCAATCCCTTGCTCTTCCAAGTGATTGCTCACTAGATTCTTTACCAGAGAAGAATCACTGATAAAGAGGTTCTTCTCTCTTCACCAGAGAAGAATCTTCATCTCTTCTCTGGTGATTCTTCACCAGAGAATCTTCATCTCTGATGATCAACAGTTTTCTTCCTACGTAAACATTTGGCATCAGCAGAAAGAAAAGAGGGAATACATAGGATATTGCAAAAGGTGTAGAACAAAGGTACATGGAGGAACAATAAGATGAAAAGAATTTGGGTGGAAGGCCATCCTAAAATCAATCCAAAGGACTGCTTTATGAGACCTTAAACCTATTGATGGCTTTTTGTTGAGATAATTATTAGAGAAGTAACTGGTTGCTACTCACAGCTCTTCTGTTTGTTACAGTGTTAGGAGCTGATTCCAAGCTGTTAAATGGCCCAGCACAATAACCCAGGGACTACTTGTTCTATAAAATTCTAGTCTCTTTTTCACATTTCCTGTCAGCCTTCATGCACTTTACCTGGAAGGAGAACCATTAGCAGCTCCATGTAGCCATTTAGTGTCTTCAGTGTATGAGTTTATCCAACAAACAAATTTAAACTGAAGAAAACAATATAGATTTTTGAGAGATGTGGGTGTTAAGATCTCTTTCTGCCTTGTGAGTTTCTGGAGATCAGAATGCAAAGAAACGGCATTATACTACAATATGCTACAGTTGAAACACTAAAAAAAGTAACAAAGAAACTTTTTTCTCAGTGTCTGACCTTAATGCAGACTAAATATTTCCTGTATCAAGATCTGCTAACATGCTTGCACACTTATGTTTGCACTCATTGCTGAGGGACAAATCATTCTTTAGTGAGCAACTTCTGAAATCAAAACAAACCTAACATAAGAGGGGTTCATCTTTATCCACATTGACTTAATATTCAGAAACAAGTCACAGAGTTCAGTCTTTTTTTTTATTTTTTATGTTACAGAGTTAGCTTTTAGAAATCTATTACAGGCACCAGGATCAACACCTGTCAGTGGAAAAAAAAAAAAAAAAAAGATGAGGTAAAAAGGCTACAGAGTCACAACACTGCTTCAAAAACACATTTCTGCAAATATATACTTTTACTCACTAATATGTACAAGGCATGTAATAAATAATTATAAAAAAACCCATCAAATCTTAGAAATTCATAAAATCCTAGAACTAGTCTGTACAAAACTTTGGATTTAAGACTCAAAAAATTAGAACAGAGCCACATTCTCCACACAGCAGTCGCCCACATACAGAGTGGATGGTAATCAATGTCATGATCAGTTTCAGAACATACACTGATGGCGGCCGCTCTGTAATCGACTAAGAATGATTCAAAAGTAAAACCTATTATAACAGTTTATTAATATTTTCAGTTCGATCACAGGCTGAACAAAAGCCTGAGACAAACAGTAGTATTACACTGTAAACATGTTTTGTTAAAAATAATTTCTTAGAGATTTTACACCTTTCACCACAGCAGAGAGACTAAATTCAGTGGCACAGTAACAACCCAGCTGTGTGTCCCGGTTTTCATTTCGGTATTCAAAGGTCATCCCAGATAAATAAATATTATTCTGCATTTCTTCTTAAATCAAAGGAGATAGCCTCTATTAATCTGCTTTATCAAAGTCATGAGTAGTGAAACACAGTAAACTGCAATAAAACTCAAAAAAAAAAATGAACATAGACTTTTAGGAATGATAAAAATTAAACACAACATCTTGCAAAATGTATTTAGAACAGGTAACACATTTGATGAAATGAGACAATACTACTAAAAATATACAACTAAACAGGCAAGCCAAAAATTTAGCAAATCGAAAAAATGAAAGAAATATTTTCTTGTGTTATCTGAAATGTGTTGACACACTGTTTTTGTTTTAAACAGAACTGTGAAAGGCGTGGCTCTCAATTGATTTACCCCCTTTTCAATTCTTACTTCCATTTCATATCCATGTGTCATTATTTAACAGTTTGTTTACCTAAAAAGATATGTATTTTAAAAAAAAAAACAGTGACAAAGCCCATGATCATAGAAGTGAACAAACTATACTTATAATTTAATTCAAATTAAAATAACATTTATGGAGTATTACAAATAAAGACACCTGATAAAAACAGTGTAACGTTTAAGTGACCTCCTGCTGTCAGAAAAGAAAATTATGGAAAATTACTTTAAGCTTTCAAAACTGATACATGTAGGCAAGGAAGGCACAAAAAAACATCCATTCGCAAAAGTATGAATGATAAAGCGGCAAAATGATCAGAACGTGTTGCACTGTCTTTTATGTCTTCTATTTTGCTGATTTATTAATCTTTAAATGTATCTTTGTTGAGTATTTGAATTCAGTCATATAATTGTGTTTTCCTCCATCTGCGCCACCTTGTTAATCCAATATTTAGTGTGACACTGAGAAAAACGAGCTCTATTTTATCCTATTTAGTTAAATCTGTATTACTTTAAACAAGAATTTATATATATATATATATATATATATAAAAAAACATTTTTCACATTTTTTTTTTACCAAACTACAATAAGCAGTTTTCTTTCACAGAAAGAATCAGTACATGCAAAGAATACACAAATCACACAGGGATGAAGATGTATTCTATGTAAGTTAATAAACAAACATGAAACAAACATGAACTCATGTTACCTTAGCAGCTTTATAATATGGAAGTATTGATAGCTTCAGTGATGCTGCTCATTGTTTAGTGTAGGGAACAGGAAGTCATTGCTCAGAATCATTACAAACAAAGGTTTTGGTCATTATTTTCCAACAACTGTAAAATATACTGCATAACAGAACTTACATAGCTCGTAAATGAACATATTATTGTTATTTTTTTCCTAAAATGGCTGGAGAGTATCATTCTGATTGATTGAAAATTAAAACAACAATTAAGTCTGAACTTTACATAATAGGACAGAACCCTTTCACAAATATCAGTGTCTTTCCACATCAAAGACTTTACTAATATTGTCAAACCCAGTGAGAGAAAGCTTCATATTTCTCAGCTGACCTTGCAGTCTTAGCTATAGATCTCTGACCATCCCATAAATATTTCTTCCCCTTGGATATATGTGAAAGTATAGCTTTTTCTGAGAAATCTTTAAAAGAATATCTTGGGTTAGAGTTTGGCTAAAATAAATGTCTTTCCTGCAGTAAATTATTCTTGCACCATGTTTATCAGCTAATGGCTAAAGTGAGAGGGGGCAAGACAAATAATTGATATATATATCATCTTAAAACAACTGAAGTCTGAAAAGCCATAGCTTTATGAACGAGAATATACATGCTTCAGAATGTTCTGTAAAGACAAAGTTGTTATTTTCCACTGTCACAAAATATTTGCTCAGGATTAAGGGTAGCTGCTAGGTTGACAACCGGATGCAAGGAACTGTTGCCACATGGTTACTCAATAACAGAGATTGCTGCATTTGGGGAACTTGTACAGTATTGATAAACTGAATTGTACTCACTTGATATGCAATGGGACGTTCTTGGTTTAAAGGTGCAAACCGCAGCATTTCATGACCCACAACAGCGTTTTTAAAATTGGAGTTGTTTTAAGATGGTAGAAGTTTGCTTTTTTTCATAGCCCCTTTTGGGGCTAAATCATTAGATTTAGCCTTCTGCAGCATCTAATGTGGTTTTGGGCTTCATATAGATGCCAAAAAGAGTTATGTACTGCAGGTAAGAAATGAACTCCTTTAGCCGTTTCACAAAACCTTACTTAAAACATCCTAAACTACATAAAACTACATAAAATGGGTGAAATGCTCTGGTTTCAGCAGTATGTAGCTACTCTGGCTACTCTCAGATAATGTTTGTCATTTAAAAGAGATATTAACCCATTAGCTTAAGGTTGTGACAATGTGTAAACATGTTACAGCAAATAGCTACATTCACTGAGGTGCAAGTGCATTCTTACCTAAACATCAATAACACTATGAAACTATGATCATGTTAGTTCGCCCGTATGTATGTAAACATACATATAAAAAACCAAAGAGGGGAATGCATGCAATTGAGCGTTTTGTAACATAAAGTTCTTTTTTTTGTTTGTTTGTTTTTTGTCAAAATCAAAAGATGATTAAACATTGAGGGTAACAATGGCATTGCTGTTTAATTCTTAACAGAAATAGCTATTATTGACATGAAAGAGAAACACCAATATGGTGTCTGTTAATTCGTCAGCAGTCCTTTGTTCCTACTTCAGCATGAAAACCCTTTAAAACATAGATACAAGCATGGTAGTTCATGAAGGACGCTCTCAGTATGGATACATGTTCAACACTTTCAGCTGATTTGGGCAGAGACTAGCTCTGCGTAGCATCCCCGAATAGAACACACAGTCATTTGTGTGTGTTTACACGACACATGTTTCACAGGTCGAAACCTGTGGAAGAAATTCTCAGATTCTTGAGAACCTCTACAAGTCTATTTGCAAGTGTGCACATCGTAGACTCTCACACACTCTTGACAGCTGACGTAGCAGCACCAGTGGAAAATACAGTGACACTTCTCCTTTCTCTTCTCAGTTCTGGTGTTGTGACCCCTGCCGCAGCACAGCAGGTCACAGCCATCTATGCCGTGGGATGTTAGGTTGCAGATGCGATCCCGGGTGCCAAAGGAGCCTGTCTCCGGGTTGGGATCGCAGAAATTGGGTGAGCTTTCATAGTAAACCAAATCACGCTCTGTGGGTGGTTTGAAGTAGTTGTACTTGGGTCTCAGCGTCTCTACCCAACCGCGGGACTCCTTGTGTTTCTCCACCACCATCTCAGACGCGCTGTCGTACTTGTCCTTCATGTAGTCGCCAATGACTCGAAAGTCCGGCTGTGACCACCAGCATGTCTTGACTTCACAGCTTCCTGAGAGACCGTGGCACTTGCACTTCAGGAACATGTTGTCGTTGAGGGACTGTAGGTTTTATTTATAAAAAAGTTAACAACACCTGACAGTGGAACAGCAGAACAATAACGCAGAATCTAAAGAATAACTGACCGTTCTTCCTGCCTCATTGTTGTGGCGATTCATTGCCGAGCGTGCATCTGGGCGGTTCTCCCTCGCGTCTGCAAACTCGCGGGACACCATGCTTCCAAATTCCACATCCTCACTGCAGCCACCCCACTTCCATCCTTCTCCAGGGGGGCCCTTGTGACGTGTGTCGCAGCCGCAGATGGTGGCTGAACCATCAGCGCAAGACCGGGTCACAGCAAAGGCAACCCCCGCCGAGGCAATGGCATGGACAAAAGCAGACTCTCGAGTAGCTACAAAGAGAATTTCAGGGATGCGTTTAGGATGGGTCAGAAAAACTCTTGTACACAAACTGCAAAATAAAAAGCTGAAAATGGTCTCTTGATTAATGCGATTATGTTCAGGAATGAGCTATAATTAACAGTATTGGTTACCCCCTTGTCCACAGACATGGGTTCATTTTGTTTCTACTAATGTCAACATTAAATAAACTGCATATTAGGAGTCCTTTATTGTTGTCAGATTCATCTGTTTGTCATCTGTATGACTGTCTGTGTGACTTTGTTCAGCCCAGACATCAATCGTGCTGTCTCTAAATAAGGCTGGAAAGTCCTCCATGTCTGTGTTTGACATAGCTAACTGATGAGTCAGAGGGATCAGGATCTTCCACAGAGATGAGAGGAAAAGACAGGCCTGACAGACCTATAATTAAGAGACTCAATTAAGCTTTTGAGAGGTTAGGAAACAACCTTGCACTGAAGGGATAATGTACAACATGGAGTTGAGTCTTTATTGACCAGGTGCCTAATTCATTCGCCTAATAGAGTGCATGAAAATGAGGTAAAACTTGAAAAGGGAATGAAAACCAAAAGGCGTGAGTAAATTAGATATCGAGCAGTAGGCGGCATATAAGACAGTTTATGCTGACATGTTTGACTGTGTGAGAGAGCCAAGGCGTATTTTAAGAAAGAGAGGGAGAACAAACGAAAGGAAGAAAAGAAAAAAAAAGGAAGGCGCACGTAGTTAAAGGCAGCAGGAGCTCCTCCCTTGCAGCAGGTTCCAACCAGTTTGAGGACTAAGGGGCATTAAAACAGTGATGCAAGAGAAATGGTCTTCTTGAATCCTCCACCAGCCATTTCATACTTCAATGAAATGCATCCAAGGTTACTAAACATCAACAAACGTTTTTAATTTAATGACAAACACTTCAAAATGAATTAAGCAAAAACTAAGTGCAGAGGTAGCTCCCATCGTTTAATCCAACAGAGTAAGAAGGGCACTATAATAAGCTATCAAACCAATACTTTTCTGAGGCTCAGAGTTGTTTATGTTTTTTTTTTTTTTTTTTACCACCAAGCTTTTCTCCAGAAAGTAACCGGAAAAGGTGTGACTAGAGAAGTCATGCTAAAACTTTTTATAACAAGTTCAACCTCAGTAAATAATGAGCTGTACTACTACAACCATTCTGACACTTTGGTTTCTATGCTGTATATTGGCGCTGCTTAAGTTCAAGCATGCCATGTAGTGCCATGAGCTCTACTCATACACTGAATTTTCAAAGTTTAAAGTTGGGAGAATGAATAAGTCTCTATACACTGAGATTTAAATTTTGAAGGTCACAAGTTTCTCACTAAACATATAGCCTCGACATTTCAATGCATCCAACATTTGATGACAGTGGCAGTAAAAACAAAAAACAAAAACAAAACTGTGCTTCTCATTAAATCTTTCACATTTGAAATTTATTGGTGTGAAACAACCTTAACTGAACTTGACAAACAATTTTTGTGCTTAAAATATTTTCACTAAAGAGATAGCTTCCTACAGTTGGTGGAGTATATTGACAGCTTAGGAGAGGGATGTGATTTAATAATATCACCGATTGAAAGCTGTCTTTCACCAAATCTAAGACAAGTTACTGATGACATGTTTTGTTAATCAGAAATATAAATTCAAATCATTAACGAACAGGCACCATCTGATAGTCACATTGCAATACTTCATTAATGCCAAAATGTTGGGAAATCATTTTATTAAAGGCTTACAGGGATAAATCTGGGGGAAATGCGGATTTTTAAGCATTTAATAGACTTGGAGTGAAATGAAAAAATGTATACACAGTGAAAACATATATTTACAGTAAAATACAGGCAGTTGTGGTTGCCAGAATTTCAACGTATTTACATGATAAAATTCTGGCAACCACAGCTGCTTGTATTTTATTGTAAATTACAGATGTTTATTTTTTTTAATTTTTTATTTATTTTTTTTACTTTTTTACAGTGTAGATGTTAACAACTCACAGTAAATATAGAGTCTAAAAAGAAGTTTATAGTATGTGTCCAGAGTCAGACATGTCTCTTTTATGAGCTTCTTAATTATAATATAAATACAACAAGCATGAATAAGTTTGATTCTAAAAATATCAATAATATAAATATAATACATTTAAAATGTGATGCTGGTAAATGCTTCTGAGGTGATCATTAAATCCTGACACTATTTTTGCTTCAGGGCTTTATTCAATTAAAGCAAAAAAAAAAAAAAAAAAAAGCATGCTACTCCAAGCTATATTTTTACGAGCTGTCATATTTGGTATCATGCTACCTTTCTGGTGCTGTAGTACGTCTCGAAGCCAAATGCACCTCCTGTTGTAGCGCTTACTTCGCCGGGAGATGTCCTCTCTTACATAAGTTCAACAGCTTCTCTCCCTTTTACGACCAATTTAAGGACACTTTTTCTTGGACAATGCTTTTCAACCAAACTTTGCCAGATACCGGCAGGCCAAATGGTCCCTACAACCTGCTGGGGGGTTCAATCCCCTATTGTGCTGTCACAGTCACGCTGTGTTAGTCCCACAATGGACCCAGATATTTTATATGAAATTTGCCCTGGCTAGTGATTAGTGGGGACTAAGTTAAGTCATAGCAACAGAGAACTATGCATTGGCTGGACCCCGCTTGTCGGCAGACAGGGAAATCCCTATTCACATGGTTTAATAAAACAATCTAAAGGGCGTGTGAATGGGGAAAAGCACTTTTTCTCCTGCTTAATCTCATGGTTGAGAAGATATTGTGCTCTGAGCAGCACCCAGTGGGGAGCGGGGCTAAGGTCCCCCCATCAACTCCATTTACCACACCCCTTCTTTCTTTCTTGCCCAGAGTTAATGATATACTGATGCGCTCGCTTCCCTCCCCCAGCTTGATGAGACATACGTTCTGTGAAAAGCTAAGACCTTTTAGCTCATCCTAAATAGTTACACTTTCTCATCCTCAGGTCATAGGTCATAACCCGTATCTCCTGACATCCTCCTGGTTAATTTAGGAGGGATTTATTGATTTCACCTATACTTCCTGGCTTGAATATTGCCAAGATAAAAAAAAAAGAAAAAAAAAAGGCATACCCCTTGAACTTTTTCTACAAACTTAATTTATATTGGGATTAAATGTGATAGACCCACAAAAACTACCACATCATTTTGATGTGGAAGAAACATGATTCATAATTTGCAAAACTGCTAACAAATAATGCATCTGAAAAGGATGGGGTCAATTTCAGTTTTGCGTCCTGTACGCTGACACCCATAAATAAGATCCCATGCAATTAAGTGCATTCAGAAATTAATAAACAATTAAATATCACAGTGATATTGTGAGTGATACAATACCATCATGAATCCAGGTGGTCTGTGAAGGCATCAGACGTTTGCTACAAAATACAAAGAGAGGAAACAGGATCATGACGACCCAAGAACACAGCAGACAGGTCAAGGATATGTTGCTGGAGAAGGTCAAAGCTTTGAGGCTCATCTGAAAATGAAAAAGTATGGTCTGCACAGCTGGTAGAATGTGCACGCCATATGCAGAAGCTGTAGTCTTCAACACTGTGAAGAAGCCAAGACCTCCCATGGTAATTCTGCAGGAACTGCAGAGATAAAGTTTGTGCATGCCAACACAGCAAACAGATAAGAAGGTTATCTCTTCACTTGAGACCAAAATGTAACATTCCAGCTAACATGCAAAAGATTATTTATGGCTAAAAGAAAAAAAAAATATAGCACTTCCAAAATGATGGTGGCAGCATGATGCTGGGGGAACACTTTTTGTAGCAGGGGGAGGGAAGCTGGAGGAGTTGAAGGAGAAAATGGATGGAGCGAAAGCAAAGCAGTCAAGGAAGAAATCTGTTAGAGGACTGGACAGGTTTACCCTGCGTTAGGATACAACAGTAGGTACAAGGAGATATACTATAACTTATTGTGTATAGTTAGAATCTTCTAGCCCAAATTCCACATCTAAATCGTATGGAAAATCTGTGGCAATATTTGCTATTCTATCCAATTTGACTGAGCTTGACTTTTTTCGCAAGAAGGCTAGCCAACAGCGCCATCGACTCTAGTCTCTAGAGCCCTGTGACTATCCTTGTTGTACCCTGACGACTTTGTATTCGTAATTCTGGCAACAGATGGATTTAGAAAGCATTTCCTTTCACTTCGCATTTATGTTGCAGTTTGTGTCTTTTCAAATAAAATCCCAACAAAACACAACTAAGTTTCTGGTTGTATGGTGACATTATGTGAAGAAGCTTAATGGGCTTAAATACTTTTGTAAAATGCAGTTTCTGTTTGCATAGGTCTCAACACCTGCGATATAGTTGCCATCCACATTTTGAGGCACAGTTGCACTCCCTAATTCCATCATATGACTCACAAACAGAAGTGTGCATATGCCCATACAGCAGGGAGGTGTTGTTCAGATAGCAAGAAAGGTCACAACAGCTCTGGGATTGGTTGCAGAGACCGAGAACACCTGCACAGCTTTCTATTACCTTTCATCACAGGCAGATTCCAGCAGTGCATGTTTTGACACTTTGGTTAATGTAAATTAATGAGTGCTGACGCAGACATAGCCTGGAGGCAGGCCTTGTGATGTGAGGTGTGGCTATGGATAAAATCTTTGAGGTTTAGGCCACGTCTGAGAGAGAGTTCTAACAAGAATGTGTCTTATTTAAAGGCAGGAGTTGCTTTCCTTTTCATTCATGTGAGTGTGTGTGGTAACAGAAAGTAGTGCTCACACTGGGTAGGATCTTGTTGCTTTAAGTTTTAAGTAATTGTTTTCCATTTTATTTTTTTTTGCTCTAACTTCAAAAACAATCTTCCTTTAAATACAAACTTCCTTCATAGAGATGTTAAACTAACTCAAATGCTCATCATGTCAATGAGATCAACACTACCAGTCATGGGATGTAACTAAGTTTTTGAAGTAAATAAGGTGCATACTCTTCCTCACAAAAAAAAAAAAAAGGCCAAGAGGAAACTGAAAGACAACAGTCTGAATTGCAGACAAACAGACACCAGTGGGGACAATGGCTTCACTCCACAGACAACCACCAGCATCAATCAAATCCAATGAAATGGAAGCCCACTCTGACTAAAACCTATCAAAGGCCTGTGAGCCCCTGAGCCACTCTCCTCATCTTCAGACAAAGGCACTTAATCCAGCCACTTTGACCTCTCACATTATTACGGGCCTGGGTGACCTTAATCCAATCAAAATGATTTACTAAAGCCCAGTAGCGGCCTTCTCTTTCCAGTCAGTACCCCTGCAATTTAGAGTTGGGAGGGGAGGGCAATGGGAACGACGTGGTGGCATTTTGCACCACAATGGGGCTGGGATTGAGAACCCCTATCGTTAGCCACCTACTTGAGCTCAAGCCTCTTCTATCAACTGACTCAAGAGTTTATTAAAAGCAATTGCCCTAAGTGACCTCCAAGCGGCCACATTTGCATTAGCCTTCAGCAAACTAGCTGCCAAGTTTAGATCTTTAGATGTTGTGCAATGTGGACATCCACATTGCACAACATCCGGTCTCATTTTTTTAATCCTATTTTAGAAAGCACAAGAAGCGAAAGAACATGAACTCCTCCAGTGCAGCTATGAAGCTACAAAGCAAATTTGAATTATGAAATTTGGAAATGTTTCTTGAAAACAACATGTCGAGCAGCATTTGTAACAACATCAGGCAAAGCATCAATTAACAGATGAGGTGTAGGTTACCTGTAAGAAAGCAGGAAATAGTTGCTTACTGGAAACCAAGCTTTGTGCAATAACATACAACCAAGTTATATCCCCTTAGGCATAGATGGAAAAAAAAGAGTTGTTCAGGAATTTATTTCATTTTGGTAAGCCATAATTATTATTCCATGTCAGCAAGTATCTTGCATTGCTGATTGTCCAAGTATAAGTCAAACATAAGTACATGCTGTCAGAAATGATTATCAAATGTTTTCGCATCTTCTCTTGTATGTGTGAATTTGCTAAATGGAAAACTACCACTTGTTTTCAACGTTCAGCTCTGAGATGGGGATAAAAACTGTGAGCCATAAAATTTCTGTCTGAAACTATGCTCAAAGACACTAAAGTTGATCCTTTGTGAAGTTTAATTTTTGAAAATTGCCACAAGCAATGTAGGAAGAACAGCAAGCTCGCCAAAAAAGGTGCTTTGCTTAAATGACACTAAAAGTTATCTAAGACTACAGACTACAGCCAGAGTGATACATGGTGGTGGCACTGTCATGCTATGGGATTGTTCATTTTCAGGAGTTGCAGAAAAACTGGTCAGAGTTGATGAAACTATTTATGGAGTTGAGTACCTGCAAAATATTTGAGACTGTGGGAAAGGTCCACGAGCCGAAAAAAAACTTAGAATTGGTCCAAATTTATTGAAAATCTGTGTCAGTTATTTTGTAAAGAAAAAGGGGGGAGATTTTAGGCTGCGGACTTGCAAAAATGATAGAGATATACACCAAAAGTCTTTCAGATTTAATTTCAGTGAATGGCAGTTCTGCAAAATTTCATGACACTGTTTTCAAATTAAATTCAAAAATATTTCATTAAATGAAATTTAATAACAAAACCAGGCTTCTTTATCAGTTTGTTGAGCCTTTTTAGGCCCAGATTTTATTTTAATTTTTTTCAATATTTTGAAAGCTGTGAATTATTTTCCTTCCACTCCCTTGTTGGTGTATCACTTAAAATCATTGGGGTTTCTGCGTGTAAGTTCAAGTTCAAGGGGCATGATTAGTTTTGCAATGCCCTGTAAAGCTTATTGTGAAAAAGAAAGAATAAAAAAAACTACAGAAAATTGCCATATTTTCAGGGTGAAATTAGGCTAATGGAAGAAATATATCATTTAAAGTTTCTTTTTACATGTGTATTTAATAATACATCATGTTTTCTTGACCTTTTTCACTTATTCTTTGCTGTTTTTGTTTGTCTGAATGCCTTAAAGCGTGTGGCCTCATTTCCTGAATAGACAGTTATATGCAAGGCATCATATTCTGAAGTGAAAATGTATTTTAGAAAAAACTGCATTATTCAGCTTGGTTCAGAATCTCACGTCCTAGGTGTCTTTTAAGGAAAATGCGGCAATTGCAGGAGATCCCCTCCCAAGGAAAACTCAGACAAGACAGAACTAACTTGCCTTGGGCTAATTGTGTACATCATATAGGCCCCTCAGAGCTTGTTCTGTCTCAAGACTATTTAAACAAGGATTTGAATCAACATAATGAATGATGCACGCAGGGAATGCAGCTTTTCTACTGCAAATATAAGACAAAGAGAAAACAGAACAGTTAATGAAAGAGTTAATCAGCTCAGAAAGACCATAAGTCACTTTTCTTTTCCTTTTTTTAAAGTAGTTTGGAGAACTAAAGACTTTTATATCAACTTTGCAAAGAGTGCAACATACTGAAACACAAACTGAAGCCATTGAAGTTGAACATCATTAATGTTTTGGAATACTCCACATCTACGAGCTCACTCATAATTATACATGAGAAAAAAAAATCCTTGACACTTTGAATTTTTATTATTTATTATTATTTAAATTTTCGTCTTTATTAACTGACAATGGAAACCTATTTATGTTGAGGGTAAAATAATGACAAATTATCTTTTTCTGGCTTTCTTATATTTATGTGTGCCATTGTGCTCATGAAAGTTGGGCAAAGATGCAAAAAAAATCTTCCTCTGAAGGTTATTATATCTATCTTTCTGTCTACATAACTGTACTTTAAAGAAAATTTCTGAAAGATTCAGAGTCTACCTTTTGAAGAAGCATGTCGTAACACTACAAATCACGATGTTGATAGTTGCAGGTGGTTTTTCTTTTAATTTTTGTAAACTGTGTGCCTCTAGACCACAAATTAGTTACAACCTTAACCCAACATTACCAACCATAAGCCTAAAAGTACACATCTGAGTTATGTATGAGACCATGAAACTTCAATGAATGTAAGCCCATGGATCTGAATTCACATACGCATGCTGTACAGTTTACCTTTGTCCAAAACTGGCCCAAAGATGGCCAAGTTGTCATTGACTGTTGTGCAGTTCCAGCGCCGGCCTCTGAACTGGTGCTGGCACTCTTGGATGCCAATCTTTACCCCCTCGGCCACACTGGGCATGATCTCAACGTAGTTCCTGCAGAAGCGCAGCTGCTTGGGCACCAGACCTGGTATGCTGGCACAAAGAATAGGTTGGGTACCTATTGATGAATACTGGTGGCCCACTGCTAGTGACCTACAGGCAGAGAGGAAGTCACAGTGTCAGCGCGTTTTCATAATTATATCCTCGTATCCTATTTGTCTGAATCGATGTCTCACTACTGAAGTGGGAGGTAATTTTCCTCTTTGTGCAGTGTAATCTTATGTCTGAGTTTATCTGATTGTGTGTGTTTATTTGTCATATCAAGTGCTACCATTAGGTTTCTATCCTTTATCCCTTCAACCACCCTTTCCAAAGACACCTGCCCTTCATGTGTATTGAAATTGTAGCCCTGCCACCGCATTGTTTCTGTTTAAGATGAAAGTCTGCGACGCATCCAGAGGTCTTCATAGACCTTAAGCTGACAACTTGGAAAAACTACACCTTGTTATTAGCTGTCCGCACACTTAACAGGCTGTCAGCTTAGGGTAATAAGAGTGTAAACCCTACAATGAAACTTCAGAGACTGTATTAAGAGTGACGCAGAACCCCCCCCACACACACACACACAAACACACTCGTAGTTTTTCTCTTTGAGGAAGATGCTTAAAGAAACAAGTGTAAACTTGGCTCACTGATTACATCTCTGTGCCTTTACACCTTTATAATTCTCTCAATCTTTATTATTAGTGTCTATTTATTTCTATTACTCACTCAGCATTTAAAGCACTGAGAAGTAAGGTGTACCACTGTATAACGGTTACCTTGAACAGTATTTTTTTTTACAGACATTAACTTATTAGCCTTGCTACACATTTTAATATTGCTGGAGAACACGTTTATTCTTCTTATTAATTTTTTAATACACAATGATGAGCCCTGAAGCCATGGGGGATTTTGCACAAATTGTTGCTAAACATACAAAGAAATTATGAAGCTGCCACTTGTATGGCTTGTATGTAAAAAGTGTAAAAAGTGCAAGGTTAAAAGAATGTATGTCGAAAATACACCCAGAGTTGTCTAAATGTGGTTTCAAAACCAATTCAAGCTTGGGGCCGACCAAGCTTGAATTGGACCTCTCAAAAAAAAAAAAAAAAAAAAAAAAAGTTAATTTCAACATGTTTTCTCGGGGCTAGTGAAAGACTACCGACGGCCAACCTTAAACAGCCATCAAAAAAATACATATGACCTCAAAATTATGCATACCCCTTGCAAACTTAGGCTTGAATTAATCTTTTCATTTGGAATTATATTGAAGAGCCCCAATGAGAATCCTGACATGGATCTAGTGTAGGATCTGTAGAGGGAGCTAAAGATTAGGGTGATGGCACTCAAAGGCTTGGAGGTCATCATCAGCTAAATCCTCCAACTACCTGTGGGGACAAGCAGTAGGCTGGTCAGCAATGAAAAGGGTTTGAAAACTGTAGCACTGTTTTTTTTTTTAAACTAAATACAAACTAACAATCTATTCTAAATAGCAGTTATTTTTAACAAAACTGGTGGTCTGTCCTATTGCATTGTTGTCTTTTGAGAGATTCCTGTCTCATTTTCTATCAGAAAGAAAATTGATGGTTCAATGGAAACTGTTTTAGCACCCGGGGTATGAATAACTTTGGACCAAGCTGAATGTCATTGAATGTCCAGTGAATGAAAGGTCGACATCATTGGGATTATTTGTTGAAAACCCTTTAAATACCTGATTTCTGTTTTTTTTTTTATATAATCTGATTAAATTGACTTGATTGAGTCTTTTATGAAATATGAATAGAGTTGTAGCTTGAATCACTGCAAACTAAATTTCATTTGAAGTGTTTGCCTTCATATTTTCACTTTTGTTTCTTACTTTTTCAGGTTGCATATTTGTTTTCTAAATAGGGCAGGTTTTCACTGTCTTTCACAAGGGTCATTGCTCTTGGTGACCTCGGTAAGACCTTACCAGGGCAGGCCAAGTAAGATCTCTGTCTTCTCAGTGACATGGATTTGCATCTCTTCCACGAATGCATCCCCAAAGCAGGGGAAGGTGTACTTAGCTGCTCATTTTCTGCTAACCTGCTCAGTGTTGTTCAGGGATTAATAACTGATCACAAGATTACCGGGTTCCTGACACAGGCCTGCAGGCAGAGTTATTTTTCTTCGAACTACAAATACTGAGCAGATTTTCTTCCAAGAAGTCTGTGACTAATCCCAGTTCAACTCCACAAAACATTTTAAAGTTGCCTTTCTATTTTTGAGAAATTGTAAATAATAACGGATAAAGAATAAAAATGCAGCTCATATAAAAATCAGGTAAATCCAAGCATCTCATTGGTTCCAACAACCATGTCAGGAAGCCTGTGCAAACAGGCCTTTTACAAATGTTCTTTCTTGAAAAAGAACATTTCCTTCTTTCTGCAGAAGGAACATGTCTATGTAGTAATCTTTGAGACACACAGTAAGTCAGTGAGCAATGGCAAGTTGATATTTATTCTAGACAAAATCACCTTTGTCTGCTGCAAGCATCAGTAAACAAGACGCTCCTGCTGTGTGAACTCTTTTTTGCCTTTGTGAATCTGTCTACCCTGCAGCTGATAGTTTCCAGCAGAGACCTGCAGAAACCACCTACTTGGGTTCCCTCTCACAAGAATTGCAGAAAACTAATCATTTTTTAATCATTGTGCACAAACTTGCCAGCACCTCAGACGCTGTTTTAATGCAACATGTGATCGACTTTGATTTAAGGAACTAATAACCCTTCGATCTGTTCTTTAAGAGGCCATTGTGCATGAGCCTCTGCTGGATCTTAAACAATTACACACAAACTCACCGTGACTCAATGTGATGTGTTTCTGTCTCAGTGGAGCAGAGTGAGTTGGTGCCATCCCTTCCTGTGTTAGGAAACGGCTTACGAGAGGAGGCAGGGCATGTTCCAGTAGAGATGATTTATGATTTTTTTTTCTTTTTGCAGAAACTGTTGCATAAAGAGCAGTGTTGTTGGAGACCATCTCCAACAACCACTTAAGGCTAACTGCTGCTCTTCTGTGTGTTGTGTGGATTTTTGGTATTTATTGTGTGGTCTTTACTTTAATCTCTTTAATTCCTCAGGGGGAAAAAAAGTCAATTTATCTTGTTGGGAGCTGCTGTTGTGCAGAGAGCAGGACTTTCAGTGTATTGAATGAAAAAAAAAAAAAAACCACGGCTAATGTACGGAAAACTGTTTAGCTTAAAGAAAAACATATATAAGGGATGTATTTTTTTGCGCTCTGAATAGATTTTCCCCTCTAATCTAAGTGTAACCAGCGCATGTTTAATGCATATTTCAGCAAGCCCAAGCAAGGTGCCTCAGAATTACCACTTTACTCGTGGGCCCTGGGGCCTTGGAGTCGACTTTGACATCAAGAGAATATGTTTGGGAGAAGGAATGTGTGGCAAGCTTTCACCTCCAGGTATTTATCTTCTAAGGTGGGGTGGACTAGAGAAGGATGGTGGGAGGGCGGCGGGTGCAGCCAGGCTATGTCATGGCAGGTCGGGAATAGGCAGACATGAACCCGCCTTAGTGCAGATCTGCAACGCCACATACTACTATGGGCATTGAGGCTGTGTCTGAAGGCCACTTGAAAATTCTGCAGCGTCTGCCAGCAATAAATCTCCCTTTAACCCTAAATTGAAGAGACATGGCTTTCACATTTCTTGCATGTTTGTTTGCAAACGGAGAGAAAATGTGAGTCAAAAGGAACTTAGTTATTTCAGCTGAGGCTAACGTAGAAAAAAAAAAGATAAAAAAGAAAACGTTTTAGAGAATTACTGCATGTGCTCTTTTGTCAGTAAGTCAGAGTTTTGTTTATTTTGGTGAGAGCAACTCAGCCAATCAGATCATGTGTTTTCTTGGCTCGGTGTTGCTTTTGCAGTTGCTTTCTCCAAACTCCAAATTTACACACAGATTTTTCCACTTACAGCACAATTTCAACTGTAACAGAGCGGAAACCTGCCTTCCAAGGTGTTTTTTTTTTTTCTTTCAAAGTAGGGAATGGAAAAAATGACTTAAAGAAATGATTACAAATAATTAGATGACAAATTTGATCAAAATCAAATATGCTGGAAGATAGGAATGATTAGAGCATTCCTCCTTTTTTTCCCCCCATCTATCCACTCAGTGGGCTCAGTGTTATATCAGGATTTCCTTCCAGCTGAGTGTGTAATTAGTTTCTCATCAGCCTTAACACCAGGGGACCCATTAATGGAAGTAGATTAGGGGTCCACCCAGTTTTAAAGCATTGCCAAATATTAAATGATTTTATTGGAACCTGGACATCTTTTGCTATTTTTGTTCTACTGTACAAAACCTGCTATGATTGATGGACGTATTTTACCAGACGTGACATTAGCTCTCAAAGTCTGATGAGACTTTGAGAGCCAATGTCAAAGTGGAAAATGTTATGCCGATGTTATAGAGTGGAAAATGTTATGCCGATGTGGGGTGTTTAGGATATGGTGCACAGTTTAAGCTAAATGGCAAACCTGTCCCTAGGAAGAATATTTTCCACACTGAGTTTGATTAAAATTTCATGGTTTCACAGAGATTCATGACAAAAGTATATAATATCAACGGCTTTCACTTAGAACATGCTGATAGTTTTTGAACTGGGTCACCTTAATGACAGTGACTGGCAACAGTTTCTCAATTTCCACAGTATGACTCTCTGTGTTTTTCTCAGGTGAATTAGGCTTTTCTAATTCAGCTGATCAGCAGTGCTCAGCAACAGGTGGGAGAGGGCAAGCAACAACCCCACCACTGATTCTAACAGTGATTACTCCAGCCCTTTCTCTAGCATTTCAAGAGAAATGCCAGCAGAAACAGCAGAAACTAAACAGTAGAAACATTATGCAGCAGTTTTTGTTTTTGTTGCTTTGAAACTTTTTAAATCCTCACCTTATCTTCATACCAGTCAATGGCACAAATCTAGATAGATTGATACCTGCATAATACATAAATAATATTTTACAGGGCTAAAAATGCAAATACACTAAGACCCAACTATGTGAAACAAAATAAGTCAAAAATAAAGGCACAAAACCATCACATTAACTACAGAATTTGCACAGGATACAGGATAATGCATTTGTTCTTTCTCAAGGAAATGCTTTGCTATTTTACATGACCTGTCAGCATACCCACATGTTGAGAGAATGATTATTATTTTTTTGTTACCTTAAAAGTGACATGTGAGCATTCAAAAATATGTCTAGGATTCAAGTATTATGTGAAATTTTCAAAGGTTATTGTATTAAGGTTTATTTTTTTTCCTGAGCATGATGGAACCTGATGACCTTCTTATCCAAGATCCTAATCACCTAATTATACATCATTATCAGTTGGAGTAATAGTTCTTGCACAAATGGAGCCCTGGACAAGCCTTTACTCCTGAAACACCTACACTTGCCAGAAATACGAGAAAGAATAATCCTTTCCCCAACATCCTTTTCAAGTTTTTGCAAATAAATGCTTCAAATCACAAATTTTTTTTATTTTTTTTTATTCAGATTTAGTCCAAAACTCACAGAGGTTTTGGTTTTATTTTCTTGATTTTATAGCACATGCCACTCTTGAACCAGTGTGGTGAGACAGAACAGAAAGCTAAACAGTAATTTAAAGTGAAAAATAAAAAAATATATATATAAAAAAAATAATAAATGCCTAAAATTGTTTGCAGCAAAAAATCTTAATTAGTCTAAACCAATGCATCTTTGAAGTTTCAATCCTGCTTTATAAATTCAGCTGCAGTAACTCAAATGCAGGTCAAATATTCAGTCTGTCATATGTCAGACTACTGAATCACTTATTTTAACTTTAAACTGCATGAGTAAGTCATTATATCCTGAAAAATTACCTTGACTGTGAGACATTACAGATTACACAGTGAAACTGGATCACATGACAAGTAAGTGACCTCCCAATGATATCAGCATCATAAACATACAGACAACATCCTCGAAATGGACTAAGAAGCATTAACACTGTTTTATTTATGTAGAGTCAAATATTTGTATATTTTACTATTATTTATGTGAAATATGGTTATTTTTACATAATTACAAACTGTCTTTGTACTTACTACATAAGAATGTTCTTTTTTAAGAGTGTCTTTACAGCAATGTCTTGTATGAATCTCAATGAAACATTCTATTCTATTCTATTCTATTCTATTCTATTCTATTCTATTCTATTCTATTCTATTCTATTCTATTCTAAGATGATGTTGGTTAACATGCTCATAAACCTAATTTAGTGGAAATGACTGAGTTTGATACATTAAACAAATAGGGTAAAACAATGTTTTCAGTATTTGACATGCCCATCACCAAACAGAGACTATTAAGAGAGATTTGATTGACTGATTGACTGATTGATTGATTGATCGGTGAGTCTTGTTTTACTGTTGACACATTTTCCTCAAAGTCACCCATTTGTTTCACAGTATATCTAACGAAGCACTGCAACTGTGCAAATGAGGCGATAAGAATTGGTTTTACAGTTTATTCGCTTAAAAAAAGTGAATAAAGACAAGAAAAATACCAAAAGATGGACTTAAAAACTCTCTTCATCTGTCTTAAACCTTATGTGAAGCCACCTGATACACACAGCTCTGTGTGTAAGTTTGTTTTTTAGAAGCATAGACTTTATCCTGATTAAATAGTGGTTAATTACATGTTTTGTAGGGAACAACCCATGTTCATGTACGTTTGAATAGAGACCCAGATTTAAGCAGGGGATTCAATGTCTGCCAGTGACACATTAATGACCTCCTCCTCACCCCCACCCCCAAAAATACAAACTGGATAAACATAAACCCATGTCTTTCTCTCACGATCTAATTCTCACACAAATACAGGCCAATGTTTTGAGAATTACAATTGATTGGAAATGCCAATAGAAATGTACATTTTTGTCAACTCGTGTTTACTTTAGTCGCTCCAATGGCAAAGTGGGCAAAGGCCAGCGCTATATTTTGCAGGCCCCATACACTGAAACCTATTTGTCAGGACAGTTTTTCATTTGCAATTTTTTAATTTATTATATTTTTTATAGGAGTATATCTTCAGGACAGAAGAGGACAAGTCTATGAGTTGTAACATGTATTTGTTAATTAATTAATTAATTAATTATATTAATTAAATGTATTTGCTAGTTGTTGTTCACTCACTACATGCTCTGCACCACTTCTTTAGTGACAGGATAATCAAACTCCCAAAACGCTGTTCTGGGTTTTGTTTTGGTGTGCCAATGAACCACCATCTGCCTGCCCCAGTTTTAAAACTTTCTGGACACGCACCTGGTTAGTTTCAACACATTTCCATGATGAGTTAGATAAAATAAATAAATTAATTAATTAATTAATAATAATAATAATAATAATAATAATAATAATAATAATAATAATAATAATAATAATAATAATAATAATAATAATAACAATAATAATAAAATAGAATTAATAAATAATTATGAACAACAAAGTCAACAAGAGCATTCATTGCGGACAATTTAAATCTGCTTAAGGTGAAGCTGACGGATCATTACTGTGCGTAAGAGTCCGGCTGCTGTCAGAAAACAAACTGAAACTACAACCGCTCAAAGTGTCGCACATGGATCGAGGACCATCAGACGCTTCTCAGCATTTCAACAACAAGAACAAAAAAAATCACGTCGCCGTTTGTTTAAGGTGTAAAAAAACAAAAAAGAAAAAAAAAAGTGAAGATAAAGCTTACCACCAGATGGGATAGCTTGCTATGACATGCGTAAGCCCACACAGCAGCAGGAAACATCCAAGGTATATCATCCTTAAAGTTTCGCAAAACCGCTCCAGCAGAACGCCAACATGCGCGCTCATCCGCGCACCAGAACTGAACTGAAGAGTGAAGCAAAAAAAATAAAAATAAAACATAAAAAAAAGAAAATAACTACTAGCTGGTGGATTTTTATTTCAATCTTGAAACAACCACAGGGAGATTTAAAAAAAGTCTTTCAATCTATCGCGAGTGCTGGTGGCAGAACTGAGGAGCCAAATATTAAAAGTTAAAAGCCGCTTGCTTTTTTGTTAAGGACCCAATCAGCAGGTATTGCCAAAGGGGGAATTCTGATGATATGTTCCTTCTGTTGCCTTGTCAGCCGGAATGAGCTAATTTTAAGATGTGTTTTAGTGCTCACTGAGAATTGCTGGCATTAGCATGCAGTGTGTGTGTGATATATAATGTTGTTTAAAGGAGAGAGGGAGGGTCCTCTGGATTTTAAATAGACATCGGAACCCCTGTGGATTGCGTAGCTATAACAACCTGTCCGGATTTCACTCCCTGGCTTGAAGCTTCTAAAATGCAGAAATAAATATGTGTGAATTGCTCGGGAGTCATTATTAGGGAGCCCCAGTCCTCTAATTGTGCCTGTTTGTCATGAATGTAAAATGAGAAGTTGAGAACTTTTTCAAGATTTTCCCCAATGCCTCTTTCTCATTTATTCAAGAGGCATTGACATCTTTATGATTGATATGTGAAACGGGACAAAGCTTAAAGTCACACACTATTATTCCCTTTTTAATTACCTTTTTTTCAGTTTAATTAACAGAAATGTTCGGAAAAGTTGTTGAATTTAAATCGGTGCAGACGTGCGTTTATAGACTGATGACTTATTTAATTATAGGCGGACCGGTCTCTTCTTTGTAGGTGCTGGTGTTTTCTTCGTATTAAAATTAATGTCCTATGACGCCACAGAAGGGAATGTACAGATTTAATAGATCGAAGAAAATATATTTTTTACTACTGCTCCTGTATTTTTAATGCGTAACTTTTTATTTGAGCAAAGACATAATGGTAATTCTAATGTGCCCATATATTGATGATAGTTTTAACAGTTTATCTGAAATATGTTAACTGAAAAACGAAACATTCTTTTAAAAGTTTATGTTGGGGAAACTCTCAGAACTGATAGATTCTGGATAATTAAGGTTTGAACCAGTATTGTTTTGGAATTTCAGCGAAATATATGTTTTTGTTTTACCAAATAAATAAATAAATAAATAAATAAATACATAAATAAATAAATAATACTCTGGAAAAATATGAAATACCAGGACTGATTAAATATATTTAATTAACAGATATATCTGTTTGTTACCCTAGTTACACTTTATTTGATCCGCATCTAGAGTTAAAGGCTCAATCTTTGCACAATACGTGGGCAGTCATATCGTCACAGTTGGGCTTAGTCATCCGGAGTTTTATTGATTGATTGATTTATTTATTTTTGCCATATAGCACGGATAAGTGGTTATCTGTCATTGACCCGTTTTTTTTATTATTTCGTAATTTGTTTAATTTTCACTGCTTGTTTTTTTTTTTACTTCTCAGCTGAGCAGCAAACCAAGTTTCCTGCGCTGTAAAATGTATCTGGACTGTAAGTAAATTTTTTTTCTTTAAGATTTACAGTTCATGCATCTTTGATCCCCTCACGGTATGTTTGTCACAGTCAGCAAACTGGTCAACAACTCATTTCCTTTAATTGTTGATTCTGTCTTTGTTCCACTAAGTCTTATTTGGACTATTCAACTACTCTCTAATTTAACAGAAGTTTTCATTAAAACAAAAATCTTGATATTGATTCGCCTGGGAGAGGAAACTCCTGGTCAGGCCCACAGATGTCCAGACGTCTCAATAGGTGGTGTGAGTCTGGATGCTACTGCCATCTGGTGGGCAATCCTACACATAGCAAAACAGTTTTTTAAAGCTCCTAGTTTAAAATAACTTCTGCAATTCTGGAATATTTCCTGCTAGTTTCTGATTCTGTTACTTCACGAAAAAGACAATAGGTATATGTTTTACATGCAAACATCATTGGTTTGTGCAGACTTTTGATTTTTTGCATTGGAGTTGCACGTGAATCACCATGTTTCACTCCTGACGTCCCATCAGCAGAGAGTTGATGGGAAGACGGATGGAGTGTTTTCCAATCTTGGTTTTCATTTTATAATCAGGCACTTCTTTGTGCTGGTCTGTCACATTAAATTTAAATAAAATACACTGTAACATGACAAAATAGAAAAAAAAAAGTTGAAGGCATAGAAATAATTTAGCAAGAAACTGTTAGTAAAAATGAAACTGCTACATAATCAGGGTATATGAGAAATAGTGATGGGTACAAATCAGAAAGTGAGTACCTCAACTAAGTGTGTTTTTATTCCATTTAAACACCCCCAAGGTCAAATCAAATTGAATAAGAACAATCTCGTGCAGTATTTACTGCACATTCCTATGGGATATAAGAAGTTGGATTTTCCGCCACCCGTTTTCTTGTCATATTTAGTTACCGAATTAGCAGGTTTTAGAAAACAAACTGGCTTTCACACCTCGCTCCCCGCATGCCGCCCTTTCAGCTCACCTTCACTGAGAAAACAGGAGAACATCAAGTCTCCTCTGTGTGGCCACATGACCTCACGGGGACACTGATGTCATTTAGTGGTGGCCAACCAGCACGTCTTGTCATTTCACTGCACCATTGCCCTCAGTGAGACGCCCTCTGTTTGACATTAAACAGCCACAATAACATCATGCGGTACAAAAATATTGAACAAATTACATTTTCATTACTTCACTCGGTTCTCCATGAATAATTTCCTGACGTGTTAGTAAGCTGTTAATACTCCTCTGTGCACCGGGATGTGTTTATGAGTTGGGGGGAGGGGGGGGGATTCTAGGGAAAAACTGAAATGTGTTTTGCAAGGCTTGTGCGTAAATGTGGCTGCACCACTAGATGTCAGCATTGTAGTAGCTCTAGTCAGACTCATCCTCACTTATGAGCTTTGAAATAAAAAAAAAAAAAACATCTAAATGGGAAACAGGTGCAGACTATCGTTTGAATTCTTAGCAGCTTTCTCTGATACATTAAGGTAATTCTAATATAATCTTCAGCCACAGATCACAATCTAGTCTTTCAGTTATGGCCAGAAATTAATAAGGAACACATCTGGAGGGAAATGTAAATAAAATCCCTCTGAATATCTAGTCAAATTAGACATTTATCCTTTTAGACCTTATCATCAAAACAATAATAAAAAATTTCATGGTGTTTAGTGCTTCGGTCAAGAGCAGGGTGGAGTTTTTGCATCAGGATGGGCTCTTCTGATCTGCCATCTCATGTGTTGTGTTGCAGCTTCAGATCGTTGAGAAAATAAAATACACCTCTCATACTATGACAGTTTGGCCTCCGTTGGCTGTGAGGTCACACCTGGAAACAACTCATCACTCTCCCCTTTGTAGCCCATTGGCATGGGAAAAGAAGCAAAGCCTCTGCCTCTGTGTCAACTTTATCTGCAGGATGGGCATTACCACAGGCGTCGACATCCCTATCTGGCCTCTTGGTAATACAGCCTGAAAGGTTTCAGATAAGGAGGAAAATTGTGGTGGACCATTTCAAATCTTGATTCCCTGGAAAGGTCTGACATCACATTTGTTGGGTTTGACCACTAAAACACGCATAGAGTGCGTCATTTGCACAATCCTAAATTATCTTGAGAGTAAATTGCAAATTAACAAATTTGCCAGAGATCTTCACAAGAAAGCTTAATGTTTGCAGAAGACTAAAGAATGCTGATTATAACCCATGTTTTATCAGATTTTAGCAGAAAAACAGGAATAAGACGGATCTGACCACACAAAGAGTTATTGGCAAAACAATTTATACTTGTGTTAGTTTTCATTCTGAAAACAAACGCAATGCTCTCTTTGTCCTGCTTTTCCCTTTAGGTGGACGGCCATGTTTTGGTAGATTTGCGAATGGACTATAGCAACACTTGAAAAAGTTTGTCAGTAGAACAATGAGTTTCAGCTTGTGGCCTTCATCCCGGTCATCAGACTTGTAGATGGAACATATTCTTTCCATTTCCAATTGATGAATTAACTAACGCTATGTTGCTTTGTCATCTAAATTGTCTACAATTTTATTCATGTCCAATCTGGTGTGTTCTTGTATCTTTATAATGCTTCTAAAACTGACCTCTTCGTTCTCAAAATTCACAGTTATGTGCTATTTTTTTTTTGTTAATTTTTCCACACAGAATCCTAAATAAAGTACACTGAACATTGTAGAAATCTCTAGCCATGTTGTAGCAGCATGTTCACCTTTGAATCCTATAGTAACTGGTTTCTCTCAAAAGGTTTATCTTGAAATGGACAGGATGTTTCTTTTAGTTCTTGGAACGTAAGAGTTGATGTTATTGAGCTTCAGGGAAAAGATCACATGTACAGTTTTTACGACGATGGTGAACAGTGAGAAAGTCTTTCTGTTCTCTTCTTTCTCTTGTTCCTGCAGTCGTAGTCTCTTCTGGGTCATCCCAGGTTACAATCAACAAGAAGGGTGGCTGTGCAGTGTGCAGCTGCTCAGCCGGACCCTGTCTTGTTTCGTTAATGCTACGTAAGGCAGATCATACCACTCCATCAACAGCACCTGCTGGTAGAGACCCCGACATGTTCACTTTATATATACCTGAGGCTTCCCTGCACAGACCGCTGACGGTGCTGTTGAGACTGTGTTGTGTCACTGTGGATGCTCTCGCCAGAGAGACGCTGCGAAAGAGCGGCTGTGTTTGTTCAAGGCCAAAGAGAAAAGTGCAATTCTGCAAACAGCCCTCAGGCAGGGTGTTTCACAGGTTGTTCAGAAACCATGACAGGATTGTATCACGCAGCTGTGGCAGGACAATACCTAACCCACAGTGGTTTTATATTAATGCAATTGTTTACGAGAAAGCAAAAGAAATGTGAGCTTGAATTTGTAAAATGTTACCCACTCAGTATCTTTCTTCATAAAACAAATCAGAAGACATTAAAAAAACAAAAAACAAAACAGAATCTCTATTTTACTATGATATAGATTCATTCCAATTACAGAGCAGCAGCAGCAACTTAAATGTGGCTCCTGGTTGGTTGGTTTAATAACCAGCAAGTCTCTACATGCTTGAATACAATTTGTGTCAACACTTCACAAGAAAATGTGCATGCACAAAAGGTTATCTCTGCTACAAATGCATCTTAGGATTAAGTTCAATTGCTGTTTTTGACAGTGCTTTGCAAATAGTGCTCATGTCCCTTGAACTTTTTCACATTGCAGTCACAAACTGCCATACTTTCTTTAGATTTTAGGTGACAAACATATTAAGTTGAAAATTGTTATAAAGTGGAATAAAAATGATACATAGTTATCAACATTTTTTACAAACATAAATTTCAAACATTGATGTGCATTTTTACTCAGCTCCTGTTAATCTCAACCACATTCGAAGTGCGAGAATGTGTTGACAGGAAAGGGCTTTTAGTCACTCGGTCCACAACTGTCACCTGTTTAGAAAGCTGACCAGAAGAAAGCTGCAAGAAGTCCTGCTTAGTTTGCCACAAGTCAGGTAGAGGAAAAAGAAGACATGGTACATGGACTAAACTTATACCACACTTTTCTGGTCATACAAATCACTGAAAGCACTTTCACACGAGAGTCATATTCATCCAGACTCACTTAGAAATCCACACAGTCACCCATAGATACAGAGATTGGTGTACAGCTTGGTGTTAAGTGGCTCGCCTCGGGCACCAGCAACATATGAACCTTTTAGCTTACATGCAAAGCTCCATGTGTAACAGTGATCTTCAATGCGATAAACCAAGTAGCATCATGCTACTTTTTTAGCAGTGTCACAGAAACAGGGCATATTGAGAAGACGGATGGAGCTAAACACATGGCAATCCTGGAAGAAGACCTGTGTCAGTCTTCCAGTGTGAACATCTGGTTGATACATACCCCAAAATATTTGTTTCTGGTAGGGCAGAAAAAGTTGGTTCCACAAAGTATTACTGGTTTATAAACAAACAAACAAAACAAACAAACAAAAAAGATATTATTATTTCACAATAATGTGGTACATTTTGCTGAACTATCACAGAAAAATTCAACAAAATAAGTGAGGCTGTACCATGAAAAAATATTTGCAACTGCTATGAATACTTTTGCAAGGCACTGTAGGCAGCTTTACACCAGAATAAGGCAAGTATTATATCATAAGTAATCATCTTGGAGACTCTCCAAAGGTGGAGATCTGTGGTATAGTTTCAGAAACAACAACTTCAGTTCCTCTCCAGTAACTTTTTTTTTCTCTCTCTTCAGCCTGTGAACTGCAGTGGATGCTGCGCCTCGACGCCTGAAACAGCAGAGCGGCGCAGACGCACCGTCAGCCTCCAAACCTAAGCCACAAATTATGTCTGGTACATGGAAAAGATCATATCGCCCTTCACTGGAGTAGAGATGGTGAGAATGAGGAGTTTGGTGGTAACTGGGTTTGGACGGATACGGTTTGCATTCCTCTCCAGGGAAGTGATATCAAGACAAGGTCAGACCAAGGCTAATACAAGAGAGCACGAGGAGACGAGCGGGAGACGGAATTTGATCTTTGCTCCTTGCTCATAAAGTTGTTTGATCTACAACACAATACTATAATTTTCATGAAATCCACATGATGAATCAATTTGTACAAGATACACACTGTCTTGCAATAATAATCTGCATCTTTTCAAATCCTTGTACTCGTCTAATCTGTAGCGACAAAGAGAATATTCCATGTATTCTACAGTTGTCAAACTATATAGCCTGTCATACCACTGAAATGTTTTGAATTTCATTTAAGGTGATTATTCTTTCCAAGAAAACACCTAAAACCTCATATTTGCTCTTTAGTCAAATCCATCTCACTTCAATGGCTGGAGCATGGGCTAACCTCTGGGCTCAGAGAAACCTTGCAGCAATCGGGCATTAATCTGAGGCAAGTATTCAGGCCTCTTTTGCAGCTGAACGAGAACTGACTTTCCAACTCTCATAATGATGGGTGGGTTTCTCTGGTAGTTATATTAGTCTGACAGGGGGTCAGAGAAGCAGGAAAAACGAGAAAAAAAAAAGAAAAGAGGTAAGATCTCCAAAAACAGTGAGGGAAAATCCCTGACAACCTAAAGAGATTAGTGTCCATTACCTACAAAATTTCAACCACATACACTACAAACGATCCACTGCTGTCCTTGCAACTGTGCTCCCCCGACACCAAACGATAACAAGCTCTGTTTTCCAGGTTGCTGGGCCTGAGAAGAGGAGGCGAGCTTGTTTTAAGAAGGGTGTGGGAATCAATTATCCCACTCGAGAGACATGCAGGACCAGTGGGTATTGCTCGGGATTAGTGTCCATTCTTGTCATGTACTGACTAACCCTCCCGCTGATCTCCTTAACACCAGGTGTTATTAAGAAGCACAACTCTTACTGAGGGCCTGTGGGGCTTTTGAATAACTGCCCTTTGGGAATGACTGACAAGCCTATAGTGGTGAAAAACAAAACATTCCTGGGCTTTCATGTGTTCACCTGTATGGGCTTTTAAATGGATGCTGAGCATGAGCTGAACATGCAAAGTCATGCAAAAAGCATCTTCGTGAGATCTAAAAGCTTAGCTGTTTTTATTTCACTAATCTTTAGCAAAACTATAGGCATCATCATGTATGGAGATGGAAGAAGGCAGTACATTTAAATATGTACTGTCATCTTCATATAAATGCCATGAATTCAGATACATTACAAAATAGATATTTTTGACGCATTTAATGATATTTTTTGAACAAATTATGAACATTGAAACATTGCCTGGTTTATATATATTTGTAACATAATTGATGCATTGTTGTTTTTTTTGTTTTGTTTTTCATTTGCAGCTGTGTAAAGTTAGGGATAATCTTTATACTCAAGGAAACAATTGCTTCCAATTACTGGTCTGTCAATATGCAACTGTGTATTGAATAGCATTAAAAAAAAATCTAGTCACATAGACTTTTTATATGTTTCACTTGATACTTATTCAGGGAACCATGGACAGATATGAAAGGTGACTTGTTGATATGACTGAAATTAAAGTTTTTGTACGACGGTGGCAATGTGCATTGGCAGAAATAAATGTGTTATTCCTTTAAACATGGCGTGGATAAGTGGAAGCAAAACTGCGCAGACATGATGTTATTCAAATGGAAACTCAGCAGAAAATCATAAGAACCAGCAGAGAATACAAAAACAAAAATTTACCAAATAAAGCTCTCATACAAACTAACCTTACTTCCTCAAACAAACTGCCAATTCACAGTTTACTTGGACGCAAATTCCAAGTGTTGAGTGGACATCCAAGAGTGGTTTTGTGGGTGTAAATTTGGGGTAAAATTTACACACCTTGTACTCACAATGACAACTGCACACACAAGAAGAATTGAAAATGATTTCAAAGTGACAAACAAAATGGGACTAAATAAATGTATTGTAATTTGAAATTTTAAGAAAAACTTTTACCATGCTGAGCCATCAAAATAAAGTTTGACATCATCAACATGTGGTTTAACCTTGAAAACTGTGATTAAACTCACCAAGTGTAACTGAAAAAACTTGGATTCTACACAAGTTCAAATACCTCTCTGTGTTTTCATGGCAAAACACTCAAGGTGTGTACTAACAAAACTCGTGTTAACTAACTAACTGAAATGTATTTACGCAATACTCAAGAAGAGCTATATTAGATAAAAGACATTTTTAGCAAGATATGTCACCTGGAAATAATGCGGTCAGTTTCATCTTCATATAAAATAACATTTCTAAACTATGTAAATGTGCCTTGCTTTGGTTCTGCTTCCTGATATACTAACTGAAAATATTAGTTTTTAATTGAAAATAATTCTAAGTGAGCCAGCAGAACTTGCATATTACGGTTTTCTGACTGTGACAATAAATGCAGGTTTTGGTAACCTCTAAATCTTACGCAATCAAATGCGTAGGAAGAGTAAATACTGTTCAGGAGCTGACTTGCCAAAGAGTTCAGAATATTTGCCTTGAGAACTGATAGTTTGCCAATGTGTTGCTCAATGTGCTTTTTTTTTTTTGCAAAGTGATTAAAGGTTTTTAATCTTAATTTCATTCAGATTTCTTGAGAAACCGCCTGCAGTTATTCTTGAGAAAATTCACCTTATTATGAACCGGCTTTCTTTTTCGTGTGGGAACCCCCGCACAATCTCTTGTGCTTGTGCTTAGATGTACATAATCTAAAGACTTTTCTGAAACATCTTCTGATTTTTGAAGAAATTAAATCAACTAACTGACAACTTGCAAAAGCTCTTGAATGTTTCACAGTTTGTCACAATACAAGCAACAAATCAGAATTATTTTCCTGGGATTTTTTGAGCAATGCTCTCTCTCCCCTGCCCCTTTTTTACTGTTGTACTTCTAAATAAAATCATATACAACCATTTGATTTGACCTGATGTGTGAAAATTAAGCTCAGTATAAATACAACTGCTCCTTGGAAGCCTCAAAGCAGAATACTGAAGACTAAAGAAGGCAACAGACAAGCAGTTGAATGAAACAATTTGCTAAAGAACAATATCCTAATATTCCTGAACCCTCAACCAACAACATGAAATGTGGCAGTAGCAGCATCATGCAGTGGGAATGCTTTTCTTTAGCAAGGACAGGGACATTGGTCGGAGAAGATGGGAAGATGGATGGAGTTAAATAGAAGGCAATATTAAAAGAAAAACTGTAGGAGGATGCAAAGATGTAAAACTGGTTGAGAGGGCCGCATTTAAGCGAGAACGCAACTCTGAACATACAGCCGGAGATAGGACGTAAGAGGTTTTGACAAAGCATCCTCATGTTTTAGAAAGGCTCAGTCAAAGTCCAGGTCTAAAACTATTTGAGACTCTCAGAGAACTGGTGTTCTCTGACTGACTGAACTTGAACAATGGTGCAAAGAAGAATTAGCACTGGGATTTCCAAATGTGCTAAACTGGTAGAAGCTGTAACTGCAACATTTCTGCAAAGTACAGTGAAGCCCCAGGCTGATTTAATAGTTCTGACACCAAATATACCTTAATATGTATGTGCAGTGGAACCTACAGCTGAAGGTAACATCAGTGGCCTTCTTTAATTCTGTTCTGGGGTATGTTCCAGAATTATTTTGACTTTAGTATTAACTTTTCATTTATTGTCATTTCTACATATAAAATGTTTTAACCAGATTAAATGATTTGAGCTTACTTTTATGAGCCTACAACTATGGCTTAGACTAATATTTTACTCTGTATTATGCATAGGATAAGATGGCTGTAAGTGAGGGTAACTTCAATTTCAACTTGTGCTTTAAATGCAAAGTTAATTTAATCTGATATAAAGAAAAGCATTGTTCAATATTTGAGTAATTCTAGTAAAATGGAACAAATGGAAAATCACAGACAAAAAAAAGAAAGAAAAGAAAACAAAAAGAGCTACACTGATTTTCTCTGTATCTGCCCAAAAACAACAACAAAACTAGTTTATATGCTTTAACAGCATTACATCTGTTTGTACCGGTTTACAATTCCCTGGAAACAAACTGTCACTGACTGAAAGCAATTTATCAAACAGTCCAGTTAATCTCAGCCTGACATAAGTCATCGAACTCAACTGTGCAGAGCTTTAAAAATCCCACAGAGAGGAAGCTGTCGCACTAATCATACATTAAGTCAAACCGAGAGATGAATAATCTCATGGAAACCTGAGAGGGAATTGTGAATCAGTGCAGTATTTCCATCTCTCTCTCTCTCTCTCTCTCTCTCTCTCTCTCTCTGTTCATGGGAGGAGCGCAGCGCCTCTCTGTATAAGAAGTGTTGAGCTTACAACAAGGGATTTTACACAGCTACTCAGGAGAAACGAAATGATCTGCCCTGGAGCCGCAGCAAAATGCTGGATGGACACCTACTCCTGGGATGGTTATCGTTCACAGTTATAGTGCATCTTCTCAGCTTGCCTGGACCAACCACAGCTTACTTCGGGTAAGAACTGATGCACACACACGCACACAGTGTAGGGCTACGATGCTGCTTTCATTGATTTCTTTGCTTCCCGAATAACAAAGCAGGTATTTTTTTTTTTTTTTTTTTACATTTTTGTTAACAACGGTTTGCTCAGTTTAGAAATTGCACTGTATACATGACAGCGATTTGTTGCGATTCTAAGAGCATGAAGGGCCAGAGAAGTGTCACTTTGAGGCCTCGCAGCTGGTGTCTGCAGCAGGTTGTCTGCAGTTTCAGGGAGCAGGGGGCAACTAACTATCAGCACCGCAGCGTCTATTAAAGGTCGACACGCAACCTCGGAGTAATGTTGGCTGAGGATATATAGTTCACCCCCATTCTTTCCCCGCCGACAATTGAGCCAGCACCCACTGTAAAGTTACTCTTCGAGCGTCAGCTGAATGGCAGGTAGCGGTCAGCTGATTCTTTTGCTGAAAGCGTTTGTAAAATCACATCCTGAGTCGACTCCGAAACGGAGCCGCGCGGAGCGAAAGGTGAGTTGTGTGCGCCTCAGACCCAACAGCTGGTAACAATAAAGCAATCTGACTGAACTGAACCGGTGGCCGAATCGTCTGCTCAGCTTGCACAGAAATTTCCCCCCATCCAGCATAAACATCGCAGAGCTATGGCGAGATCTCCCCACCACCACCTCCCCTACCACCACAACCCCCCGCTTTTTTCCCTCTACTGGCCCGGTCAAATTTAAACAACATTTGGAACACGTGTTGGGGTATTAATTTGCAATTCTGAACATTTCATGACTCCTGTGATACCTACAATAATGTTTAATTTAGAGGGGGTTAGGGGGTAAAGGACGATTATTCTCAAGGGAATGCCTTGGGTTTTAGGTGTAACTCACAACTTTTACTTCAATGCTACTTTTTTTTTTTTTCTTAATGTTTACTTTTGGACAAAGCTGAATCAATATTTTATAGAGCCCTGGGCAGAAAAAGACTTGGGGGTGGTGGTGGGGGGGGGCATTTTGAGATATGCCCATCAGCCACCATCCCCATCTATATACTACCCTTTATACTTTCATTTTGCATGTCAAAACATGCAATCATTTCATTACAATTGGTAATTTTTTTTAATTGTAAATGAAGTATTTTTTTTTATAAATCATGAAAAATTCTAAGGTCTTAAGCACCCCTGAACCAACCAAAATCAGTCCAAGTGTCCTGAAGTTGGTGGACACTATTTATTTTGATTTATCAAAATACATTTTCATACAGTAGACTGAGAAATTAAATTTGTTGATTGTTTGCAGGTACATAATGTCCCCTTGGTGGGTACATCTTCATGCATGGCTGGTATGAAATATCCCATAGCAGACGGCTCCCTTTGTACCTGAAAACAGTGGTATAAAATGACAATGGTACAAAATAATGAGTGCACACCCACACACCACTTCAGCACCTCTAACATCCCTTTTATACTGTTCATCCCTAATTGCTTAGAGCAGTGAATATTTAACACAAGTTGATGAGTTGTTACTTAACATCAGATTTCTTAAATATAGTTCAAGATAAATGTGTCCTGCATTTGAACTTGAGTAGTGTCTTTTTTTTTTTTTTTTTTTTTTCTTTTACTATTACTACTTACTTAGAAACATTGATCCCAGGTGGCTTAGAAATGCAATCTCAATAGCGCTAATGATCCCAAACAGCTTGGTGACCTTCAGCATTATTCTACTGGAGAGCCAGGAACATACCTCCATTTAATGTTTTTCCAAACTAAAACCTGACCAAACGCTCCTCCACTTGTCATTTGTTGTCAGTCGTATGTCAGGTGGGGTCAATAGAGCCCTCTATAGGGAGAAGTTTTTTTTTTTTTTTTCCTCCCTTTGGTTTGCACTGTGTTTAACTGTATAGTCAGAAGTCCTTATTTCAGTGTATAGTTAAATTCAGACATTTTGCCATAATTTGGAATGAACTCTCTGAATGCCATGAACTCACCGCTAAAGAAGGCAATGATGTCATGGTTGCACACTGTCATACCCATCTGATTGGCACGAGCAAAAAGAAACCACTATCAGAGAGGACAAATCGGTGCAAGCAGGTTTGCACAAGGAAGTTTAAGTTAGAGGAGAAGAATCCAAACAGAAAAGGAGATTAGTTGTGCAAGAGGTGTTCAGACTCAGTGTATAAATATAGTTTTATGTAAGGACAGAGAATATTTTCAAGGAAGCAAGATTTCTCTTTTTTTTCCTTCTTTTTTAGTCATGAGGACAGCGATTTGAGAGTGAGCAGTGCAATACGTTAGACCAGGGGTCTTCAGCTCCAGTCATTGAGGGCTGCTGTCCTGCAACTTTTAGATGTGCCTCCACTTCAACACACCTGAGTGAAACAATGAGGACATTAGCAGGACTCTGGAGAACTTGTCTGTGTACTAAGCAGGTAAATCAGCCATTTGATTCAAGTGTGTTGGATCAGAGACTCATCAAAAAAATTGCAGGACTCCGGCCCGTAAGGACCGGTAAGGGTTAGGACCCATGTCTTAGACTGAAATGGTATGTTCGAAAATAAAGACAGATATTTACCTCTCTAGTTACAACTATAAAAAGTTGTACATCCTTTGTCTGTCTTTACCAATTTAATTGACCATAGTTTCAGTATCCACTCAGAATTAATTAGTCCATTTCAAACTCTACACAAATCTGAAACATGATCAAAACTTTTTTTTTTTTTTTTTTTTTAAATCAAACTCTCCAGGTAAATGTAAAATTAGTCTTATTCTTGTTAACCAAACATAAAGTTATGTGTAAAAATTAGAAGCTCTTTCGAAGGGTACGTGGCAGGTTTTGGGAACTTGTGCAGTAGCTGAGTTCACTTATTCCTCAGACTAACTGGGGTTCTGATGAGGCCATTAAAATGAGGTCCACTTGGCCAATTGTCATGTTTCACCTGTAACTAATCAGAAAAGATTTTGGACTGTAATGAAGCAAGAGCTACCTGCCTGTTTTGTTTTGTTTCTCTTAGCAAAAATTCCTCACGGGTGTCGTTAGTGCTCTCCAGATACGGAGACAAATGGTTACAGACTGCAGAGTGATGACACCTGAGGCATTTCCAGCGTAGTCAAATTTATGGTAGGTATGGATGTGCAGAATCCAGAGGTATTAGGTGGTCCGTGAACTGTGGTGAATCTGCAAGAGACCACAAAAAATTACCCCCTAAGGGACTGTAAGGCTCAAATGTGAGACATTTTCACCAGCTGAAGTGGGGTTTTGTCTTTCCATAAAATAATTTTGCAGAGGGGGAAATCTACCTTTTAAATGTTTGATTTTCTTTTTTGCATGATTCCTTTAAATCCAAATTTAAACAGAAAAAATAAATAAATTGAAATATTGCCACTTGTAGTATTTATAACAACTTTCAAGTTGTTGTAAACTACAATAAAGTCTCTAGGATGGGAGGAACCCCCAAGGAAAAGCATGTCTGTAATGTACATCGGTTGCTTTTCCTGTCTCTGATTTGGTATTTAGGTTCAGTTTGCATTTGTATCACATTAGAAGAAACAAATGCAACTCTGCTTTCTGTTCCTGACTTCTTACTGTTGCCACTGTTGACGTTGGCAGGTGATGCGTTTTAAAACTGATGTGCCAAAGTGGCATCTGCACCAGCCCTGATGATCATAATGACAATGCATGTTGACTCATTCAAATTAGCACTTGCTTCTAGCTCTGTTCTCTGTGATGTGGGAGGGGTTTGGGGGGGGCATGTGGTGTTATCATATTTCAGATTTATTATTACGCAGCCCCGTCAGAGGAGAATACGACTGAGTACTGCCAACCATACTGAAACTGCCTGAACAGGTGACTCAGATTCAAAGTGTGACTGCCTCGTGGCAAGGTTCTCAGAAACTTGACACCGGCGACGTTGCGGGCCTTAACTTGGGAGGACGCACGCAAACACAAACCTGTTCAAATAAATATTCCATGAGTGTGAGTCTTCCTAGGGCCTCCTGGGTACTGATTTACTGAAAATAGTCAATGTTGCATACCCAATTTCCAGAGTGCGGTGGAGCGTAAGTGTAACATAAACACAATCTCTCCTGCCCATAGTGCACTCACCCGAGGGTGGGGTGGGATTCCTGGCGTAGTCGAGCACCCACATAAATTGTCATTCTTTGCCACAAGAATGCAAACTCTTTTTTTTTTTTTTGTGTGTGTGTGTGTTCCCTCAGCTTGTTGTGGCAGGTGCCCATCTACTGCTCAGTTATCGTTACAGATTGAACGGGAAAAGTTAAAGAAACTCCTTCAGCTGAAAATTACATGACATTGATGAGTTATTTTCTTAAATTTTAGACTCATGTCTGCTCCCTGAGGTACCTCTGTTGGCTTAAATCTGAGTGTTTGTATAAGGCATGTAATTCTGTGGTCTTGTTAACTCTGCCGAATGTGGGTCCTCAAACTGAGTCAAGAATTTTTTTCCCTTTTTTTTTCTGTTTAATTTAGTTTGTCGTGTGCGACATATACAGGAAGCCTGCCCACAGTCATGCAACTGGAATCCACCAATTAGACACCCCGCCATCCGGAAAGATGCAAGCATAGTAGTTGATGTTAAATTGCTACCATATCTGTTATCAGTTTGCTACTCAAGCTGCATTGTTGTGCTTTAGGACAAACTGTTTTTTTGTTTGTTTGTTATTTTGCAGTAGGCCAATAAAAGTGAGAAGCAACAGGCACAAAAATAGCAGAACAAATGAGTTGAGTACCAATTTATTGAGCTTTTTTTTTTTTTCTACATTGGTTTTCAAAATTACTGATATTTGTTGAACCTTTCCACATTTTACTTGAATCTTGAATTAATTGAGATTTTGGTGACTTCATAATTGTGAAATGGAATGTGCAATGTTAGTTTTTCACTGTGCATAGTGATTTGCCTCAAGATCCAGAAGTTTAATTTTTGTTCCCTGTCCATTGCTCGTTTGACAATAACTTACTTCCATAAAGACTAGATTTCTACAGTGCAAGATAGGTAGTAGTTGTATTGGCAGATTGTTTCACCAGAGCTGTGGGTGTCTGCAGCTCCTCCAGAGTGACAATGGAAATCTTGCTTGATTTTTCTTGTTGATGATCTCATTTCCCATCCTGTCACTTTAGTTGGACTGCAATCTCTTGGTAGGTTTGCATTTGTACCTTGTTATTTCTATTTTGAATGACTTAAATAAGGCCCCAGAGCTTAGGATTTTATTGTGTAACTTTGTTTTAAGCTATCCTCTAGCAAACATTTGAAGCCTTCACAGAACAGTTGGATTTATTCTGAAATTAAATCACACATAAGTTAGCCTAGCCATTGCCTTACATCGCAATTCTGCTCAATTCAAATCTTTCTTCACAGAATTTCTCTGGCAGAATTTCAGCCAGGGAAATAATTGAAGAGACAGACGTTGTAATCACTGATGTTGATTTTCATGAGTTGAACTGGAATTGTAGTCTGCCTATAGTCTTAGTAACGACAGTGGAGGAAGTGATCGAAGCCATTCAGTCCATTTTAGCCATGCTAGCAAATATTGAATTAACATTAACAGCCATCTTGTTCAGCTCGGCACTTCTCTCTTCACTGTGGTTGATGGTTGTTTACAATGCAGGCAATTTTTGGTAAGCTTCAAACTGTTGAACTGGTGCATTACATAAGTCATTGACAAATATTAGGGATTGGGTTAAATTTACATTTTAACAGAATCCATGCACACCAAGCAACCGTTTCTCAAGAGAATATGAAGCAAAGTGCAGAAAAATGAGCTGGTTTTTACCAGGCTGCACACAAGAGAATGCAATTTAGTGATTCTGTGTTTTCAGAAGGTCATTGCACTTTTTAGAATTTATTATTATTATTTTTTATTTTGAAACCATCCTTTTTCAACCACTTCACAGTTATGCACTACTTTGAGTTAGTCTGACACTTGCAACTTAAATAAAATACATGTAGAATTTTAGTTATAATGTGTCAAAAATGTAAAACCTTTTCATGGACATGCTTTGAAAAGCACTGTGCACACTTCAGTCATTACTGTTTTTCATCTCTGGATCTTCTACTGGATCCTGCTGTGGATCAAGTGGTGCATATTTTTAAAGAAACCTCTTTGGCATGGCTAAGGAATCTTAGAATTAATTTTAAAGTGTCTTGCTGTAACCACCATCCCTGCAGTAGTTTTATGGAGCACTCCTGTGTGATTACCTCTTATTAGAAGCAGCAGAACTGGTGTGGGCCCAGGCTGCCATTGCCTGGCCAAGAGCGGTGGCAGGCGTCTCATTACCAAGCCCTAAAAACTGATTAGCCCTGCTGTGCAGCAAGGGCATGGAGTACCATTGATAGAGGGATTGCCCAACTTCATAGGATATCCTGTGGCCACAGCCACACCTCTAAGGGTATCACTTTAGAGAGAGCCAAGTCAATAGGATTCTCTTTACACCCATGCTTTGACGGTGGAAGTGAGGTTATGCAAACCTCCAAGCTCGGATAAATGATCATATGCTTTCTTGCAAAAAAAGCAAAGCTCCCTTTTTTACTTCTGTTTTAAAACATTCAGATTTGAGCCAAGCCATAATTTCTTTTGAATCCCGTTGTTCATCCACATGGAAAATTCTGCTACACCCATGATAAGTCTTAGTATACAGGAGGATCCCCAGTCAGGAACACTTTCCTAGATGGATTTGAGAAGAAATATGGCCATAGATGACAGCAAGCTGGGTCGTACATCTAATAAAACAAAGTAAATGATAGAAAGTTGGTACACCTTTTATTGTAAAGACTTCAGTGTTCATTGTAGTGATTTGAGAAGGGACTTTCAGTGTAAAATAACATGGATCTACAGGATATTTTTGAAGATTACATGGTTTGAAAAGGGTTTTAAACTGTGTTTGGCATGCTCACATCCTACAGCTCCAGTCCCATCGGAATGCAGAAGAGACCGCAGCTATAATGTATATCTGATTATAAAAAGATGGCTGTTCTAGTCTGGCGACAAAAGCCTGCTGTATTAGTTGATAGTTTAAAAGAGAAGTGAAGGAAACTTACTGGTCGTAAAACAAAAATCTAATCACCTTTGCAGCTGGAAAACTAATAGATTCAAGAAACACTTAGTGGTAAGACATTGATTAAATGATGCTTGTTAGAGTGGCCACTATGTCCGGTGTTTTCCATCGTTTAACCACAGGTGAGGTTTTTCTCAGTCTTTTCATTTGTAGTCTGTGGTAATTGAATACACATGTAACATGCATTGAGGTTTATTGATTGACCAAAAAAGAGAAGTTCAGATTGCTCTCTCCCAGTTTATTTATGTAAAACAGAAAAACTGGACCAAGAGCTGAACCCAGTGGAAATATTTTACAAACTTGCTAAATGACTGTAGAAAATTAATGAATATGGAATGCTCTGCCATAGATTTTTATTATTATTTTTTTTTAAAGAATTTATCTATAAAACGATATTGGACCAAGAGCTAAATTTTGCAGAAACCCTTATTGACTTGCTGGATCAAGGTCAATTTATTAACAAAACTGAAATTGTATTAGGGGGTTTTGATTACTTACATATTTTCTTATCAGGGTTATTTCTTTAACAAGTTATATATTGTGGAACAATAATTTGCTTTGTTTTAAGCAGAAAAGTGATATTTTGAGTTTTAACTGCTCTTTCGGTTATTTTTTATGCATAAAGAAAACAATAGTGAAACAAGAATTGAACTTTGTGGAACCCCTTCCTGGGCTTCATGAGCACCTTTAAAATTTTTGGATTGACATAACCAAAATATTAACAAATATATATCTTGAAGTAAAAAGAAGTTTAGGTTGGATTCACATTTCTCATCAGTTATTTCCACAACTGATGAAATATGAATTTTCATTTTATTTCAGTACAAATTACATTACATTTTGTACTGCAAGTATGAAACGGAGGCTAAAGTGGTATAACAGACCATCTGAATTATGGTTTCATGGATTTTTCTAAGCTGAATAGTTTCACATTGACGTGGCTCTTTACTTAATTGTTTAATTTTAACTATGACTGGCGAGAGCCCTTTGTTCTATGGGTGCAAAATAAGCACAAATTATCCATTTTCATATTAAACATGGGTTATGGTGTTTCTATTGTTGTTCTATTATAGTGAGTGGCTCCTTTTTACCATCTTCTTGTCAAAAGAAAATTTAGGGATGAAAGTTTCATAGTTCATTACCTTCCACAGAATCTAAACATAGTTTGTTTATTGGTTAGTAAGATTGCATATTTCGAACTTGAAATTCCCTTCTAAGAGCATATCCTGTTCAGCTGTTAAACATGCATCTTGTTCTACTAAACATGATGCATTAAATGACATAATTGACCTAATTTTCACATAAAGATAAGAAAAAAGTAAGAAAAAATCTAGTAATCTATCTTGTCTTCAAACCAAATTTTAAGACAGAACAGAGAATATGTTCCTAACAAGAGAACTGTCAGTTGAAAGAATGGAAATGATTATATATCCTTCTGTCGAAGAGGATATGAAAAATCCCCTTCAATAAGCTGAATCAACAGTGACGGTGTGTATAAAATTTGAAGCAAGTACAAATAAAATTGGGAAAAGTTTTAAATAAAAACATAGGCAGACCAAAAAATACATAAGTCTGGGACAGAAAATTAAAAAAAAACTGACCTGAAAATTAAAAATGGGCAGAAACGGGCTGGTGTTTGTGACTGAACTGTTTGAAATTAGTTATAGAAATTTATTTGCAGAAAAAACGTAACGGAACTAGAATTGACATTGCATACAGAAGAAAACAAGGTTCCAGGGGAAAAAACAACAACAACAACAACAACAAAAAAAAAACAACTGTGCGGAACAAAACACTTAACTAAAGCTCTTTTAACCGTCATTTGGTCTTGGCACGATGTTCAGAAGGACCACAGAAAATTTCACGGTTGAACAGAGGGAGCGTGGGCGCTGTCCTGTTAGACTGTTAGTTTCCGAAACTACGCAAACAAAACTCTCAAATGCGCACACCTTGCCGGACCACGCTCGTAGTAAAAAACCCACGGGGTCTAAATGACCTTTGTTTCTTAAGACCACAGGAAGGTTAGCATAAATTAGTTCATAATCGATCAGTTGAATATATTTAATTGGCTGATTGTAATTATTATAGATTCAAAAACCCTTCTTTCCCAGTTCAGTTTTTGCTCTTGGAAACACCAATGTATAAACTGTGTTGTGTATTAAATTTTATGATTTGCTTATTTTCATCATTATGAAAGATCAATCAGAAGAATTTTACCCAGAATGGCTGTAAATTAATACCAGTGCTTGATCAGTCTATGTAATGTTAATGTTTATGTTCAGTCACGAGAATACCAAGCTCATTGACCTGTGATATATGCTTTCTAATATGCAAACAAGATGCATTTATTTGAAGTTTAATTCAATTTATTTGTAGTTTAATTCTGCTCATTATCCTTCTGGTAATGGGCAGAAGGATTGACTCAACTAGTTTTCATTTTACTTTAAAGGGAAATCAGGACTTGGTTCTTTTCATACATTCCTACTTGAGTTGATGAATAGATGGTCTTTAAAGACAAGTTTTTATTAATTAAAAATAAAAAATAATTAGAAATAGACACTGACTGTTGACCATTTCTTATAAGAATATATACATTCTCTTAGACGGTGTCAACCTTGCTCTTTGAATTTGTAAAAAAAAAAAAAAAAAAAGTTGTAGGAGACAGAGCTGTTCTTGTACAGTATTGGAGAGCCCCCAAAGCCTTTGAATCAGTAGGCACTGAGCATTAAACTATTACAATAAAAAGCTGTGCTTGATCTGTATTTAAGAAGCAACTATGGGCTGAGAGTTAAACCTTGAATAACCTCTTTATCAACTAGTAATATGTCCCCATCTCTAACTATACTACCTAGGAGATAATTTACAAACCATCCAACTGCTTGTTTGGAAATAACAAAATTATATGTTAGTTGTTCAGTTAAAATCCAGTAATCAAAACTACAAACTACAATAGACAGACTGCACTGCAAGGACATTATAGTCAAACCAAAAAGTTAGGATGTTAATTTATTCCAATAATTGCAATATTTTGTTCAGTTTTGAAAATAATGAAGCAAGCATGATATTTCAAGTCTTAGTATTGTTCTTACCAATCTGTGCTCATGCCGGAGCCAAGTTTGTGTGCCTGAAGGTGTTTGGGGTGTTGGTGCGCTGGTACAGGGCTGCTCTGTGCCATGCCGTGGGCTAGATCAGGGGAGTCATGCGGACACTGCTGCACACCCAATCTGTGCCAGTCACACAGTGACTGCAACTGAGCTGCTGACCTTAGACGCATTGAGTTCTCACATAGCAGTTAAACCTCTTATCATGCTCCATAGTCCCACTCCCATTCCCAAACCCAACCACTGTTGTCCAACTGTTGGGCCACCACAAGGCACTTTATGAATATTAGGCATCTCATTTTCAAATTAAAAATATTTTTAGAAGACACGTTCATGAACCAAACCCCATCAGTCAGTGTGTGGGTGTTTTCCAACATACTTTATTTGTCTCTGTGTAAATGACCAGACAGGACGAAATGACATAACTTTAGGTCGTATCCTGTTAAGTCATAGAAGATAATCAACTTCCCCTTCAAGCGCTGGAAAATCAGGGCTCCTAAGTATTTTATGACATTTGCACAGAAGGAGTCATTACTCAATCAATAGCAAATTCATAATTAGAAATACCAGCATTACTAGGCTTTGAAAGTCTTTTTCATTATGTCACAGCAGTGTGCGACCCCCTGCTTCTTGGGTCTCATCACAATATCTAGTAATGTCAGCCAGGGACTAATCTAATTCTAGCCTTATGTATATTTTTCCTATTTTTTTAACAATTAGAAAAATGATCAATATCACCAAGGAGAGAAGTGGCTAGGGTAGGATTTATTCTTACATAAACTTCATGGAGGTGGACAATAGTCTTGAGACTGCCTGACCCAGAGAGTCATTCGACACTGATTCATGGTTTCTCCAATTATTTAGGTCTAAGCTATGGAGCACTTTGTCAGCCAGAGAATAGAGTGGGCCAGTGGGAAAACGCCACACACGCTCACACTGCTCCTACCTTTGGCATGGCCTGGGCTGTGATATACCAGATGGGAGTTGGACCGGGTGGTCTGAAGTTCATCCAAGAGTTCTGAGGAAAAGTATGTAACCTTGCCACAAAAAAAAAAAAAAAAAAAAAAAAATGGGGCACTTTAACGGCTGAGACGGCAGGAAGAAAAAGTTAAAGCAAGGAAAAAATATATCTGTCCTAACAAGATAAACTTTCTACAGACCTCAGTATATAATTTAATGATTGATATCTCTTGTATTTATTGCGCACAGATTAGCCTCAAGTGAGCAGGGTAGTTTGTCTTCATGACAGTTAGACTATTCCAGGACACATGTCCGTGTCTGTCACCGTCTTCTGTGGGTTATGTTCTCGTACAGCAGTGGTTTTGTCCAGAGGACGCTTCGTTTTAAGCAAACAGCTGGGCCAAGTGATTGACATCCGTTTAGAGATATTGACCAGTGGGAATAGAGGAAGTTTGGAAAGTAGGGGGGGGGAAGCTTAAGGAGCGGGAGGGGGTTGGTTATGATGTTGGAGACATAAGACCACACAACCTGCAAGTTCAGACTGATGGAGAAATTGTGGCTTTTGTGCTTTTTCTGTCTGGGTGCGTTCAGCCACTACAGACTCGTATAGGTGTTGACTTAAGGTCATTGGAGCCCACATGCATGTGCACATAGCACACTTCAGGGGAAAAAATTGAAGGCAGCATTATTGCTGTATGAATGGACACCGGATGCAAGCTGCAAAAAACCCCAAAACAAAACAAACAAACAAACAAACAAACAAAAAGACAAATCCCTGAAATATCCTAAGAATGATCTTGTTTTACAAATAATCTGATTTGAATTTCTCAGCGGTTCTCTGTATAAATGAGAAAATCTCTGTTTTAAGACCTGAAGATTCAACTTGCATTGCTCCAAACCTTTGAATTTAATGCACACACAGAAAACTGCACTATATTAGTGATTTTTCTACAATGTTTAGTATACTTTCTGTTCTATTTACATGCCTAATGAAGAATATGCAGCAGGACCAGCTGAGGGTCACTTTTAGGACCGTAGTGTGAAGCCATAAGAGGGAGCGATGATGGCGAAATTCAGAGAGCTGGTCAATAATTTCCTCGAGGGACTGACTTTGAGGCTCCGCTATGTGAAATGAGCTGCTTTTCGAACTGGCTGCAATGGAAAATGTATATAAAGTAAATATGTCACGGGCAATGGGAGGTGCTGACAGGTAGAGAGAAGCGACTAAACAAACTCCTGTGTTACTAAGTGAAAAGACAGTGGAGGAGGTGCACCGTGAGAGTATGTCAGCAATGTCTGTGAGAAGTGTATAGAGAAGCATGTGTGTGAGTGGAAAAAAGCAAAGCTGAGCAAACATCAGTAAGAACTTCACATAGGATTATAATGAGTTTTATATGTTGGTGTTATGTTCCATGGGTAGCCACTGTTGCTGTGCCAACACCTCAAACAAAAACACCTTCAGAAAATGGTGCATGAGATGAAAACACATTCTTTGTTTTGAAAAAATGTGTTTTCTTTGAAAGCAAAGAAAACACATTCTTTTTTTTACATGTTCATCCTGTAAAAAAAAGTAGTTTTTGTTGTTTGTTGAACTTCTAATGCAGCCAACTATGTTCTATAATTAGTTATGTTTCCTAATGTGCATACATGTCATATCATGACATTAATATTTAGTGTTTTTTTTTTTTCTAAAGTTGATACATGTCTTGATATATTTCGCTTGCTGTGTTCTAACCATCAGAAATCAGTGTGTCAGGTCAATTTTGTTTTGCCTCGATCTAATATTTGATGTTTCATGGGTAGAACCCCTCTTTTTGCCCAGAAGTTGTGTGCTGTTACAGCTTGGCTACTGAAAGTGAGGAGGATGTGAAAAGGGTCTGTCTAATTTATTTGATATAGTATCAAATTCAATTCATATCTATTGAATATGAATAGATCTGTACGGTCCAGATCAATTGCAATTTTAATACAGCATAAATTCAGTTGATTATGTAATATTATTTGGAAAAAAAGTTATTCTCTTCCTTAACAGGCATGTGATGACAGTTGAAGGATTTTTTTTTAAAAGGAACAAAAGTCCATCTGAACCAGGGTGCGCATATCTGACCATCAGACATGAAGAGCTGGGGGTTGAGAGGACAAGAAGTACTTTCTAATAAAGAACAAAACAAGTACATGTGGTCATTGGCAGATATGGCTTTGCCAATGACTACATCCTGAAAGGAGACACAGCTAAACACTGAAGCACTGAGTCAGTTGTGTTCCACGGGAAATAAAATCAAAGATTAATGTGCTTCATTACAGAAATGACCCCATAACTTTGTCCCAAAATAGACAAAGTAAAACTTATCATTGGAAGGAAAAAGGGGGTGTTCCAGGGGGAAAGAAGCATTGAGTCAGGGGTACTTTCTATGGCGAAGAGAGGCAAAATGAATAGAGGAATGGCTTTGTCATGGACTTCATAATGCCAAAGTTAAATGGAAATCTCTGAACCTGATGTATTCTTTGTCAAAAGGAAAGACAAGAACACAAAGCCAGAGGCTGCTATGACTCTGTGTACGGCATTTTCCAGGAAAAAAAAAAAAAGATGAACCAAGACAGAGATATACTGGGTCATGTGAACTTTCTAAAGAATCAAAAGAAAACATTTATGCTAGTAAATACAACAAGCACATTTACCATTCTGGCTCATCCCACTAAAACATGATGATATATCACAGCTGAAAGCTAAATTGAAAGTCAAATCTTTTGTTTGATGTCTAGATGGGTATTAGCTCAGCTTCTCTTTGTCATTTTGAGCATTTTTATTTTTTTCCAATACAGGGAACACTTGCACTTAAGTCTTTATGATAGTATGCCAAAATAGCATCCATTTAGAGCAACACATATAGGATAAATCTATTTTGACAACATCTTTGTGATTTGGCCCTTTATAATATTGTGTTCAAGGCAAAAAAAAAAAAATAGAGCTTACTTTTTTTTAAGTATGTAGAGGAGTACAAGCTACACTATACGCTAAGTGGAATATTTTAAGGTAAACAATACTTTGTTCATAATAAGGTCTAGTCAAATATATGCATTTCATCTAGTATAAGTGGCAAACCTACGGAGCCCCTAAGGGGACATGGAGAAAAAAAAAAAGGAAAGAAATCCCGACTTATTATCGCGAGATCCCGAGAAACTAAGTCGAGATCTCGAGATCCCGACTTATTATCGCGAGATCCCGACTTATTATCGCGAGATCCAGACTTATTATCACGAGATCCCGACTTATTATCTCGAGATCCCGACTTATTATCTCGAGATCCCGAGAAAATAAGTCGGGATCTCGAGATCTCGAGATAATAAGTCGGGATCTCGAGATCTTGACTTAGTTTCTCGGGATCTCGAGATAATAAGTCGGGATCTCGAGATAATAAGTCGGGATCTCGCGATAATAAGTCGGGATCACGCGATAATAAGTCGAGATTTCTTTCCTTTTTTTTTTCTCCATGTCCCCTTAGGGGCTCCGTACAAACCTGTGGCTATTGAGGTGCCAATTGATGGGGTTTCAGCTTCGTAAAGAGGGAATTAATTTTCATGGTACCCATCTCCAGTGATGGAACAAAGTTGAGGTGCAACCTGGACACTTCACCAGTCTTTTACATTGAAATGAACTATGCACACATAGGCAGACCCAATGGAAACTAGTGACCAGTTGCATGCTACTTTTTGGATGTGGGGGTAAGCAGGAGGACCCAGAAAGAGCCCATACATTCAGAGAGATGGCATTCAAATTCCATGCAGAACATGGTATATGTTGACCATTTCCCTTGATTGAGAAATGGGAGATGACTATCCTACTTTTTTCATTTTGTTTGTGCAATTGGCTTAAGCAATGATCTATTGAATCTAGGATCTGGGTTAACTGTCATACAGGCAGCAGCTGAACTTTAGGAAATACTCACGTTACGGCTCAGTGGATAAAAACCGACAGGCTCTCGGGAGGAAGAATCATGTTGTTTCAAGTTATAGTTTTGAAAGTAATTTCTACCCCTCTCTCATGATTTATGTTTTGAACCATATTATCTGAGTGACTGGTTAGTTTTCAAGCAGGCATTGATTGTTTTTTCCTTTTTTTTCCGTCCCATCATATGTGAGACTTTATGACTTAGTCTTTGGTTAATTAAAAGGATGTAAAGTCACCAAGGATTCCCTTTTCTCTCCAATCTGATTAGATATTTGTGAATCAGCGACTAAATATTTTTGCAATTCTGTTGTTCCCAAAGTGAGTTGAATGAGTTCCTTCCTCATTGAAAACAACAGATTGATACTCTTACGGTACATCATCTTGTTGGAATGTCTGACCTTTTTGTGTGACAGCAGGAGTTGCGGTCCTGCTCCTAGAGAAAATATTATCTTTAATTTTCAGCAGTTTTCCATTTTCACTCAAGATGCAAGCTTTACTTTTAGTAATGCTTTGTGTCAGTTTAGTAAAGCTTTGTGTTTTAGTTTGGTTTGTGTTCGAACATTTGAGGGAACTGCACCAGTGTGTTGTCTGTGATATTATTCGACTGCAATCGCAGAGCGGAAACCTTGCACAAGTGAGTCAGTACTTTCTTCTCTAGAGATATTAACAACTGTTCCCTCTTCCACGACCCTTTGCCCTCAAGTCATTTTTGCCTAAAGTGTGTTTTTATCAAAAAGAGACTGTAGACGGTAGTAAAATCATACCATTAATAAACTTCCTCGAGGTTAAAGTCCATCTTTGTGCTTCAAACAAGAATCAATACAACAGTTGAATCCTCTCAGTGTCAGTTTTTTTTTGTTTGTTTTTGTAACATGCATTGTTACAAAAACAAAACATGTTACAATAGATGATATTTTTGAGAAAAATTTGCTTTGGTTAGGTAATAATATTGTGGTTCATCAAGACTACTGCCTGTTACTAGAATTTTCTTTTTCACCTGTATATAGTACAAATTTATAATCATTTCATATGTATTTAATTGCTTTTGTTGTATTTATTTGAAATATTTTGTTATGTTTTTATGTATTAATTCATCTGTGATGTCTTACTGCTATTGTAATTTTATGTACTTGGACATTCTTTTGTGTTCTTCTGTATCTTTTCATGTTAATTTATCCTTTTAACAAATCACAAGTTACTGTTTAGACAGAGATGGATTTTATCTTTTGGCATGACATTTTTCTGTTTTTATGTGATTTTGATTTTTGTTTACAATTTTGGGGCAATATTATAGCATTTTCAGTTTTTTCTACAAAGTGATAATCTTTTGAAAAGGTTAAATTAATTGTGGTTAGAGGAGATGTAAAATAAGGCAGATGCACGTAAAAAAAAAAAAAGTCATTTCATGTCATGTTTAAGCAAGACTTTTTGACTCATCTCAAACTTGACTGCTCAAAGTGATGAACATGCTGAGCACCGTTCAAACAAATCCCAAACTGAAGCATCTGTGATCCATTAAAGTCCAACGATGTGGCACTGAGGACTAAAGGGGAAACATTTCAGCCTGTTCAGTCAGTTATTGGACTTAATAAAACAAATCTCTTGCTGAGGAACTCCTCTGGCCTTATGTTACAGGCTGCACTGAAAGTGAGCAGTGACAGATTTCTCTCTGACAAGCAATACAATGCTTGAAGGGGAAGCAATACAGATTTCCATTTACCAGTCCTGGTTCTGGATTGCTACCTAGCCTGGCATGGATACTTGGCAAGTGGTTGACACCTTAGAAATAATAGTTTTATTTTAATGCAGTTTGTGGCCGTATTCCCATTTGCTGTGATAACTCCTCTGTGATAATGAATGATTTTTGTGTGAGAACTTTTAAAAGATGGGTTGGTAGGAGAAATGAAGATTATTTGTTTGGCTTAAGATGCGAAAATGAGGAAACGTTTGTTTTGCAAGGATGAAGAGTCTCAAAGGTTGTTTACCTTAACCAGTTTACACATCACTATAAAATCCCAAAGGATAGTTACATTTGTTTTGAGTGAGGTTCTGTTCAAACACTATTACTAATTAAAATTTTACCCTTAATAGCTAAGAACAAAGTGGATTTCCACTATATAAAAAAATAACTGTAAACCCCAAAACAGCAGAGTGTTTTTCTAAGCTCTGTTTTATGACCCTTCAAACAATTTTTACATTTCCATTGGGAAATTATTTACACAGAACTGACTAATGCTTTCACAGGAATGGAGGTAGGAAGTAATGCATAGATTATCTTTTTGTTTGACCCACTTACTGACAGTTAAGCATTTCCAGTCAGAGGGACGACTTAACAGAAAACAAAGTCAACATTAAGCTCAATGAAATGGCATTATTCACTTTAAATGCCATAAAAGTTTACGTCAGTCTGCTGGGATCATTGATGGTGCAACATTCTCCTCCTGCATAAATACCAACCTGCTTCTGTGTAAATAACCGACAATTGCAGACAAAGTTTTAAAGGTTCAAAATGTAGCATTCACGTAAACCTCTAAACCTTTTGTAGATTTCCAATGGACTAGAAAAAGCCAGTGATTATTACAATGGAAAGGTAGATAGGAGGTGGTGTGCCATCGGTGATCTTCCTTTGAGTAACATGCTGAGAATGGAATAAGTAAAATGTTTCCAGTTAGTTTAATTGCATGATGTAATAGTGAAAATGAAACATATTATGGCCTTTTAAATGAACACTATTTAATTGCTTTTTACAAGGCCTTACCCTTTTATAAGATAGTTAATCTGACTTTAAGTGCTTTGCACACAGATCACTAGTAGAGCCCAACTGCCAATCTCATTATCTTCTGTGCTCAAAAATATTTTGACAACCACTCAATACAAACAGCATGATGGTTTAATAATCTATGAAATGATTAATAGTTATGACATCTCTAAAGTTGGAGCAGTTCAAGAAAATAGATGTACAATTTAATGTTATACTAGCAATTAGGTCCAAGACTAACTCATATGGATTTATTCTAAATTAAATTATCAAGAGAGTGATCTGCTGGAGGTAAGATGTTCAATGCTCATATATTTGAACAGGACCATAACAATTATTTTAGGTCAGCATATCCTCAATCCATACTGCTTAATGACCTAGATATCAGGGATTCGGTTATTGCCATCATTTCAAATAAACTAAAAATCCTTTGGATTGCTTAAGTATTTACTTTTTCTCTCTTTGCTCACTTCATCAATAAGACATTTGATTTTAGTTATAATCAGTTGGTCATTTCAGTCTCCTATTCTTTTTTTTTTTAACCATGATAAAAATAACATCTTAATTTCATATGTGTATCAATAATCAGCTGAATGTGGTGTCACTACGCAAATACATGTAGTTTTAAAAATAAAAATAAAGCTGCAGAAAGACGCCCCCCCACAGCTGTGCTGCTGTGGCTTTCTTTAAATCCGTGGATTCTTCAGTTTCAGCTTTGACTATGAAGGAGGCCAGAAAAGACACATAATGAGCAACTACTGTGCCAGATCTGAAAGGCGATGTGACCAAACTGGTCACAGGCTGACGGTCATGTACCCCATGTGTGTTTACAAAAGTAACAATCTGCTTTTCCTATCACAATCTCAGATGACTGGTCATAGGTTTTGCCAGCTGTGCGGCAGTGGATTAAAATGTGCAGATGGCTCCCTTTATATAAACTGACAAAAGACATACAAGTTTACCACATGTTCTCATTCTATGCTTTGAGTTTTTAAACATTTGCCTGTTAGTGCTTTCCAAAAGGACTCATTCACCTTAAATGTTTTTTGTCAGTTTGTCATTTCAGAGTCACAAATGTTAGTGGATTTTATTCGGATTGTATGCAATACGCCAACAAAAATTTCTGAATTTTTGCTTAGTAGAACAAAATTCTTACAAGATTTTATAAACATGTTTGAGTATAAAAATCCAAAAAGTGTAGCATGTTTTTTTTTTTTTTTTTTTTTTGCATTGTATTTTTGTATTTTGTATTGCTATTTTGGAGTATGTCTTTACCAAATCAGTGAGTAGTTACATCAGTGTAGCTGTCTTCCAATCAGAAGACTGTTGGTTCAATTCCATCATCGTCCTCTAATCTTCGGCACGGCATTAACCCCAAGTTACCTATGATTTGTGAGTGTGAATGGGTGAACGTGGCTCTTGTGCAAAGTGCTTTGACCTGTCAATATAACTGGAAAATTGCTATGTAAGTTCAGTCTAATTACTATTTAGGTCAGGACTTTAAGTGGGGCATTCAAAAAACACAATTAATATACTGTGATCTAAATCATTTAATTGTTGCTCAAGTTTTATGTGTGGGTTACTATCCTGCTGAACAGTAAACTTCTGTCTGTCTCAAGCCACCAACCCCTTTAAAACTTTTTTTCCTCCAGGATTGCCCTGTATTTATCTCCATTCATCTACCCATAAACTCTGATGAACTTTCCAGAAAAACCCAAAAGTTCAATTATGATCCTGAAACCAAACGGTTTCAAATTAAGATTAAGCTCACATTAAATGAGTTCTCTTTACGGATTTCTTAAGGGAGTGGGTGGCACTGAATTTTCCTTTGGGTATCAGTTTAACCCTCCCACCGTCTTAGTGCAACTCTTAGGAAGGGCACTGCAGATGTCACGGTCAGGAAATGGGAAGCGGGGTGTCCCGTCAGCCCATCTTCTCCTGAAAACCCAATAAAAGCAGGGACAAGACCCTTTAAACCTCCCACTGTCTTGGGACTGTGGGAGGTTTAAAGGAAACTAAATAGAAATGCATACACACTAAAATGTATATGTAGGCCACTGCAAAACCACTTAATGTCATTCCACTTGGTTGATGATAATCTAGATTTTCAATAAAACTCATTGATGTATAATGTAAACTTAATCAAGACATTCTGGGACAGAGGAATGTCAATTTTAAAATGCTAAGACTTCTCCAATAAATATGCAAATCCTCCCATGTTATGTTTAATTAGCACAATACATCTGTGGATGACATGACGTATTGCATGCATATGACATGTCTGTCACATTCCGGACGTGTCACTGAATGATCAACATCAAATCCCTCAAACATCTCTAATTTCTAAGATAATTAGCTTAATGTATTTGTGTTTTTCACTTACTTCAAATGAGACCAATTTCTAGAACTTCATTAAAAAAACAGAACATTTCCTGCTCTCCTGACCTACTCAGACAATCCTGTATCAAGATTTATTTAAGCCTCTAACATATGATGAATTTCCCTGAACATTAACTTTGTTCTAGTTGACTTTCCCTGAACATTAACTAAGCTTTGAGCATTACGTTTCCCAGCTATGCTTCCTGTTCTGTTTCTGCAGTATGGCTTTTCAACTTTATGTGAGGTGGCTGCTGCATTCCCTCACTTTTCCCTCTCCATTGTGTTTTTCCTATAGGTTGACCGGTAATGAACCGTTGTCTGTTCTGCCACTGAATTCTCTACCAGAAGAGAGCACGGGTAGGGCCCACTACAAGCTTTGTGACCGTCTCAAACTGGAAAAGAAGCAGCGCAGGATGTGCAGACGAGACCCGGGCGTGGCGGATACCTTGAGGGAGGCCATAATTATGAGTGCCTTAGAATGCCAGCATCAGTTTCGCTTTGAGAGGTGGAATTGCACATTAGAGGGGAGGCATCGCGCCAACATATTAAAAAGAGGTACGAGCAAATTAAACATACTATTTTCTTATTATCTATACATACAAATTCCTACTTACAGTCGAGGGGAGTGCACATAACGGGTGTGTAAAATTTAAACCCCATTGCAACATAGGAGATATTTAAACTTAAAGATGTAATTACATGGACAGGCAGATCCCTGTGTGAATTTAAGTGACTGAAAACTGGTCAATGTCCTGATTCTGCAATTTATAGTAAGGTTTCACTGAATACTCTTTGTCAGAACCAGAAACTTACTAGTGTGGGTCTTCATTATTGATCACACTTGGACAAATCGGCATAATGTGCAATGGCACTTGCACAAATTTTCACACCATATCTGACTGGTACTCCAGTTATGGTCAGTTCCCATTGAAATAAGACACTGAAATTTTGCAGTTCCAATTGCCAAAGAAGTAAAAAAAAAAAAAAAATGCATTCAACATCTACAAATGAAATCCTCTGAGGTTTCTTGACTGGTCCTTGTATCAAAATGAGAGCATGCTGTGATAAAATACTCTTGTGTGTTGGGTGTGTAAAGAGATCTGCAGCCACAAGGTCTTTTTTAAAATGTAATTTAGTTGCTGTCAGCATGTGGCTTCGTCTGATGAAATAAGTATGAGTTATTACTATGGGCCCTGGATCTGAAGGTACATTATTTAAAATGACACCTTGTAGTGTCAATGCTTGAGACTCTCACTTTGAAGTAAAAAAGTAACTAACTCTTGAGTTGCTCTGTTGACAGAGTTGACTTAAATAGATTTCTCGTCTGGCTGACAACTGTTGCTTACCATAAGTGGCTAACCAATAGCTGCCAATCTAAATCTGTTAGACTGATTAAACTTGAACTGGGTAACTCTACACCGAATAGAGATTCTTTGACACAGTTTAACAGTTTTGTTTGTGAAAACTTCAATAGATGAGTCAAGTCGGGGCGGATTAAACAAGTTTTAATTTGTGAAAACGATCTGAAATAAACTTATAAAAGCAAACTTTTCTCAAAAAAGCGTATTTTATTTCATTCTTGTTAACCCAGCAACTCAAATCTGAACCGGGTTTTATCCACTGCTAGTTTGTTTGTCAGTATAACAATTTAATTGCTCACATTAGTACTATACAAATTTTATTGTGCGAATGTTGCCACTTTGGTCGCATGAAATACAAAGGGGTATTGCTGAGTAGAATGCTTCATCAGATGTAGGAGTTTAAGCAGCACATAAGACCCTGTAGTTGCAAATTATTGAAGATAACGGTTTGACAGCCAATCTGGGCATTATCTACATTGTACCAACTGTGATCTGGATTACATTATTGTTTTTACTAGAATTCTGCATTGCATCAACTACATTGGGATAACAGATGTTAAGATCTGGACATTTCATGGCTATTCCTTTAATACTAATGTGCCACTGCAAAAAAAAAAAAAGAAACTGATTGCAAAATGATTTAAAATGAAGTAGAGATTAATTGAATATTACTTCATACTCCTTACTTAGTGTTTGAGAAGTCTGTAGACTTTTAATAAATCTGAAAGTTATTAGATCATGATTACACCAACCCAAAGATTGCACCCTACTTGAATTCTAAACGCATACATGAAGAAATTCACAAACTTTCTAAAAATTAATACTGCGTCTTTATTTCTGGCTATTAATATATAAAACTGCATTCTATAATTTCCATTTTAACCATGCTTCCCCAGGATTCAAAGAGACAGCCTTCTTGTATGCCATCTCCTCAGCGGGCCTAACACACGCCCTAGCCAAAGCGTGCAGCGCAGGACGTATGGAGCGCTGCACGTGTGACGAAGCCCCGGACCTGGAGAACCGCAAGGCCTGGCAGTGGGGAGGCTGTGGAGACAACCTGAAATATGCCAATAAATTTGTCAAGGAATTTCTGGGCAAACGCTCCAACAAGGACCTGCGTGCACGAGTGGACACGCACAACACAAATGTGGGGATGAAGGTAAAGTAGCTTCTCTTATTTCTTTTTTTTTTTCTTCTAGGTAAAAAGATTAGGGTATCTTTTCCCTTGCATCATCAATTTTTGAAAGTTCCTCTAATCTTGTGCAAACTCTTATTTATGAACGTCTGAGACCCATTAAAATCCCTTTTAGGGAGTAGCTTTAAAAGAAAGCAAATTTATTACTCAGGAATTTTATATCGTTATATTTGCCACAAATGTCAATTTAAATTTTCTTTTTCATTAAAGTAATAATTTTCACTGGTAATATTAACACAGTTAGTAACTACAACACACATGAATCTAACCAGAATACACTGATAAAGACTCAGGAATGGACAAGAGCAGAGATTATTTGGAGATATAAATAATATTGAACAGATATGTTAGCTACGTAAGCCCCAAGTGCAATAAAACATTTTGCTTTTCTATTTGGGAATTCAAATTTATCTAAGAACAAATTATTAAGGGCTATCGAAAAAACTGCAGAAAGAAGGAAACTTTTGGAGCGTAAACTCACAGAAAAGTTTAGCTTAAAACATGGCTAATAAAATAATTTGGAATGATTAAAGTAACTGCTATTGTAAATCTGGTAAATTCTGAAACTGCTTGTTAGTCCATATTTGTTTTCTTCCTTCAGATTAGATTGGGAGCAACCCTCATTTGTGCTCTAGCACTGCCAACCAATTGTTTGTGGTCTACAAATACAGGGGTTTTATCTTGGAAGCCTATTTAATAGCAGTATAAAAAGTAAAGAATGACTGTAATTTGTCAAAGCAAGTTGGAGTCTAGGACATGTTGTTTTCACTCATTTTCAAAATCACTTATTGTAGAAGTGTGGTTCAGAAACGTTAGCAAAAACGATTATTTTTTGTTACTTTTTTGAGTGAGTGGAACTGTAATGTGTACATTAGGAGGTATAAGGCCTACCACATTTGCTCCAAATAAATTCCCACACTGAGGAGAAAACTGGAATGTGCTAACCTCTGCACCAAACATTTTAAAAAGCTGACCAGTCAAATTTTCTTGACCTGCTGGTGTGATGAATATGCACTTCCTGTTCCCTGATCTCTTTCACAGCTGGAGAAAAGAAAAAAAAAACTGATTTTCTCTAAACCACACTTAAGACGCAGAGTTTTGATCTTATTTTCCTCTGGCTTTTAAAATTGTAATGAACTTTGGATGACTGCTAAGTTGAGAGAAGATGAAATAATTTGTGGTAAAAGCATTAAGTTGCCAAAGTACTCAAACCCCTCAAATTTTTCCACATATTGTTATATTATAAAGATCTGCAGCTTAGATGGGAGAGTCAGTTCACAAGACGACCATTGGCTCTTCACTTGACATATTTGGCAACAGGCAGCTTGTCACAGGAATTTGAGGACGCAGAAAACTTGTGAAAGAAAATTATGAAATTAGATTTTTTTTCTAATTATGAATAAATGAAAATAGCCCTTTATTGCACTGGTGAATTGAAAGCAATTTTAGCAATGTGTTAATTAATTTAATTATTTTATAACATTTTTGTACTTTTAAGAAGCAATGGGGAAAATAAATTGGTGAAATACTGGGAGTTTCATGAAAAAAGCTGTTTGAGGTTGCAAAATACTGGAGTGGACATTGACCTTTCAGGGGGACAATGACTCTAAACGTGCACTCAGAACTATTTCAGTGCAATAATTTTGATAAAATAATTTTCATGTCTTAGAATGTGCCAAAGTTCAGACCTAAATCCAATATAAAATTTATCAGAGGATTTCCATCCAATGCGACTGAGGCTGATCTGTTTTGCAAAAAAAAAACAAAAAAATAATAATCTTAACTTTAAATATTAATGCAAGGGGACCAAATAGATAGCCATACTTTTTAAGATTTAACATGAAAAAAAGAAATTAATTTCATTTTAACCATGCAGTGGTTGTTAGTCTACCATGTAAAACACCAATAACATGTATAGAAATGTGTGGTTGTAACATGACAAGACTCTGAAAAAGTTCAAACTGCATGGAAACTTTTAAACGAGACTGTCTAGAAGCATTCAATTCCACTTAAGCCAATCCAACTTTCTTTTGACAAAAGTGTTATATTTGCCACAAATGTCAACTTAAATGTTCTTTTTTATTAAAGTAATAATTTCCACTGGCAATATTAACACAGTAACGACAGCACACATGAATCTAACCAGAATACACTGATAAAGACTCAAGAATGGACAAGAGCAGAGATTATTTGGAGATAATAATCTCCAAATAGCCATGGTACATGGTTTTAACCAAGATTTATAAAACACATCAAATGGCAAGTGTGTTGTTCACATGTTCAAATATGTAAGACTTTATCAATGAATTCTGTTTGTGGGATTTTGTTTGCAATAACTTACCCTGGCCTATGACTATACCTGTAAAATTGTTAAATTAAAACTCGTGTCCAAGATTTTCACCATTCTCAGGTTTCCCACACATTAATTATCATTATTAAAGTCTTGATGCAGTATTATAATGCTCTCCTTTGTGTTGCAAGCTATAAGCAAAGCCTCTAATTGGCCATTTTATGAAAACAAGCAATGAATATAATAGTTATCCAGTCTGAAGCAACTCTGCTTCACCCTTTTGAAATAATTGAGAGAATAATTCAACTCCTCCAAGTTTCGCTTATTAAACAAAGGGTTGTTAAATTACATAGCTGTTATGCCTTTAATGCTTTATAGTCGTTAACAAGGATCTTTTGTTTCTGCGTCAGGTAATCAAGGCTGGAGTAGAGACTACTTGTAAATGCCACGGTGTCTCTGGCTCCTGCACTGTCCAGACCTGCTGGAGACAGCTCCTACCCTTTCATGAGATCGGCAACCGACTGAAGCTGCGCTACGAGACTTCTGTCAAGGTCGGCAGCTCTACCAATGAGGCCACTGGAGAGGGAGACATCTCGACGGGCCGCAACCAGCAGCAGCAGCAGCAGCAGCAGCACTCCCTGCCTGGTCTGAGCGATCAAATCCCTCGCACTATGGATCTGCTACACATCGAGGACTCGCCCAGCTTCTGTAAACCCAGCAAATACTCAGCAGGCACCGCAGCACGCAAGTGCTACAAAGACCAGAACTGTGATGCTATCTGTTGTGGGCGAGGCCACAATACACAAAGTAGGGAGGTGACCGGGCCCTGCCAGTGTCAGGTGCGGTGGTGCTGCTACGTCGAATGCAAGCAGTGCACGCAGAGAGAAGAAGTCTACACCTGCAAGGGGTAAAGTGTCAGCTGCCGGGTGCCTCAGAATCAGTGGAGCAAGTCAAAGATGGTTGGTCTTTGTGATTCAGGTCTTTGTGATGAAGAAGACTGGTTGGTTTGTTCTCATCTGAGGTTGTGCTGCTATTGTTGGAACAACGTTCTGCAGAAAGTTGAGAAGCAAACCAAAAAAAAAGCAAAAAAGCACTTTGATGGATTAATGTGGGCTTCAGGGGTCCTGCAGAATATTCAGACAACTGGGTTACCATCTCAAGCTTTTTAATCACAGCATTGCCTTGAGGAAAAAAGCTTTTTTTTTTTTTGTTACCTGTTTCATAAATCCATTGACAACATTTTCCAAGAAAATTAATAATCCAGTTGTAGAATAAATACACGGATGGCTTCACAAACCGATTTCTTACGGGCTTTGCCCAAAGAACAATAGAGTGTGTGAGTGTGTTAAATATGTGTGTGTGCATCTTGTGTGTGTCTGCACTCTGGCAAAAGTTTGAGTGACAATATTTTTTATTCCAGTTAAAATCATATTCTGAAAAAAAAAAAAGAAAAAAAAAAAGACTGGGTGTAAGATTAACTTTACACGCAAATATTTACACTCACACACATTGTGTGTTTGCATATGTATGTAAATAAAACCAGTTATGATTTAGTGATATTATACAAGCCACTTATGTAACTATGTAAAATCAAACCACTAAAAACACAAACATTTTGTTGTTTGTGTTGTTTTTCTCTTTGTTTTAATCCATTTTGGCAAGTGCCTTTGGAAAGCAACACTCTTGTATTTGATGTCTTGTGGATAATTTATAGATCCTTTGGGACTACTCCTTTACCAGGAGGATTTTCTTTTCTTTATTTTCAGTAATGTAATATGAAACTGTTTGTAAATGAATTAACAGAAAACAACTAAACCAATCAGTTTAGGCTATTCCTAGCCTTGAGCGAACCAGTGTTCAGGGAATAACTTAAACCACTATATCTACGAGGATAAAGTAATATGAAAAAGATGCGGACAATTTCAAATTAGAGATACCAGTGGTTCAAGCCTGCATTGTTGCAGCAGGTTATCATTTAAACAGCAGACATGTGGCATGCGACTCTGATCAGACTTTATGGAGCTCTGTGCAGCTTCATATCTTTTTTTTATTGGTTTTTCTTTTTATACTTTGTTGTAAAGAAAACTGTGGAGAACTGTAGGAATGTAACTCCCTACCATTTCCATATTTGCCTCTTCTCTTCAGCTGCCACAATTTGATTGAGCCATATTGCAGTGTGTGCAGTAGAAGTTTAAACAGCATGGGGCAATTGAGACTGAAATCTAACCTGACAGTGTGCAGATTTGCTCTAGTGAATATGTATGTTTATGCCTTGTAGCTGGCATAAATATATTTTTGATAAGGCCGACGTTTATGTGATGTTCCACAGATGCCTATACGTAAAGCTGGACTTTCACCACTGAAGTCTGCGGGAAGCCAGTGAAGATTTATTTATACACAAGTTAGTCCACCTTTCTTCCTTTCTACATGTGACTCAGTCAACACATTGGGTCTTAATAAAACTCTACAATACAAATTGCAGTGACAGTGACACTTCATAGCAAAAGTTCAGCATTTTAAGAATTCTACTATCTTGCTTTCTTAAGCCTGATTTAGGAGAATAACATCTGTGATGTCTGTGTGAAAGATTTACACCTGGTTTTTATAGGCTGACAGAGTGCTAGGATAAGCTATGCTAACCAGCTGCTTAATGCTAGAGAGACGAGGGTGAAACTCGACAAAAAGTGAATAAGTACAATTCCTCAAAACTATCAATGTGCAACTCCCTTGAATATTACCAGCACACCTAGTAAAGTTTCAAATAAAATATATTAAATGCATTCCTCTTTTGCAGTAGCATAATCTCGTACTAAAACAAACAAAACGAAAGATCTGCAGTCACTGTCAGAATGTTAGACTTATTTATTAGCATTTTTAGTCAGATTATGCTACTTCAACAAAAGAATGCTCCTTTACTAGAACAGAAAACCGTTTCTTGGTGTTTTACATATTTAGGAAAACGATGCAAACAACACTTCACATTATTCTGGTGAGAATTAACTACTGAGTGAGGGACCCGTTTCTGTATTATAGCAACATCCGCGCACTGAAGCCCAATTCCCTTTAAAGTATTTTACATCTGTATTTATAGACACAATAAAGTGCAGATCTTTTCTATTTAATTTTTTTTCTCTTATTGTAAATAGCAATGGTTTCTTCTCCTGTGGTATAGAGACAAAACTGAGGCACATGTTTAGCTCTCACAAAAATTTTAATCAAACCTTATGGGGAACTCCCACAAAACAAATTATTTGGTTCAGCATTATCACTGTTTCAAACCTGCAAAATTGAGAATTTTTTTAGTATGATAATTAGCCAATCAGAGTACATTTAATTCATTCGCCTCACTTTGGCTTTAAATTCGTGCTTTAGGATGCAAACATCACTTGGCTTATTTGTTCTGAGGTGCTAAATTCCAAACATTTTGATAGGAGATGGCACTCCAAATAAAGACTGGTCAAAACACATACACAGAACTTTGCACGCTACATGGTGACCATAATGGCTATGCCGAGACTCGTAGGATAAATGCCTGCTCCCCACAGCTTCCGGTGGTGTTTTATGGGTTTTTTTCCACATTTTTTTGGCCCAAGCGCTGTGCGGCTCTCTGCTATTAAATTAAATGGATTTGCAACGGATATGACAGATATACTAAATTCACACAGAATGCATTCTTTGGTGTGTTCTTGGTTTGTACATAGGCCTACAAGCTGTCAAGGAAAAAGAGGACCATGATGCATATTTCGATTTCACTGTCATCTATGTTCTCAAAAACAAAGCTCTGCACTGTTTAGTATTCAGTGGATCATGTATAAAACTTTATTTTGTAGAAAAGATTAAGAGATAAATTATTTTTTGAAAATATTATGAGCATGTGTTTAGTGTAAATATATAAATATATAAAAAGTTTAAATTGATTTTATATCCTGGATTTTATAATGCTTTTTTTGTTTTTTTTCTTATGGGTGTCTGTGCCTTTTTGGGGTTGAGGTTTCACAAAGCAATATATTTTTCAATCTTGTATCATGTAAAGTCAAAATTAATATCCAAGCACTAATAAATCCTAAAAAAATAAATAAATTAATTAATGCACCTATAGTTATTGAAGATGGTCACGGTCATCCAGATTTTTTATTGATTTAGATTTGATCACATAATTGCCTTTTTTGTTGAGCATTTTTGTAATTTTTATTGTAGCTGTCCAACCATATATATTCTCCTACAGTGTTAAAAAAATGCCCCCGTCTGTATGAATTGATTTATATCCTACTTTGTTTGTATTTTGATAGGATTTATGCTGTGCTTTCCAGATACATAACACACATCAACTGTGTATTTTATTTTTGTGAAACTATTACACCAACTGAGTTTTGTCCATGTCCACCTATTCTTGTCATATGGGAACTCTAAATTATTTTCCCTCTACCTCATGTGTATAGCTTGTAGGCATAAACAGATCGCAAATGACTGGTAAGAATGTATTTAAGTTATTTAACATCTTTGTATAACAAAGGCGAAAAAAAAATCTGAAATAATAAATGAATTTTTAAAATTTTAACTTTTGTACTTTCATCATTTAATGTCTTTGGTAGCATATGAAGTAGTTCATTCAAAACATACCTTCTCAGCTAGTGTCCTATTGCTTAAATACATTGACTTATAAAAGTATTCATATTCCTTAAGATTTTCCACATTTTGTCAAAATCTAATTTTTCTTCAGATGTGGGTAAAGTACTTAGTCTTCACCTGAAAAACTGACTCTTCCATAATGCCCCATGGACTTTTGTCTCTATCACTAAAAGTTGTTTTCATGAGAAAACTAATAAATAAAACATACCATCAATGATTTTCCCACAATGCTACAGTTTGTAGCATGATGCAACGGCTGCAGGGTGTGGCTAAAAGGCTCTGCATCTCAAATCCCTGGGCTGCTGTTAAAACTGTCTGAGACCCACCTTTTTTACGGAAGAGCATCGGCCAAGCCAAAATGGTTTCATGCTATGAAACAGGACGTCATTGTTGAAACTAGGTGTTAATAGGAATCAGATACAAATTTAAGGACCTTTGCAATGTCACACAGCATCAAACTAACTTTGCTTTGACATGTTTTATTGATTTAGTGCAAACAAATCAAAAATACAACTACAGTGCTATGTGTATTACTGAAGCACGGGAGGTTTTAAACCTGTGTAAAACTAATTTATCAAAAACAAATGAATCTGACAATGACATAATATTTTGGTTTTGGCTTTCCTGTAGTCAGACACGGCACATTTCAACATGATCTCTCGCCTCAGTAGATAAGGGTGAGAAGGTCTCAGAGTTTTCTCTGTCAACAGTCCTGCAAATATCTTGAGGCCTTATTGTGAAGCCTAAAAGCCCCATTAATCCAAGAGAAAATAGAATTTGTTATCCTAGTCTGAGAGTGGCAGCTTCTTCTCCAATTGGAAAAACACAGCACAGTTATGACTGCATCTCTTCTAATGCTTGAAACATCATTGGAAAAGCCTAGAATATACTTGACACATGTTAGTAAATCAGAGGTCCAGGAGCAAGACCCTCTTGATGTCAGCTGTTCTTCCTTTGGGGCTTCTCTATTGTTGAAGGAGAAACTAAAAGGCTTTCATAAATTATACCAACATTGTTGCATTATTAAATATCGCAAAACCTTTCTGTCAGAACCATCCTGACTTCTTAAGCAGTCGAGCCGTGTAAACTTGTCTGTTGGATCCCACTCCACAGGCCGCCCTTCTATCCCCACGTGTCATCGAGCCTTGGCCGCCCTTGACCCTGTCATCAATTCACCACTGTTTCTTATCAGATCACTTTTAATAATCTCTGACAAGGGCAGACTAGGAACACATAAAAAGAGCTGCTGTTTTGGAGTTTCTTTGCCCATTGTCAAATTCACTGCAATCCTCACTCTTGCCCATTATCCCTGCTGCTAAAGTTCAATTTTGAAATGAAAATATTCACTTGTGTTGTTTATCCCATCCACTCAGATACCAGGGTGATGAGTTATTCACTTTAAGTATTACTGATCAATAAGTTAGGCCTGCTGGGGCCTAACTTAATGACCAGTGGCATTTAGCAACAACGGAAGCTGTATTTAAGAAGAAACTATCATGTTTTATTCAAACTCTTTTGACTGAATCACAAACATATTCTCAGAGATAATGCATACTCTACTTTGCAGTTGAGTGGCCTGTCATGACACTTTGGCCCTTTCTGTAGTTTATTTATTCCTGCTTGCATAAATATGTATGTTTACTCTCTAGAAACATGGAAGGTGGTAATGATGATTAACTCCAAGTTCTTAGGAAAGTCTGCTGAAGGTCTGTTACGTGTGCCTGCCTTCTTCACCTATATCCTACACCCTGACCTGTTCATGGGTCTTTTAGATCACTGATCAAGCTCGGTTAAAAGCTAGCTTAAAAAGCACAAGAGCTTAGCACATTTAAAAAAAAAAGACATTCCATCAAGGAAAACAATCTAGTCTATGTACATACATATCAAGTTCTGTGGAGGTTAACTCCAAAACTGATGAATAATCTCCTCAGCTAGAATGAGTGGAAAGTGTAATGCAGCTGTTTGAGGAGCACATTATATATATACATGATGTGGCGAATAATATCCAATAAACACTTCAGAAGAATAACAGATCTAGCTGTTTAAATCATTAAACACCAGGATGAGCACTGGCGTGTAATATATCTGAAATATGTCTCATGATATGATGAGCTGTAAAAGCTATCAGTGTTTTTTTCACTCCAGGATCCAGGTCCCTGCACATTTTCCCAGTGACTACAGGGACAAAGCTCATCGAGCATGACTGAGGCCTCTCAGCAGAATGCTTGGGATGATGATAATAGCCGGCTCAGAGCTTTTCAACACTTGCTCAAAATCATAAAAATGTCAGCCACACAAGACAAAGCTCATTTTTCAGGAACTGCTCCAGTTAAAATGAATAATTTTGCATGGGTCATAAATTTTACAATTTCCAAGAGGACCTGAGTTGGTGTTCTCCTTCTGGAATAAAAAAAAAAAAAAAAAATAGGAATAAAAAAAAAAACAATTAATGATGAGATAAATAATATTAGGACATTTGCTTCCTTCTTCGAAAAACATGGCTGAGCATCAGGAAAAGCCCCAGAGACCCTATAGTGGGGTTTCTGGGTAAGGGGTGGAGGGTGTTGGGACAGGAGCGTGGGTTTTGGATGTTTTTCTGTATCAAAAAAATTCACCAGAAGGATTGGATTGCCTCTCGGCAGACGCGAAAAACCCTAGATTCTTGATTGAATTCTTCCGAACGCACTATTGTTCATCAGAATCTCTAAGGAGATGGAGGCACTTCAGCTCCTTAGTTTCTTCTAGCAGAAACTATTCTTTGGAAAACCATTTATCAGAGTAGATGTCTTAGACCAGAGATTGTTTTGAGTTATCACCAGGAGGACATGTACAACGGGCATGTCTTTCTCAGTCAATCGATTCATTTTGACAGTAAGTTCTTTGAAGATCGCTCAGTGGTTATTCAATGCAACACAGAATTGAAAAGAAGAAAAGCCATCTTAGATAGGGACATTTTCTTCAACTAGGACACCACCTGTTTCATGCATCAAGTTTGCATGAAATATTGACAGCAGGGACAAGTTGTTGGTCTAGTTTTCCTCCAAATGTTCCTATTATAAAAGTACATGAGGGAACGCTGTACACTGGTGGAAGTTTCTCTTTGCAGCTGTGCTGACCTGCAGCCATAGTCTGCGTGTGTGTGCGTTGTAGCTGTGGTAATCTTGTGTGCGTTGCCGGGAGGAGTGCTGCCATGGCAGGCTGATGAAAGCGTGGGGGTTTTACAGAGATGGACTGTGAAGCTGCTATCCAGCTCATGCTTCAATTGTGCAGTAAAGATTCCCCAGCTGTCCTGAGGATTATCTCCTGTGCTTATGTGATCAGGATACACGGCACCGCGACTAGACCAGGCGCCTCTGACCCAAAGAATGCAGAATGACATGAAAAGAGAGGAAAAAGGATGGATGGGTATTGCTCTCAAGCATAAAGGATAAGCCTATTCAGAGACCTTAAGATGGTAAAGTAAGCTTTTGCTGCACGGTTTTATTTTTATTACCAGTAGCTGGAGAGGGTTTCTGTGAACACAATATGAAACACTTTGGTTCATTTTTTTTATTATTTTTATTGTGATTCTGTTTCACATTTTACACAGCAACAAATATTCATTTTAGTGATTGAAAAGGGCAAATAAATAAATAAATAAATAAATAAACAAAAAGGTACATATAATCATATTGTCTCTATTCGCAAGAATATAAACTTACCAAAGCACATATTTTTTTTCCAGTTCTATTGATCTCTTTGAGTTTATAATTAATAGAACTTCATAAAACAATACCAATGTTTCTTCAAACCTAATGTTTTTCTCGCCTCTATCAATCCAGGCCATTTGGAAATAAGTCCCAGCCAGTAATTCATTAGAGTTAATAAAATCAAAGCTTATTTACATGACTGAGAACTCTAGTGACGCACATCCAATCTGAATTACACTCAACTCTGGTAAAATGGTTAAAAAAAGCTGCTATAAGATTTTGACAACACATCACATTTTATCTGACTGGACACAGAGAGATGCTGTTTTCAATTAACTCAAGTCTTGCTCCTGTGGTTTTCATGCTCTACAGTTTGTCTTAGCGCTAGGCTAACCTTAATATGCTTCCTTTGAGTTTTGATAAATCTTGTTGACTTGTGAATAATTTAGCTCAAAATATCTTTCAGAACATTGTCGGTACGTTGTTTGGATAATACCTACAGAAAAAACGTGTTCTCCTGCTTGTTTTAAATGTCATTAAATTAATAATTGTACTTTTCTGTCTCTCACTGTAGAAATCATCGTAAAGAGTGAAATAATATATACAATATTTTGGATCAGCTATAATAGAGAGAACATGGTGGGACAGAAGATTTTCTTTGGGTCCTCTCCCTGCTTTGGTTTTTACAGTTACATTTGTTCAAAACTATTTGATTTTGCTGTAAATATGGACATATTTATCCCATTAGATATTTTCTTGTCACCATTTCCCAAATAATGAAAATCAACACATTTTATTGGGGGAAATGTGTCTTTGTGGCAAGTCTTCTTCACATGGATCACTAATGAATTAAAGTAGTCTGATACTCTGATAATCTAAAAACAATGTAACAATTAAAAATGCTTATAATTAAAAGTTAGATTAAAAAAAAGTCAGTGTGAGAAAATGCTCCTCCATTTAAAGATAATTTGAACGTTGGAAGATTTTTTTTATTTTTATTTATTTTTTTGACTCATCTTTACCAGTGATCATGGCTGGCTGGTCTTGAAACATGCGTTCTCTTGACAGATTGGAAAAAAAACAAAACTTTAAAATATGGGAAAGGCTGATGTTAACACAGGAAAAGGCAGTGCTTTTCCTCCTGCATTCTCTCTTGCGAAAATGTGCTCTTGCTGCTCTGGGAGAAGTCAGAATGAATGACAAGTGGAATGGCAAACAGTGTGACAACATGTTTTGTGTGTCTGTGTAAGTGGTCCTGCAGCCCAAAGTTTTTGCACAGCTGCACATTGCCCTGCTGACTGTACCAGACAGCATGGCAGGGGTTCAAAAGTAACGCTGAGCTCATGGGTCACATCTAGGGCTGCCTAATAACAGGAGGCAGTGAAACTACTGCTGGTGCCCATAAACTAAGAAAGTGTAACACAAACAGGATAAATCTTCAAGGCATATGGAAAAGCAACTCACACGTTCACTCACCACTTCTACCATAATGGTATTAGTGACAAATTTGGTGTGGGAACACATGTTAAGGAGATAGTAATCCCGTCTGCAAATGCACGATAGTTTGCTTTAGCCAGATTCCCACCCTCGCTGTTTTTGTTGCCGGAATTTGCCTACTGAATTGAATCCTGCAGGGTTAGCGGGGTTTCGTTTAACAGAGCGGTGCTTGAGGGTCTGTCACTGCAATCTCAACAAGTTTGGCTGGTTGATTCAATGGGAGTCTCTCGTGAGAACAGGAAAAAAAACCTACATTGTCGGTGGGGGCTCGTCTTTATTTTGTGTGAATCTGATCATTTGATGGCCGAGGCCAGCTTCCCAAGATTAGCGGTGTTGACGGTGTGTGTGTGTGTGTGTGTGTGTGTGTGTGGGTGTGTGTGTGTGTGTGTGTGTGTGTGTGTGTGCGTGTGTGTGTGTGTGTGTGTATGGCAGGGTTGGGTGAGATTGTTAATCCATTGATTTAACTGGAGTTAACATATTGGCAGGGATCCACCAAATACTTAAGTCACAATTGGAGTGGGGTGGATATATTGAAAGAAGATGGTGGGAAAGTTGAAATGCTGCTGGTGGGCTTATTGAAAAGTGCTAAACTATTCTAAATTATGTGATGTGGGTGTCTAATGTTTTAAAATGATCTTCTGTAGATACGTCTTGCATTAAAAATAATTAACACTTTAAGTAATTAATAAATTAGGGTTTAAAAAAAGACAGACATAGAGATTATACTATATGTGTCAGAACAACAAGCCATCTGCTCTTTTTGTGATGTAAACATGGGGAACTTCCTGAAGCACAAAACTTTATTTGGTTTTAGAAATAATGAAACAAGGCGTGAATTTGGAAACATGCTGACCTACAGGCAGATTCTTAACTTCTTGAAACATGTTAAAACAGGACAGTAAAAGCACAACCATCCAGTACAAAGAGACATTCCTTGTGTCAGTAATACTTGAATGTCGTTTTTTTTTTTTTTTCACGTCTGTTTTCAATTAGGCTAGAAGGCTTGTTGAGAGAGATGAGCAAGATTACCATGGAAGAAGAAAAAAAAACACACTCATCATGCAAGACAGCTATTTACGGAGCTGCTGTAGCCTCACAGGAATGGCTCTGCACCTTGACTTATTGAATATTGGAGAAGCTGTCGACAGGTTGAGCAACTGCCTCCTTCCCTCTGCCTTCCTCTACATTCGCTTTATTCAACACAGAGCTGCAGCTGTCAGAGTGAGTTTCATTCCTTGGCTGCAGCCAGCTGGGGTGGATGAGTGCACCTTGCAGTTTTACTTCTCAGTGACCCCAGGTCTCACTTAGGTCCTCAAGACATAGGGCAAATAACAGCCTATAAATATGTGGGCACATATTTATAAGCTAAGTTTAGCAAAGAGCCCCAAACTATTTTGGTTGACTCTACAGAATTTGCATTGTGTCAAAGATATGAAATTAAAGAAAAACTCACTTTCATAGGTTTTAGCACATTCTAGCATCTTTTCTGATCAGTGAGTGCAAAATATCTAATTGCTATAAGGTCATGCATGCTAACCACAACACTCTTTAGTGTGGATCCTGCTACTGAGCGAATAATTGTTATTTTCATTCATTTTCAGTGTGGTGACCCTGAGCTCAGTGGAATCAGACAACACAACACTGTGTTTTCTATGACATGTAGAGGGAGGCCTGCAGCCCATTCAGGTTGCAAAAGAGTGAGAGTGACTTTTTTGTTCTCCAAAGAAATCTTAAGATTTTAGGATGGAATATCTAAAATGCTAAAAACAGTAAAAGAAGTCTTCTCTGTACCCATTTGATTTCTTTTTTTTATAATCTACTTTGTCAGATTCAAAATGTCACCTCTGCTCCTAATATAAATAAATAAGTGTCCTCATCAGTAAGGCAAAACTTACTGATGACAGTATGTCTAACCAAATGTGTATGTCTAACATGTATTCAGGCCCTTCAAGCAACTCTTGCAGAAAGGTGACTAGAGATATATGAAGTTATTTTTTGTGTTTGAGAACTTCTAGAGATTTATGAAAGGATTCATTCTTTTGCTTTCTCGATGAGCAGTGGGTGACACCGGGGATTCCTTCACTCCCTGAACAGCAGATAGAGCAACAGATGTTCATCACTCCATAGTCTGGGAGCTTCCACTGGCTGGGTTGTTGTCTATATCAAACCAAATGATTAAAAGAAGGAGAAAAACCCATCGACTTTCAACAGATTATTATTGTTCTCAAACCTAGAAGAGTTCATTTTTTCAAATATTCTTCCCCATTTACTAACATAGGCAGCACTTCAAGATCAATGCTTCTGTTTCTTTTTTGTGTGTTTGCTCTGTATTCTCAAATGCTAGATGCTAGATGGCTGCTGAGACAGAGCCAGGTTCTGCTGGAGGTTTCATTCTGCAAAAGGGGAGTTTTTCTCTCAACTGTCGTGACATGCATGGTTGGTATGAAGAACTGCAGCAAAGTCAGACACAGTGTAACAAATGTCCACAGTCACTACAGGTTTGTCCAGGAGGAGGGAGCGAATGCTTCAAGTCAATGAATTGATGCAATCTATTGGATTTATTTGAATAGGATTTTTTTTTTTTTTTTTTTTTACCAATTTGAATATTAAACTGAACTGCATTGTTTGATAACTACAATCAATCAGAACGCATGTGTGATTGAATTGTATCGTTTTATAAATTGGCTTTTGGAGAACTAACAATTTTATGTTGCTGTCCTGACAGTAAATGTAGCAAAAATTTTTGTTTTCTTTTAAGACATGACTCCCATTAAATTGCAGATCATCTTAGTTATTTTATGCATTTGCTCCCACTTTGATATTAAAAAAACTGCCTGCTACAAATGTCAAGATAAGCACACGTTAACCACCCAAACCTTACCTTGATTTACTTCTTATTACAAACTAAACAGTCACAACTTTAGGCCTTTTTCAGACATTGTCTGAGAAGTTTATGAAATAAGTTTTTTTTTTTTTTTACATTATGGGACTCTCTACACAATCCTTTTTAACAATTTTTGCACAATGCCCTTACTTTTAAGGTCTAGTCAAGGTTCTCTATTTGACCTACAAGCAGCTGCAGCTCTGGTGTGGCGTTGCTCTCCAAAGGCACACAAGCCAGTTACCTCCAGCCCTGCTTACTGTGGGGTCTAATAGGCTGCAGCTGTGTCAGATTGAGATCAGGTGATTGATGCTGTAAATATTTCACCTCTAGATCGCGAAAAGCTCTCTGCTTGCTTAAACCATGTGCCTCATAATGTGTCTAGTGGCTTGATTCATCTGGCTGAATATGCTTTTAAAACCTTAGCCTCCATGTTGTTGCTTTTGTCAGATGTGAAATCTACATTGTGTCAGTTATCGTCTACTCACACTGAGGAAACTGAAGAAATTGCATAATTTCTCACAGATAAGACTGTGTTTTGGGTCATAAGCTGCTTTTACTCAGTAATGCTTTTTGATTTTGTCCTGGGGGGAAATTAAGCTTTTTTTTCCAGTTTCCTTCATCCATGGAACTTTGTTATAGTTTCATTTTGCATGTTGTGTAATGCAACCTGACCTTTATGTCTCTATGGCCTCAAGAGATTCCAGTGTTCTTGTAAATGCTCTCACACTTTAGTCACAAACTTCTCCTCTAGCTGCTGACAAAAGACATGGGCGCAGATCTTGGAACCCATTGGAGGAAACTTCTACGAGTAGTGGCAGGTGCAACTGATTGGAAAATAACGGCTAAGTTTACCAAAAAAAAAAAAAAAAGTGTTTAGGAAAACATCAGTTTTTTTTATCAGTCTTGTACAACGATGACAGATTTGGCTTGTAAAAAAACCTTCTAAAAATATATCCAGAATGTTTTCATATTTGAACAGACCACCTACCTTTAGTTACATGTCTTGGTTCTGTCAAATTTTCCTAGGTATGTTTCCTTGACTTCATTTGGCATTGCAACGAGTTCAGGGAAAGATGGTTGGAGTAATAAGTTAAGATACAGGAAAAAAAAAAAAGCAACAAAACTCTGGAACTGTGGTCGTTAAACAGTAGTTTCATATTCACATCATTGTTTAGTTGAAATTTGGCTGAGAAACTGCTTTGAGTAAAATCACTACTTTACCTCTAAGGTCTTAAAACTATTAGAGAATCGTTTTTCCTTAAAGTTTCAGTCCCTGTCTTGAAAGTTAAATGCCAGCAGCTACTATTCTTTTCCCTAACAAATAATTCACTTCATTGTCTTTTTTTTTTTTTTTTTTTTTTGTATATACTATTCCAAAGCCTAGATGCCATATTCAAAGTATGAACTACATTTTATAACTGTTATGTCACTATTTTAGTTTAGCAGCAGTGGGAATGGCTGTTACTTTTCTGTTTTATGTTAAAACAATGAGATCATGTATTAAAAATAATATCACCAGAGTCATGTAGCAGCACATAGCGAACACTTTGTACATTTTAATGAGCGACCTTTAGCCTGCCATCTGATCCAAGATTGTTGTCAGTATCAGGCCTGATACCAATATTGGAACATTTCATCCAAGCTGCGTAGAAAATAAAAGAGAAATGATTAGCTCTGACAGTCAAATAAATTGACCTGAATATTTTACGACTTACTCAAATTTAAAAATATATATTTATATATATGCTAACTTTTTTTTTTTTTTTTTTGTAGTTTGTTGGCTTTATCAGTATTTTTCTGAAATTTCAAAGGGTAATTCACATTAGGAGAAACAGTAATAATCAGTTGGTCACTTTGTACCAACTTTGAAGCATTATGCTGAAGTTGCAAAGTCTGGCTGCACCTCTTGTTAGTCCTGCCAAAATATACAGTTAATTATTTAACAGCTGTGTTTTCTGTAAAGTAACCTATGACATTTAAGAAAAGAGTACATATGAGTCTCATTCCACTGTTAGTAATGAGTTGAGTCCTGCTAAGGGTGCACAGCTGTCCCAGAGCTTTTTGTCTCTGGGGGAGTTAACTGCTCCAGGTTGATGTTACTCCAGACTGGGAGAACTTCCTTGTCTCTGTAATAGAGGTAAGATGGATTTTATTTGAAAAATTGTAATATTGTTTTCTTAAACTTAAAGCTGCTTTGTTGCTTTGTGATGCAAATGACTTTCCTTAAGTGATGGAAGCATGAATTCTAGCCCTTGACCAGAAAGTTTTGAAGAAAAATATCCGACCATCAGTTTCTCATTTTTGTGTTTAAACACTTTTGGGTTATGCAGAAGGACAGTGATCCAAACCAAACCTGCTGGTCTACTTCAAAATGGTAATATAAAGTTTTGGAGATGCTCAGTCAAAGTCTAAACTTAAATCTAACAGATTTAAGCCATGGCCCGACCTTAAATCCTCCAATACGACTGAATTGAAAAACAGTCTACAAAGAAGAATTGGCCAAGATTCCTCCACAGAAATGGAAAGACCTGTCACTAGTTATTATAAACACTTGATGGCACTTATTACCATCAAGTGTTTACCTGTTTATTTCAGATCATTTGCACCAAGCGAGTAAAAGCAAACACGGGGCCATGCTCAATGATGTTGAAAAGTAGTGGTTATCAAAATATGGTCATGCTGTTCAAACTGATTACTTTTCAATTTGTACCCTGCTCTGAGTTGTAGCCACAGGCAATAATGACATCACTGCGTGGCTGGTCTAGAAAGTGGCTGGCGAAGACGAGGACTGCGTGGACTGCTTCCAGAAAACACTGTAACCTTCCACTGAAGCAGTGTGGAGGTGTTCGATTTCATCCAAGTTGACAATGCCGCTGCCAGAACGGCAAAACTAATGTGAAGCGGATATGCCACCTTCCTGGCTCTCCCCCGGAGCCCCAAACCACACACTTTGTGACAAACGTTAGTTGGTTATAGGCTGACCTGAACGTAGTTGCCTCTGCAAGACGGGTTGTGGAGAATGATCTAAAAATCAGATGGGGAAAAAGTGAAGTAATCAGATGTTGTCTTGTTAAATAGGAATATCCGACAGCGGAGACAATTACAGACTAATGTGCAGCAGGTGCTGGGTGTCTAGACAAGCACTGCAAAGTTGAGCAATTTGCAGCACAGGTGCATCTTGGACTACAACCAGCGCATTGGCGTACTGCAGTGCTTTTAGACACCGACATGTCACATTCATGTCGGAGTCGTTACATGAAATGTCTTTGATTAAAGCACTGTGCTGAGAGAAGGCCAGATTTGCTTGCAAATAATCTCTCGACTCCAACAGACTTGTTTATTTTTCATTGACAGCTAATAATGCAATTTGAACAGTTCAGTTTTTGGCTTGTCAAAGTAACATAAAATGACTTGGCAAGCATTCTGGAATCAAACCCTCCAGACTTTGTGTACTTAATCATAAAAACCTGGTGGGTTTGGCTTCCTCTGTTGATTCAGAGTGGCCCGATCCAAGAAACATAATCAAATGTTCTTGAAAAAGCCAGCCTTGGTGGGCAACACCGACAGAATAATGTCACCTGATAGTCAGTGATATTGGGATAATGGTTTAACGTTACTCTTTCATAAATGGTCATGTTAGCGTAACCTTACAACAGGGCTATTTTGGCAGCTTATGTCCATTTTGAATTTATAGTCCGATCAGACAATGTTTTAAATATTTACAACCTTGTAAAGATATAAAAGCAATTATTTAAGATTTATATTCCAAGTTCAGTGCCTATTGATGTATGAAGTTACGTAAAATGGAGAAAAGTGCGTGAGCAACCCTCTGTACTGTGCAACAGCTCAACAGATCAACAAGTGAGCAATATCTGATCTATGTTAAATTTACTGTTGCGGTATCTGCAATGCCAGTTTTATTCCCTGACCTGTGCGACTGCTGCTGGCTCGGAGCCCTAGCTGGCTATCATTCTCCAGGGCTAAGAGGATAATGTGTTAGCTGATATCTTAGCTCGGTGTGGTGCTGAAATGGGAAAAAGGGGGGTGGGGGGGCGGTGAGGAGAAGGTAATGATGGACCACTCTGGTTTCTCCTTAGAATTAAGAATTTCGGCCCAATCTCAGTGGGTCTTGTTTTATTGGCAGGGGCGAATGCACTTGTTTCTTTGAAACCCAAAACTGACATTGGTCTGCAGCGATAAATTTGGGATCTGCTTTGCTTTGAAATGGCTAAAAATGTAAACTGTGAGCTTCAAATGAGACGTCTGACATAGAAGATCTGCATTCACTCGCTCAAAACATGACTTCAGCTCACAAACTGAAGGGTGAATGGACTCAGGATGCAGTGCCAAGCGAGGGTCCTCTTTCTCTCCACACACTGAGCCTCCGCAGTCATGGATCACAGAGCTGGAGAAGCAGCTAATAGCTCTCTCTAGCTGAGCCCGTGCTAAATACTCCCTCCTCTAAAATTATTCCTCAGAGAATCAATGGGCCCATTCTTTTGTGAGCTGTAGTTTGCTTGATGGTCCCAACCTCAATGTGAAACATTAGACAGCAATGGGGAAAACATAAAACATAATACTTGTGTGACCAGCTTGTCATTGGCTGCGTTAAGAATTTTGCCCAAGATAGTGAGGGAGAGGCTAACGAGGGTAATAGGCTTTCGGAAGATTGAATCACAGTGCTGGTGCAGAAGGAGGAGCTCTTGATAGCCATCGTTATAAATATTTTGATAGCTTTTTAGCAGAAACAGAAACCTGCAACAGTTAATTTCTACTTGTGATTTGTTCCCATCAATCCGAGTCAAATTTTCCAAATTTGTGAACTGAAATTCTTCCACTTATTTTACACAGAGGAACTTGCAAAAATAATTGTTTTTTTGTCATGTTACAACCACAAACTTCACTATGTACTTTATTAGTATTTAATGTGTTGGATGTCCAAAGTGCAGCCAGGTCATTTCCTGCCCTTGGAAAAATTTAGTGTGGCACCAACCTCATTTATGAATGGTACAAATTTAGCATGCCAATAGTTGAAAGGTGACGCAAATTAACACTTTCAGAAATTTTTTAGGGCATGAGTTTCTTTTTTTTTAATGGAAAGTTAAAATACTCTTAAATTGGTAAATTTGTGGCTCAACACAAAGGAATTGTCTTTTTCCCCCAACAAAGTACATTTAAACTAAACAAAAAATAAAAAAAAAATCAACATGAATTTCCTTTGATCTAAGTTCTGTCATTTTTTTTTAGATGCATCCCTGCTCAACACCTGACTCAAAAAGCCTGAATTCCATCACCAGCTGTCTCTGAACTCTGCGGAGGCCTGGTAATGAGTCGTTCGTTTGATCCAGGTGTGTTAGAGAAGGGATGCGTTAAAAAATTACTGGGTGGTATCTCTTGAGGACTGGACTTGGGCAGACTTGATATAAATGATCCATTGTAGATCAGAATGTTTATGATGTTAATCATCCATTAACCTCCATACCAGTTTCAAGTCTAATACAGCTTTCCTCATGTCTGACTAGCTTCCCTGTTTCTGCTAAAATAAGGCGTCCCCACAGCATGATGGTGCCACCACCAGTTTCCATTGTATTGAGTTCATATTGGGTGATGTGTAGTGTTATTTTTCTGCCACACAACTTTTCATGAAAGCCAAGCTGATGTGAGACCATCAGTCTGAGTCTTTTACTTCAAGCATATTAATTAGACTGAAACCCATCCACTTAATTTGAAATTATGAGTAAATATTCATTCCATGGACTCTCTAGACTTATGATTTTGGTCATTTTTCCTTCTTCAGTACCAGAGCAGGAACACATTTTCACTTATCGTGTAAAGTTTCAACATTAGTTGTAATTGATGGTAAGGTCTTAATAGGAAACACACACACACACACACACACACACACACACACACACGCACCCTTTTCGGCCTATTTTAAAGAAGAATCAGATTTCCTTCTCACAGCATGCTCAAAGCAGCACCTTAAGAGCAGGGGTCAGAGATGAATCCCAGACTTCTGCTTGGCATCCTAAACTCCACAAAAATGTCTAAAATCCAAAGTGGCGGAGAGCATTTGGTGGAAAAACAAATATCTCTATTTCTTGCTCATAATAGTGATGATCGTGTTTGTTCTCAAAGCCCTTTTAATCTTCCTGTAATTGTTCTTTCAGCCAGCCACAGGCTTCGCCGTGAGAGTTTAGCCTATTCCTTGACCACAACATCTCCGCTTGTCTCGCCACAATAACCTGGTCCTGGATACTTCACCACCCATAACTCACATCTGCCAGGATTTTGAGGGTCTTTCCTTCCCAAATCAATTATCACAGATTTGCAGAGATTTTCCCAGCTGATGAGGGAAGTCTTTTCTCTTTTTTTTGTATTCAGAGGCTTAAAGCACACCCGACCAAATTCAAATAAACCGTCTTCTGCGGTGAAGTAAAAAACCCCACATTACAACCATAAATTATTTGTTAAACGAGACAAAATTCATGATGACTTAACTGCGAATTCACACAATAATAATATCTTGGGGGAATTGCAAAGCTTGCGCAGAGTGGCACAGAACAAATTAAGCTGATTTAGACTCAAGTGTTCACAGCAGACCAGCAGAGTAAAGTACCAAAATCAGCTTAATGTGGCTAAGCCTGAATATTTATAAAATCAGTAGTAATGGGGTGCTCTCCTGGCAGTACCATCGCCTCCTGTATCAATGTGAATATTAGTTGAAAAACTTTGACTTTTAATGTTTTAATTGTTTTGACTTAAGTGCATAAAAAATGTTATTTTTATATAAAAATATTTATTGGTGGATCAAAAAACCCCAACATTTCCCTTTTTACTGATTTACAGTCTGCATTTGGATTGCGTTCACATTTCCCAGCAGATGTCAGACTGCTCAGCTTGTCTATTTAGTTACTATTTCTGAGCCTTGTTTGTACTTCACTGCAAGCTGATATGAGCTGTAAGAGGAGCCTGTTGCTACAAGAGTCTCTGCAAAGGTCAAACATGGTGGTTTGTTTTCCTAGAATCCCCTTGGGATGCAGAGGGGATAACTTTAAGGCCTTTTACCTGTAGGCAATAAAAAGAAACATCACCCCTGCCGTTAGTCAGCTAGTGACATGCATTTCCTTTTCTACCTCATGAATTGGAAGGTGTAGGCCTTACATTACTGCTGATAATGATGATAATTTCAGAACAGGTGTTAGCTTATCGTAGGCCTTTACTTCACTAATTAATAAAGTTAATAGAAGTGCTAGAACAAATAGAACAATAAGGTTTGTATGTTCCTTCAAGGACATTTAAATTTATTTCGATGCCTTTAAATTGAAAAGGAAAAGACGAAGAGTGCACATAAAGTTAACAGTTGAAAAACTAGCAAATAATGCAAATCTGAGATCAGCGAATGAGGAAAAATCTCTCAGTTTGTCCTTTGGAAGCCTAGGCCAATATATTTGTGACTACAGAGAAAGCAACCTCAACATAACCCTGCCCCTTAAAATGAGGGATGAGAGAGGCAGAGCCAAGGAAAACGAGTAAAAAAAAAAGAAAAAAAAAGACAAATAGGCATCCTCTGACAAAACACTCAATGTAGTCTAATTTCATAAAATTTTGACAAACAGCCAAAATTATCAACGGGTTCTGGGCCTAGCAATTATGACTCTCCTGGCAAATTCTCCTCCCCATGTCCCAAAATACAAAAAAGGTACAGAGATCCAGGAGGGCCAAGATATTTTCAGATTTTAAACTTTTGTTAACGTTAGTGTCATGATTGGTGGTTGAGGTGTGGCCCCAGTTGCAGAGAGGCAGAGGCAGAAGCTAAGTTTGTAGATTTAATGAATAAATAGAAAATACAAAGTCCACAAGACTCGAACACTGGTAGCGCCGGTGAGAAATAATGACAACATAAGATGAGGATCCGGCGAGTTGTGGGTGAAAATGAGAAGGTTAAACACTGTGAAGTTGAGAGTGGACACAAAGGAGCTGGCTTAATGAGATAACTGACTGCAGGTGGGAGCAGTTGGAGCAGGAGCCAGCTGAGGCGCTGGGAGGAAATGGCACAGGGAAACTGCAAGGATCTACAGGGGAACACAAAAGAGCGAGGGAGGTAACATACGGGATCTAGGAATATTTCTAATACTGAGGGACACTAAGATGGAGATAATAAGATAACTAGGAAGTGAAAAGGACATGAGGGGAAGCTATGAGGAAACCAAAATAGAAATAAGGCTGATCTAAAGATAAGAATTAAAGAACACAGAGAGTAACTAGGACTAAACAAAGAAATAACCTAACTAGAAACACTAAAAAAAGATGGACATAGATTCACACAAAAAAGTCTAACATTAGCATAAAGTGACAAACTCAAAAAACTAGAAACCCTACGGGAGGAGCTTGAAGATCATAAGAAATAATCTTAAGTTACTCAATGTAGTCTAAATGAGTGACTTACTCAATTAGACATTAGAATTTAAATCTTTTCTCAAACATCTACAACATTTTGCTGGTCTGGCTGCAAGTGGATAAGCTAACTTGGAACTATATTATCAGTGACATTACAAAATACAGAACAAATACAGACCAATAATGATGCCTTCTTGCATCTTGATAACAATCCAATAAGTGCGACAACTTATTTGTCAGACATTTCAGGTTTAGGACTAAAAAAAAAATACTCGTGGAATGTTAAGTGCTTTGTATCAGAAAAGAAGAAAGAAGTCCATGGCCATTAAAATTAATGATCTGGATTGACTTCTATGTAAAACAAAGAACACAGAAAATAGGCCACTGTATGGAAAAGGTCGCAGTTCAAGTTCCTGTGTGTTTTATGGTCTGCTGAACCATAACATTTCACCTATTTCAAAGCGGATAGGTTTTTACGTCCTGGACGAAGATGGATTCATAGGAATCTGGGCAAGAGTCAAAAGAACAGAGATGACTTTGATTTTATATTGGCTTACCAAGTTAATTATTAAAAGACTTGAAATCCATTTTGTCCTGCTACTTTAAATCTCTTCTTCTGATATGTTTCTGTGGAGACAGGGGAAAAAGTTGTTTTATTATGGGCTAACTTTTTAATATTCACTGAAGTTTATTTAAGCAACATTAAAAGTGTTTACGTTATCTTAACGACCTTTACAATGTAATTCCTTGTAGTTATTAAAAATAACTACATAAAAATATAAAAAATGACCAAAATCAAAATTCAGTCAAATGTATTTAGAAAGCATTTTAAATGGCTGATGTGTTTTTCTGAAGTGATCTATCTTCAGAAAACCAGCAATTTGTGACTTCTATCATATGTTTTTTTTAAACTCTTTAAGACTTCTTGAATAGAAAATCATGTAAATTGAATGAAAAATTATTGAGACTCTTTGCAACTTTTTAGTATTACTTTTTATTGTGCAGTTATCTCTGTCAACAAACATACAATGCAAAACAGATCAAACTCAATCAGACTGGATGGAAGGTGTCTGTTAACATCAGTTTTAATTCTAGTGTCGCTCTGCATGACGCCATCTGTCCTCCCATCAGGAGACCTAATCAAGTGATAAGTGCATTGATATAAACTCTTCAGGTCAGTTGATATCACAAAAATGTTAAGAACATTTTTTTTTTTTTTTTCCAAGAAAGAGCTGAGCTAAGTAGTCTCTAACAGCAAACTTGTTTGTGACACCATCAATTACTAAAACTGCAGGTCAGTGCATCTGTTTGGGTTTCTGGTGCTGCGTTGCTCTCCTCAACAGTAGCACTCTCTTTCCACAAGGCACGAGGGGGAAAAAAGCCAATCAGCTTCCTAAGGAAGCTGCTGCACCACAGGCGCCTGCATGAGAATGATACAAATCCCCACTGCTTTGGAAATAATTAATGGAGGGATCAAGAGTAGCAAGGCAGTCTCCCCAGCCTGGCGCTGACGAGGAGACATGTGCCACCAGTGGCCTAAGCTACTTGAACTGGACCCATGTTCTACAAATCAGGTCCAAGCTGGGAGAAAAAAAAAATGCCAGTCTTTTTTTTTTTTTTCTTTTGCAAAGGTAAATAACGCAAAATTGGAAGCTTCTGAGTTACACAGTGGAAGCTGTGGGTCTGCTTGTTGTACTTTTTTTTCTCCCCACCAATACAGGAAATTATAATCTGACAACAGAGTTTTGTATTTACTCCGCTAAGCTTTGTTTGGCAACTTTAAAATTTTCAAAGTGAGAGAAACACAAAACCAGAAGAAAACTGTCTGAGGGTAATTGTGCTTTTACATTGCGCTGTTTTCAAATGTTTTGGCTGCTCTTTTGTTTTTTACCACTGATCTAACATGATCACATCTAGCCATCATTGGTTTTGAGCTAAACAATTATGTTTTTATCAAGCCTTATGGAAACTCCTTTTTTCTCCTCTAAGTTTCAGGGTATTCTGTGAGGCTGGAAGTTGTTGTCGAGACAAACTGTAATTTTCCACTTTGAAGAATAGAGGGGAATCCTAACCGTGGTCACCCTGATCACGCAAATGGGAAAAAAAAGAATGAGTGGCAGTTCCCTCAACAAAGAGAAAACCCCTGGGTTCAAGGGTCCGCCTTGCTGGTTTGGCTTTAGTGTGCAGAGATGGAAAACCAGACAGTTGAGATATTTCCATGTCATATTTTTCATTTTCTTTTGTATTTTGATCTTGGATTATCTTTCCATCCCGTGTTGGCACTCATGCTGCCAGAGTTGCTGTGGTCAGATGGCTTACACAACAAGTGATGGGATAGCTGTCTTTCAACTGGAAAATCCAGCCTTAAGCTCTGGCACTGGCTCACGATCAAGTTTTAAATTGCTTTGTGTTTAAAGCTATTGTGTATTGGAGTGATTTCATAGGATTTAAATGTTTATCTTTAATTGTACTTTAAAACTGTTTTTTTTTTATAATTGCTGGACTCTGTCTCTTTTCTGTGACAGTTATCAAGAAGTAAAATGTTTAGATCTGGTCTAATATCAAGTTTTAAAACTACACATAATTACAAAGTTGTTGCTCTTCCATGCGAGCCATCTACTTACATCTTGTACTTAATCAAAAAAAAAAAAAAAAATCTTGTTTAGCAGGTTTCAGTATTAACCTAAAGTGGAACTAGTTTTATATTAAACAAGCAAAATGTAATCTTGTTACAGGGTCACAAAAATTCTTAAATTGTTCCTTTTCCATATACCGTGTTGCAGATTTCCTCAGGTTTGGCGTGTCCTATTTCATTGGATGTTTAATCTCAAGTATTGCAGTTTATAACCACACTCTTTGCCCTATAGATTCTAGGGGCTGTATAGTGAAACTCTTGTTCTGGACCATTGCAGCCATACATCATCAGCAGTGTAAAAGTAACCTGTCCCATCTCCTGTTCCTATTAGCAAGGGAACAATTCAAAGATTTGTGAACTCTGCTTTACAATGAAAGGACATAAGCAAACAACTATGCTTCTGCTCCAAGAGTTGTATTTTCATCAACTGCATAATCAAGCACTTTCACTTGACGTTCGTTATTGTCCCTTTTGCTAGATCTCTGTATCGTAGCTGGTAATCATATTGGTTTCACTCAGGACTGGCCTAGTTCTGAACATTTTTGACTTCATAATTCATTTGGGAGAAGGGCTCAAATTTTACAAGAGGTGCAATGCTTTGCACCTTTTGATGTACTTTGAATACTTGAAGCTGCCCTGTGGTGTTTGTCTCACTTTAGGGAGCAGTTGACAGTTTAATCTTTGCGATCACTTGCACGTGTAACCAGATCCAGGGCGGTTTTATTTAGCCTGCGGAGGTGACATCAGTCAGGGGCAAAGTGAAAGGTATTCCAGTCCCCGATGCCAAAAGGGCTTCATATACCTTTGACATTGTCAGACCTGCAGAGCTGACTACATGGGACTTGGTATTATTTATGTGTGTTTTTATTTTTAGCTACGGATGTTTATTTCATGTTCAAGCTTTTGAGTGATGACTATCAGGTCAGGTCCTTTTATAACCAAATCTAATAAAAAATCAAACGTTGCCCTGCAAATATTCAGTTAAAATTATGGTTCCCATGTTTTTCACAGGATGTCAGTGCCTAGTGTTTCATTGTTACATGCATGTGCCAAACACACTTTTCTGTCATTAGCTGTTTAAAGATTGTAGTACATTTTGTTTATTAAAATAATGAACTGCGATTTATTGTTTCCTCTAACAAAGGAAATGTCTACACTTGTTAAAAACCTCGTGGTCATAGAGGCACTTGGACCACCAGGGGGAAAAAAAGACGGAAAAGGAATGAAAATGGGAACCCAGAGAAGAATAGGGAAAGCAAGGGTGCTGGGTTTTACGGAAGTTTTATCTGGAGAAAACACCTGCTGTAGGTCAAAGACTTCATACAAGGCCATGGAGCAGAAATGATGAAATGCTCAGGCAATGAAGCATCAAATCTGTTTTTGATTCAAATTTAGTCATAACAAATTTTTATCAAAGCTTCAGAGCCACGTCACAAACATCCCCTCAAATTAATGTACATATTCTGATTTATTTTCATTAATAGGTCCTTCACTTATTTTGTCAACATGTCGTTTACCTTTTTTCACAAAATCTGTTCTGGGTCTAAGTCTAGCCCACAGGAAAGCCATTTTATAGAAACAGTTTTATTTCTAAAGCTGCTTCTTTTGGATTTTATAGCAGAGATGAGAAGTTTTTTTTAATTGTTTTATTTTTCATTATCTTGCAAATAATAATTAGCCTAGGGGGAAAACAAAAAACTGAATAGTTCTCAAGGAAAAATCTATTTCCAGGTTTGGTAAATACTTTGGTAAAAAAAAAATGCTCGTGGATAGTTTCCCCCCAATTGGTCAGGGACCACAATTTGTCAGGACAAATCATCAGACTGAGATACTTCCTTTCAAAACAGTGTTTAAGGAACCACGGGCATATAAAAATCAGCCCTTATTTTTAAATGAAAGGGTAGGTCCGTTTACAGTTCACATAACAAAAATTCCTGATCAATTTGTAGCTTTCCATCAATTTTAGATATTTTGCAACCACAAATGTTTGATTTTACATCTGCTTAAACTGCTCCAGGTTTTGCATAATGAGCAATTATTATAAAAAATGAAAGTGTTTAGCATTTTTTTTATGCTTTGTGGGATATCTGCCGGAGCAGACTTTCATTGGTTTTCCTTGGTGGATTTTAGAGCAGGAAAGAAGATTGAGTTAACTTTGTGCATGCACTGACATCAGCCACTGACCAAGGCTGTCATGCAGACATCAAAACATGCACTTAAGAAAACTGCACACTCCCTTTTCCCACATCCCATCCCAGCGCCCTTTATATTGTCCACACAATGGAAATCCAAACACACAAGAAAGATTTTTCCATGCAAATGTGAAATCCATACAGGAAAAAGAGAAAGCAGCAGTCTGAGATCCACTGTGCTCCCAAGGAAAACAACGTTCTCTAAAGTGCCTGTGCCGCCAGTTTGACAACCCCGTGCCTTTCAATTATCCTGCCAGCAATATTTCAACTTGACAAATACTGAAGGATATGACCCCTTGATCTGTGCTGAACCCAGCCTCACCTCATAACCGTGGTCAAGCCGGATTGACAAACAATACTGTAATGACTATAAAGGGAGTTTATAAATTAGAGCTAAAGTCATGGGGTTTAGAAGACACGCACAGATGCTGCTTTACACTTTTTGGTTGTAAAAAGTGATGCAAAACCTTCTTGAGTGAATAAGATGTCAGGAAGGCCACATGTAATTAAATTCAATCACAGGGTGGGCCAGTGTTTGGATTAGCTCCACTTGTATCAGTTTTAGATAATATGAACTTTTGAGGGGGATTTGCTGTCTCCCGTGACTTTGGAAAACCCAAAAATACAACTGATATTTTCCAAATAACATGACAATGGTGGCATAGTTGATGGTTTCTGTTTCATGTGGTTAACATCACTTTATTTTCTTCAAGATGTTTTGCTTTTAACATGTTAGGTAAACACATTTGGATGTCGATAAGATCAGCCGTCCCTGTGGACTTGGGACAGGCTGTGGGAAAGTATATAAAAGTGGCACTGAAATGATGATCCCACTTCAGATGGGACTCTTAATTGTTGCTGTCTGAACACCTCCTCCCAGTTTTACAGACGCTGTCGGCTGAAACCTCCTGACGCTAGTAGCAGTCTGCTGATGTGCTGTGTCGACTCCATATATTAGAAAGCTGACAGACTGCAGAGTATCACCCGTACGTCATAGACGTGATTAGGGTCATGAAGTGCAATAGGGCCTTTGTTCTGAAAGAGAAATTACCAAGAGCCCTCAAGTACATCAGATCCAGACAGATAAAAGTGAACCAGTTCAGGAGCAGAGAATTAGATGAAAGGATTTCAAAAATGGTAAGAAGCCTCTCATTTGTGTTGGACTTTATCAAGCCTGAAGACTCAAAAGTGCTTTTACACTACAACCAGTCATTCACACCCATTTACACACGTATGCTGGTAAGTTACATTGTAGCCAGAGCTGCCCTATGGCAGCCTGTCAGGCTGCCACTCAATGCACCACTAGCAGGCAAGTGAAGTGTCCTGCCAAAGGACGCAACTTGCAGCCTGAATCAATGTCACCCTATTTTATTAACTTGATTACTAAAAAAATAGAACAAGGTTCATAGTCAAATTTTGAAATGAAGGAACATTCATTTCAAAATGAAATGAATGAATTAATCATTCCAGCATTTTTGTTTTGGTCAAAGATGGGTAGGAACTAGTAGTGACATTTACTCAGTAACAGTATAGCTCATAATGAATTAAAAGGTAGTTCTTGGAGTAGTTTCTCTGCTCCACATGTTACTTCTTTCAAACAAAAATGCACACATATTTGCACAAACATTTTGAAGGAAGACCTCTTTTCTTATTCATCAGCTTCATTGTTCACTTTCACTTTCTATTTTTTTGAGTGTATATTTTCTAGGTACAAAAGCCCGAAGGATGTTATGCAGCGACTATGCTTGAATTCATCACTGCAAGCGTGACATTCTGTACCCATTTTAATAATGAATCAATTAAAATAAAAAAAAATAAAAAATAAAATGTAGGTCATCCAATCACTGGTTAAATCCTCATGCTTTGCCCTCAACTCTTCAATTCTAAAGGTTAGGGTGTCCCAGTTGTTTCTTAGGAGATTGTGGAATGGCCTTGTAGTGAAAGGGACTTTTCAGAGGAACACAAGGAAACAAAGGGGTAGGAGCTGCGCTTGCAAATCTCCTAATAAGTGCAAATATTTTCTCAGACAACATATTTTTTATGTTACAATAGCCACTGGAATGCCAAATTTGAAGTATTCCATTTTATCTTATATCACTTTTATTTATTGTTTATAGTTTAAAAAAAGAAGATTATAGATCAAATGTAGCACTTTATCAACGCCCCAGTGCTTCACATTAGATCTAGTCATTCATTCATCAATGCACACATTCACACCCTGTTGGCAAGCTACTGGATTGTAGCCAAAGCTGTCCTGGAGCAATCTGACAGAAGCAAGACTGTCACCACCAGGCCCTTTGACCACCACCATCAGACAAGGTGGATGAATTTTATTGACTAAGGACACAATGATAGAAACACAACTTGAACCAGCAACCCACCAATTACGGGACAAACGCCTTCCACTTTTGCCACCATCACCTCATAATAACTGACATTAACATCCAGGTTGTTCGGCTCAACATTTCTCTCCGTAGTGGAGGATGGTTGTTTAGATCTCACACAATTCCCGGTAAGCTTCATAAGTGTTGAACTGATACATTATATACGTCACAGCTAAACATTAGCAACTGGGTAAAATTTAAATCTTCTGCAGAGTCCAACCTATCAGTAAGAAATTGTTTTTCAATAGCTGAGAGCCCAAACCTCTGTACAAAGTAAAGCGTAAACCAGGGGGCTGGTTTCCCATGCAAATGTAAATCCTTAACTCTTCTATTTTCTAAGACCTGTCAAGCTTTCCAAGTCCAGCTGTTCTATGACTTATAAATGTTGAAAGCTCAAAAAAATAAAACAAAGCAATTTGACTATACTCGATTTAGCCTTCTTGTTGTCTCCTGAAAGTCTTGCCTTCTCTCTGACTCTTTAACAACCTAAATGATTCGAAGACATTTCTTTGCATGTCAGAGAATAGGTCCCTTTTACAAAGCATTTTACAGCATTGTATCTTTTCTGGCTGTAGTTTTAGAAACCCTCCTGAATATAATGCAGTATTTTGCATCTACAGGTTGAATCTTTGAGTTTCCAAACATCTAGCGATGGGTCTGTTGAAGAATGATCCTGGAAACAGCCTTCAATTCCTGGAAGCATTATTAAAAATATTACTGAACTTTGTTTGACCTCATGTACTCAGTGCCAGCCGCTGAGGTTTGCTTGCCCAAGCATGCAAGAATGTATAATTACTAAACAAGAGAGTGAAAATCAAAGCATCTGGCTCTGATCATAAAAAAAAATAAACTTTTAAAAATACAGAGAAGATGAAGCAATAGACAATTAAGGGTGAGTATTAAATAAGTGTATTACAATTTGCATAAGGAGATGTAAAAAAAAAAAAGAAAAGAAAAAGAGGAAGGCAGATAGGAGGTGCTGCCTTCAATTACAGGACAAATTCATAAATAAAGGGAGAGACCACAATGTACACTGACTCTTGTACAAAGTGTACAGCACAATAAATATTTTATCAAGTGCTTTTACAATGCAGGAGGAAAAAAAGGGGAAAAAAGCATTGCAATCCCAGGAAAAATATAGAAAGTCCTGGAAAATCCCATATCTTATTCTGTATGTCTTGCTCTGTGTATGTTGTGTGATGAGAAAGCTCACATAAAAATATTTTTTTCCACAGAAAACATCAAACCCATTCGATGTTGTGACACAGCCAAAAAGTTGCCATGTCCAACTTATTCAATACCATGAAATAGAACATGAAAGGCACTCCAAGATAAGTGCTACTTGTTTTTATAACAAATTTCTTGTTGCTTTGTGTTAGTTTTTGCTGCGTGACTGACACCTTTGCTCCATATTTTTACAATAGACTCAATAATTTCCTGTCTCATTTAATTTAAAAAAAAAAAAAAGAAAAAGAAGGTCTGTTTTCCAGATTGTTTTGCATGTTTCTCACAGAGCTGAGAGATAACTTGGAGCTTACTGGGATGAACCCACTGTTTTGGAGCAAAGAGGGAACAGAGCCTGTCTGGTATTCATCTGTGACATGTCTCAGACAAACTCTGACATCTTGTCATTTCTGGGTTTTGAGAACGAGCAGCAAAAACAATGAAGAAGAAAAAAAATACAACTTCTAACAAAGATGAACGAGCACAAAGGCTCCAACGGATAATTTCAGAGCTTTTATTGTAAAGCTTCATGAATATATTGTGCAGATATTTAAAAAAAAAATAAAATAAAAAATGACAGAAGATAAGTGAATACAGTGCATCCACATGTTACATCCCACGACATGAAGTGACTGTGAAGCAGAACAGAAAGGGCCAGGGAAGGAACACAAGCCACTTTCCCAACCAACAAAGGGAAGAGATTTAGGAACGTGGCCTCAGTCTTGGCACAGATATTGAGGATAGTCACGAAGTTGAATGTGGGCAATAAACAGCAAGTCACGCAAATGTACACTTCACATGCAACGCAGTTGGCGATTCACTTAAGCGTCTGGCTGAAATCGTATTCCCTTTGGCTTCACTCAGTTATGCCATCATTTCTTATTACAGCGGAGAACAGACAAAACACACGAGTGAGGCTGAATGCAGGTTATCAATGTAATGCTCACAAATTACAGCATGCAGTGAGAATCTAAGTAAACCACTTTTACTGCCAACTTAATTTGAGACAATGGAAAACCTTTTGGTTTCCCCTCCCTTTAGAGCCATCAGAACAGTGCTCCCTCCTTACGTCAGCTCTGCTCCCCTATTAAAATAATATACGAAAGGCTTGGTGTAAAATGCTATTAAACTGGAATCAATTCGGAGTCAAGTCCTCATCTCAAAGGAGGGCATGAACACTTCCCACAGTGTGAACGTTTACTGTATAAACGTCCTTGATGACCACCAGCGTTGTCAGGAAAAATCTTCACATTAGGACCTACATGTCTCCTCCTAATTGGATGCCTTTCATCCAATAGTTAGAAGTTGGCTTCTGCCAACCAGCTGGGAGGGGAAGGGCTCCACACAGATAACACGATTACATACAGTGGGCGAAAGCAAGTAATATCTGAGATGCTGGAGGCCAGCAATAGAGATATGAACGGACAGAGCCAACTGAGTCTCAAATCACCATTTTCCTAAACACATTACAGTTGGTTGTTAATCACTGGAGTAATTTATGAAAGGAAAATTTCAAACTGTGCACTTGTCCGGTGTTTGGACTTACAATGTTTATTTTTATGATATTGTTACTTTTATGATGTATAAAAAAAAAAATGACTTGTAATAAACAGAAATTCAGTTCTTATGTGCCTGAACATATATTTGTTTATGTTGTTTGATATTCAGTACTAATTATATTAAACAGGCTGAACATTACAGAGGACCCTTTATAGAGGACCCTTAGCTAGAGTTAATGCTCACAAGGAGGTCACAAAGGGTCAACATGATCTTGTCGAACAAGCGTATCTGCCAGCAGTAGGGCACAAAAACATCCTCCAAAGCATTTTATGGTTTAAAATATAAAACCAAAACTAGCCAGGGAGATTGCACAGATCCTAAAGAGAACACTGGAGAGTTGCAGGAATTTATTTTTAGTGTTGGTGGTTTTCTACTTAGGACAACAGTCTTTTGTATTTCCTATTTCTTTGTACTCCAGAGTACTTTTCAAAGACAGACACCTTTTCCTTTAAAGAAAACACCAAGGTCTGGCTAAAAACTTCCAAAACCACGTGGAATTATGTATTTGGTGAGATGAAACTAAACCTTACAAAACAATTTAACAAGTTAAGCTGAAACAGAATCAGAATGTGGTTTAAGCAAAGTGGTTTAAAAGTTTGGACACTTAGGCAACCAAGTAGCAGCTCTTTCATTTTTTGTTTTTTCCCTCCATCAAATGTATTTGTTTTCCAGTAAAACTGTACACTAAGTACATCACATTAAAGATGAAATAAAAAAAAATATGAAAGATTTATGACGGTATGTTTCTTACATCACAAAAAATCTTTAATGGGTTTTAAGACTTTTCACATCCGCTCTGATTATTGTGTATAAACTGCTAAAACTTTAGCTATTTTTACATGCTGTATTAACATCTTTGAGAACCATAAATCTCAGAGTGTTAGTTGTGGTCACATACCGGAGAAGGCAGAAAGATTCATGTTGTGTTTATGATGGACTTAGCAGACTTCTGGCCTCAAGGTTCAAAGAAATATCCTGAAACAAACAGGGAAGGAGCCTGACCTGACCTGCCTCTGCAGTGTGAAATTGCTAGCAAGTTGCATGTGTTTTTGTTCATCCCCTTCACCTTGAGCTTTCAGAAGATCGAGCAGATAGCACGCAATGGTGCAGCGGACCTGCGAAAGGGCCACCTTGCCAGTCCAGATGTGGTCTTCTATTTTTTTTATTTTTATTTTTTTCACAAGTCTAGTTGTGGGAATAAGTCTCCACAGAAAGAAACCTGTGTATGATCACAGTGCGCTGTTGCTTCTCAAGCAACAGTATTAGCCAAATCTGGAGAGGCTTTCATGGAAATATTTACTGGGTGAAAACCTTTCACACAAATACAGATTCTTTATAGCAAGCCAAGTGAGTCCTCAACCTTAAATCTGCATGCTGTTGTCATGGCTGAGCATGCATGTTGCAAAATAATAATGGCCCAGTTAATCTTACTGGGGAGATGGTGAAATACCCTGGATATATAAAACTGATAAGGTCAGCAGCTGACAGTAGACAGTCCAACAACCCATTGAGATCAAATGAGTGCCGTTACAAACTGAATCTCCTCAAGTTTTTCATGATAAGAGCATCACAGTGAGGCTCTCCAGGCAAGCTCTGCAGTCCCTCCGCAGATAAATGGTTTCCTCTTTTGAAAGGTCCCACTCCTCACTGGGATAAGAGACGCAATCAGTGAAACTCTTTCAAGCGCTGTGCTTTCATTAATGGACTCTCGAACATTGAAGCAGTACACTCTTGTTTGCACCCAGGTTAATTTGGACATAGTCCATGCTCCAACAGGACTTTCAAGCAAGACGCATTACAGTTCAGAAGAAAAAGGGCTTGGAGATATCTGTCATCTTAACAGTTGTTTTTGAGTGGCCACAATTGACAAAAAAGTAAGAAAAAAATACATTGTGTCGAAGCCACATGTTTTTCGTCTTAGTCACAATATGTCATATTTTTTGAATTAAGAAAATAATCTTTTTAAATTGTAATTTTTTTTAAGTCCCACAACAGATAATCCAAAGCAACAAGACGTAACGTTGATTGAAAGCAGAGTTTGATGACTATTAAAAGCAGATGGCAAAGGAATGTCTTAAAACACTGAGCGAGTGACCAAATTTGGAGACCTCAGCTCCTCTTTCACTGATGGGAATCTTTAAATACTGATTTGTTTCCAAGTATTTTAAATTCATGAAGGTTTTTGGTTTTGTACCTACATTGATGCATCTCGTTTTTCTTTACTGTCTCGCTCCAATTAGGTGTGGAAAACACCCAGAAAACTTAATTTTTAAAGAGATTAACATTTTTATCATTAGAAATCATCAGCTAGTGTAAAATGTATAGCACTTAACATGAGGACCCCTGTTGTTTAACCCTTGTGTGTGCGAGAACTGAGGCAAACATAGAGGACTGTGGCAAATGATACAATTTTTACTTATGTGGGGTCAGTTGGACCCCATTTCTAGATACAAGGGTTAAGTCAACCCAACTAAATGCAGAACTTGCTTATCTGTGCACTGAATTAGAAAAACTTTTCTTTTCATTTTGCATTTTATAACCCGAATGCAGCATATTTAAAATCTAAGATTTTGTCTGACATAACAAATTGGTAGTTGGCTAGAAAATGCACTCTAGATCCAATTTTAGTGTAAAACATAGTTCATGACTGACATGTTACAGAAAGCTGCAGTTTTATTTCCCTCAAACAATGAACATTTTAAACTCCTTTGATTTATCATAAAGACAACTTTGCAAAAGATTTGTCTTCTGTGAAAATGTTGAGAATATTTGCTCCTGGGTAATATTATTGAAGTTCCTTTTCTGACAGTGCACTTAGAACAACAAATAAGTGGCCAAGGTTCTCTAAATGTTGTAAAAGAGAAACTGGTGGCAGATTCAAGCAGACCACTTCTAACCATATAATATTTTGAAAGCTTCTATTTTAAATTCAAGCAAACAAGGGTGAATCAACAGAATTTTTTAGTGTCTGTTTTCCTTCGATTGAACATAACTCTGGTAATGGGATCACACTCAATATAAGCCAGAAAGCCAAAGATTTTTCTCTTACTATAGGGGTCAACTAGCAAAAATGGGAGGAAAATTCATGAAGTCCAAGCTAGACTTAAACCATCTTCCCGTATTAAGGTATGTCACAAATCTAAAAAGTTATAGATTCAAAATCATTACCATTTTCAGTCATATCGTAAGCTAGTCATTTTAAAAAAGATGTGAAAGAAAAGGCCAGTGTTTTCTTTGTCTGGAAGTAAGACTTGGGATGGTCTGTTGCTGCACACTGCTGGACATCAGGCTGAAAATCCCACAATGTTTTCCTTTTTGGCAAGAGAGACAAGTTCAGGTGTTGTACAACATTTCCAGTCAGCAAAACTGAGGGTGGTCAAATTGTGGAACCTAAAAGAGAGACATTGATCACTGTTAATTGAAGTAACACATTCTAAGTTTGTCCACGCTGTGAAGCAGCTGACAGCAGGCGAGCTAATGTCATCTTGTTACAGTTGTGCACCTTTAAAAAGCACAGAACAGCAAAGGCTATAATTATCTAACTAATTATTGCACAGTGTTACGAATACAAAAATATATCATTTTAATGCAGTATGGGAAAAATAAAAGTTGTTTTCTGTTTTAAGCTAGAGCTATTAAATAAACTTAAACCAGTACATGACAAGTGAGACTGCAGTTTAATTGGCCAAAAGGAGCTAGACTGGGCCCATAAGCTCGTAAAGTTCACCATTAATGCTACACAAGTTGTCTACATTTTAAAAAGGCATTAATAATTATTATGAGAAACCTACAAGATTTTCTAATCAGCTCTTTGACTAAAACCTGCAGGCAGAGACAAAAGCTTGAGGAAAACTGAAGAAGCCGTGCTTCCTAATATGGGGGAAAAAAAAAAAAAAAAAACTTTTTCTATCATCTAATTAGATTTTTATCTGCTTTGACACTGTTATGCAGAATACAAGTCAGTCATGACACAGTCTGGGAAAAGGGTAGACTCAACAGTAACAGATTAGATTCGTGGAAATAATGGTCTTAAACCAAGCCCTCCCCTCATAGTCAGAACTGGATGAGTTGTGAATGCACAGAGAGAAAAGGCTTGACAAGTTCATTGAGGAGCTCTTCATCAAGGACAGCTTTGTTGGGTCGTCAGGTTTGTTTGGATGTACAGATGTCAACCCTTCTAGGCAGAAAACAGGCACGAGTAGTTTTCCATTATTATGGCATGGAAATAAAGACATAAAAACATCTTGTAATTTATTGCTTGTAAGTACAACAAAGCAGTTAAGTACTGCAGTATTTCTTTTTTGTGTGTGTGTGTGTGTAAGTGGAAATCTTGAAACAATTCAGAAAGGTTTTAAAGATGAAACTGCTCCATAGACTGTAAGATCAGGACAAAACAAGCTGTGACAAAATTAGACTGTTTAAACATGTTGGGGTTACTCATCAATACATTTTTAACCTGTTTATTTAACCGTTCTTTGTTTTAAACATTCTTCTTATTGGTAGGGTTCTGTCATAAATCAGAGCACGGAGCTGTTTTGAAGCATCTGCATGTTTTCTCGGTTGTTGACTAAAGTGGTCGAAGAGGCGCTGTCATGTCCCACAGCTGGAGGTTTCTGAATCTTGTGACACAGAAGATAAATGCTTCGGCTGTGGGCAGCGTCTTTATTAATGAAAAGTGACATCATCGCGTGGTCTGCTAAACAGCAATCAAGCCTTTTTTTCTGCAACGCTCAATGCAATCCAGATGCCCTTTTGATTAAAGGCTTAAACAATATTGGAGAGGCAGGGAAAGGGGGCAGGCGCAGAAAAGGTCAACCACTGGATTCTAAATACAATTGTCTAAAAATAAAAACATCTGGATGGAAAATCACCTCCTCCTTTGGATGTCTTCTCTCTGCTTCTTCAAAGATGGCTGCCATTTGGTTTCCAGTAACAGCTCTCAATAACCTCAAGTCATTTCTCGGACTCCTTCGTGCATATTTCCTGCAACTGTGGGAAATCAATTGTGGCAATACAGGAATGCTGTTATGCTGAGATCACTTGTTTGCAGATGTGTTGTTAGTGATAATTTACAATTTTAATCTTATTTACAGTGCAGCGACGACAATAATGTCAAAAGTTTGTTGGTTTTTGCATTATCCACTTCTGAGCTTGAGAGAACGACAGTCCCCACAAGCAAATGGATTTCCCCAAATTTATGTAAACATTTCCAGTACCCAGAGGATTATGTCACCAAATTGTTGATTTCCTTTACTTTACTGCAGTGCTCCGAGAAGCATAGCACAAAAGTGTTGGGCAAAACAACAAACCAGATAGCCTATTACAGCAACAGTAATATAAAAAGCCTACAAAATGAAAAAAAAACTTAAATAAATAAAAAAATAAATGGCAATTTAAAAAATAGAACAGAAAAAAATAATACTGCATTCAGTGTTTATGAAGCATTTATGAAGCAACCATGTGGTGTAAATTCACAAACAAATCAAAGATAAACTGATCTAGCATAATATTATTACAACCTTCCTTATGGTGTGCTAGTCACCCTTTTGCAAGTTAAGCTGTGATTAGGTCTCTCCCATATGATTGTCGTTTGAGCTACATCAGAACATGCCCTACAAAGGTGTGAAGTGTGATTGACCTGCCGTTTGGTTCATATGTGGATCTGAGTCTAGACTTTGGTCTGGCCTGTGTCACAGGGTAAAAAGGCCTGGAAAGCACCTAAGTGGCACATGCAGTCATTTGGCAGTGGTACTGCAGGCCTCCTGTCCTGCAAAAGAAGGAGTTTGTGTAAACTAAACAAATAAAAACAAAAAAACATACCTGCAACAGACAAGGAGAAGTTTATTTGCACCGGGATTTTTTCCTTCTCCCTCTCAACAACGTTTAACCTATACTGACCACGAAAAGACGCGGGTGGTTCAGACCTACTGCAACCTGAAGTGACACACGAAATGACTCACCTGATGCTGGCTGGTGCCTCCTCAGCTCACATTTTCCCCCAACCGGCTTTTTCACAACCTCAAAGCCAAAGTTGAAACTGAAGAAGAAACCCACCCAGTGCTCTCAGGCCCACTTGTTTTCTTTAGCATATATGTTGCTGATGCAAGGTGGATTGAGGGATGAAAAACGAGGATCAGTGACTCATTTTATTTGCTTTATTCTGACGTTGATGATGTTTATCATGTTACCATGACGACCTTGCAGCGATCCTATGTTCCGTTAACTTTCCACCATTTTTTTTTTTTTTTCCATTTGTAAAGCTACTGTGTGTTTCTGGTTTGTTTTCATTGTGTAGGTACCAGACAAACATGCTGCTCTCTAGTGAAAACACCAGGGAAAGTCCCTCTGTCTGCTGGGCTCTCAAGTTCTCTGCTGCTGCAAAGTAATACGGGATAAATAGCATTCTTATGAGGCATCTTTTCAGGGTTAAATGATGCTATCTGCTGGTGTAAACTTGACAGGTGCCACTTTTGTAGACTGCAGGTCCCTATTAGTGTGGAGAACCACATTTGGAGGCAGTTGCACAAATTGTGCTGCAGGAGGTAAAATATGACTCAAAATGAAAATACAAACCACTGAATGAGGAGTTTATGGGCCCCAACTATTAGCTGTTTGTTTGCTTTAAACAAACAGCCTTTGGTGTCTTTTTTGTGCTGCCTGAACTACAACCAGTAATATGAAACTTAAAGATGAATTCACCTACAAAGCTGATGCAATTTATTGTCTGTAACCTTCTAAATAAATTCATTTATTTTGTGTTTAGTATTTGCATTTTTTGATGTAGGGTAATGTTTACTGTGCTTAGTAAGTTTCCATAAGGTAAAAGTATAGATTTTTTTTCTTTTGTTGGAGGCTAAGGAGTTATGATCTGTCAGTATCTTATCAGGTGGAGACAGCAGTTTGGGTGACCTCAGATGGGACACTGTTAGTACAAATACTTCTATAAAAGGTGCTGAAACTATTTGTTCAGAATTGAACACCAAAGGTTGGACAAATCAAAACTTTAATAATGTCCTTGGCCAGTGTTGGCCCCCCTACATTTTCAGAACTCTACTATAACCAAGTAGAGTTCACGGGATCCCCAATACCACAACTTTTTGCTTTTTTTTTTTTTTTTTTTTCTTTCCAGGTTAAAAAGATGCCTAAGATTTGAAGGAAACATTTGTTGATCTGACTCCAAAATAGTTCCATTTGCAGAGATCTGACCTGAACTGTACCGAACAGAGAACTTTGACTGCGAAAACAAAACATTCCTGATATCAAAAGAGGAACCTTGGAACAATGTTGGATAATGCTGGGGAAACATGGATTCTCAGGTTTTGTTTGAACTTGTGAAGTACATGTAGCTCTGTGTGTGTCGTCTCAAAAGAAAGCCAGACACTTTGAAATTCAGGCACTATTTTCATGAATGCAATCCTGTACTGAAGCTGCTGAATCTTTAGTTAGCTAAAGCTGTACTCTGCTAGGCATGAAATGCTTTCCTTTGCATCCAATCTTGACTTCAAATGGTACCGAAACAATGCGAGTCTATTCACTTGGACTTATTCATCAATTCAGTATAAAATGTTTTCATGAGAAAAAAATTATTGTGTTCTTTTATCTAACAAATTGCATATGGTTACCAGTTGAAACCACATACTGTATTGCTTTGTGAGAGCAAAACATTTATGCACCCCCCAAAGGCTGCCACAGGAGATTCACTTCAAGTATGTTTTTGATGGAAGAATAATATTATAGCATGATATAAAGTTCAAAAATGTCGATTTTATATTACACTTCCCCTTTGAGAATTTACATGTATACAGAAATATGGAGTTGGTCCCTGGGTGCGTTTTCAAATTGTAATCTGGTTGTTTTTTTGTAATCCTTTTCCTCTCTGAGTGACTACATGAAGATTGTTTTGAATTGTTGTTTCTTTTCTGTACTTTTGTTTATACACTCCTTAAAAAGCATACAATTCCACATGAAATAGTTTCATGAATTTAGAAAAAAAAAAAAAAAAAACGTTATAAAATTGTTGGTGGCAACACCATATCTTGGCACACATTTTGAAACTTGAAAAAAAACAACCAAGTCTTTGAAAGTGTATAAATAAACCTGAAAATGACTGCAAATGCACCATGGTAAATATTTAAATTGCAACAGTGATTTTCAAAAGATGGAGAAGAAGTGCGTCTTCCACAGTTGCAAAAAACAACAAATATGCTTATCTCTGTTTAGACATCTCACATTTATCTTATCGGGAGGGCCTTCTGATTTCTAAACACAGCCAAATCTCTCTTTCCTCTAGAGTCCAAAGAGACATGCTAAACAGCTCTACTCAGAGGATGTCTGTCCCTGTTTGAAGTTTATCTAACCACCATATGTATTTGTTTTCCCCAGCAGAGTAAATGATGATTCTCTATGCTCACTTATCATCCTCCTCCCCAACTCGAGCACATGTTATTTATTATGAAATGACACCTCAGTGTCTAGAGAGCATGCTGCGGTGGGCATGATTCATGGCAACAGACCCTGAGACACAGGAAAACCATTAAAACTGCTATCAACATCGTATCGCATTTGGTGCACAAACAGATGGAAACTAAAGAGTCACCGAGAAAAGTCAGCTCAGCATGAAGACAGGGAACAGAAAGAACTAGAAACCTAATAAATCTCAGAATCTGCTCAATAAACCCCCAAAGCTCAATGGAAATATTTGCAGATATAAAACAGCCACATCAATCTGTCAGTGTGGCAGTATCTACACATGTTGAATTAAGTGCAGTGTTCCACTAGTCTCTTTCAGTCATGTATGCAGCAGTGACATAGCGCAACATGGAACTTCAGGTGATGTATATAAAACTGAGCAAACTGAGCAATTTCATATTATTTATAAGCCAAAGTTCCATTGGACATGTCAAAATGATAACATAAATTAAAATTGTACAATACATATATATATATATATATATATATATATATATATATATATATATATATATATATATATATATATATATATATATATATATATATATATATATATATAATTATAGCTATTTAAATAATTTATGCAATGCTGCTTCTGAGTTTAAAATAATGAGTTAAAGAGATTCTCAACATCTACGTGTTAAGAAATTGAATCTCGATGGACAGCAGATGTTAAATTTGTATGAAGTCTTTCTTATAGATTAATTTAACAGCAGAAAAACAAGATATGCATCTTTGCCATCACTGTTAGGTCTTCACACCATGTTGCCGAAACATGCCAGTGTCCAAGATATCAGTACTCATTCTCTCTTAAACTCCTCCCTGCTGCTTAAACACAGCGCTACATCCTCTTTGACTTTTAGACATTCAATACATTGAGAGGTTTTAAGGCGCAGAAATGACAAAGACACCTAAAATCAATAATTTGAAGTGGTGAACAAATACTTTCAACAATATAATATATATATTATATTGTTGAAAAAAATTCCCTTCTCACCCTTCGCGGGTGGTCTCTTTCATCCTCTGAGCTCGGGTCCTCTACCAGAGGCCTGGGAGCTTGAGGGTTCTGCGCAGTATCTTGGCTGTGCCTAGAACTGCACATTTCTGGACTGAGATGTCTGATGTTGTTCCTGGGATCTGTTTGAGCCACTGCTCCAGTTTGGGGGTGACTGCCCCGAGGGCCCCGATGACCACAGGCACCACTGTGGTCTTCACCTTCCAGGCCTTCTTCAGTTCCTCTCTGAGGAACTGGAGAAGAAACTGGTATTTCTCCAGTTTCTCATGCTCCTTTTTCCTGATGTTGTGGTCACTTGGTATTGCTACATCCACCACAACGGCTTTCCTCTGTTCTTTATCCACCACCACAATGTCCGGTTGGTTCGCCATTACCATCTTGTCTGTCTGGATCTGGAAGTCCCACAGGATCTTAGCTCGGTCATTCTCCACCACCTTTGGGGGTGTTCCCCACTTTGACCTCGGGGCTTCCAGTCCATATTCTGCACAGATGTTCCTGTACACTATGGCCGCCACTTGGTTATGTCGTTCCATGTACGCTTTCCCTGCCAGCATCTTGCACCCTGCTGTTATGTGCTGGACTGTCTCAGAGGCCTCCTTGCACAACCTACACCTTGGGTCTTGTCTGGTGTGGTAGATCTGAGCCTCTATTGCTCTGGTGTTTAGGGCCTGTTCCTGGGCGGCCAGGATGAGGGCCTCTGTGCTGTCCTTGAGTCCAGCTTTCTCCAGCCATTGGTAGGATTTCCTGATATCAGCCACTTCAGTTATTTGTCGGTGGTACATCCCATGTAGGGGCCTGTCCTCCCATGATGGTTCCTCCAGCACCTCGTCCTCTGTTCCCCATTGCCTGAGACATTCGCTGAGCACATCGTCCGTTGAGGCTTTGTCCTTGATGTATTTATGGATCTTGGATGTTTCATCCTGGACAGTGGCTCTCACACTCACTAGTCCTCTGCCTCCTTCCTTACGGCTCGTGTACAGTCTCAGGGTGCTGGATTTGGGGTGGAACCCTCCATGCATGGTTGAATATATATATATATATATATATATATATATATATATATATATATATATATATATATATATATATATATATATATATATATATATTTCAAACATCCAGTCTTTGCAGAAAGTTCGTACAAGAGTTCTTCAAAGTTTTTCATCATAGATTTTTGATTCTGTTTTACTTTTGGTTTTATTTGGAATGTTGTTGACTTTTCATCTTGTTGTTGTTCCTTTTTTGTTTGTTTTGTTCCACTGATTGTGTCATTAACAAATTAGTATTTTAAAACTCGGATTCACAACTTAATGTCTGGACTCTGATTCCTCCACCACATTTGTAAGCGGTTAAATAAAAAAAACAATTTTTTCTTTAACTGTAAATATTATTTTTGCTGATTTTTCCCAGGCTTTTTAACAGGCTATCACCCATAAAACGGCAAATGATTAAAATAAAAAACTATTTCCCAAAATGTCAAACCATTCTTAATGGTTTGGATGTACTCTTGAGGAGAAATAAATGAATGCCTGTGGGTTACAGTCTGCACAATGGGATATCCAGATCATTTTGGTGCAATTAAAGACAGATATGGTAAATATGGCCTGGCCGAAATCAGTGCCGACACACATGAATGGTCTTGGCAAATGCACTCAAGATATCCTGTGAGTTCTATAAGCCTGAGCTCAAATGGCATAAGCTTGAACTATAAAACATTAACAAGCAATGTTTATGAAAGTAAATCCTTAAAACCCCAGAAATTTAAGTTCAATGATAAATTTCCCTTTTGGATTGCTTTCGTCTTTAAATGCACTTGGATACACATGGAAGCTGCTTTGAAAACTGAAGGTGGACATATGGCTTTCCCTTTCGTCCCTTCAATTTACTGATCCATGCCAGGTGGTATTATTTTCACATTGCCTTTAGAAGATAATGAGTTCATTCCAGGGAGAAAAGGAAAAAAAAATGCATATTGCCATACTACACAAGAGACTATCCTTTGGCAAAAATAAATGTTCATTTCTTTGTCTCAGAGGTGAAGAAGTCTGTTGCTTCCCATGAGGTCATCAGATGTTTCTGTTATTATCACAGAAAATTTATTATGATGGAGTTCCAGGACAACAAGAGAGGAAAAATAGCATCATGAATCGGCCTGCTTCATATTCTGTAACATGCTGGACAGGCATACTGAGCGTTTGACAAAATGAGGCAAAAAGGCAAAGTATTTTCTCTCTGTACGTCACATAGTATGGTGAGCAGATAAGATGGGAGGAGTGAATGGATGTTTTCACTCCCTGCCAGGTAGAACTGATGGTGTCTCTCTTAGAACCACAGAGTTGGGCAGCATCACTTGACAAAAATGCATGGAAAATGAGGGTCATTGTTCTGCTGGTCTCTGTTTTGAATTCGTCATGGCAGTGTATTTAACACTGTCACAGTGATGGGTTTTGATGTTAACTGAAGAACAAATGTGGATTTTCTTTGTAGTTTTAAAATGCTCCAGCATGAGCTGATCAGGATTATGCTCATGTCTGCAGCAAAACTTTACAATCCACTCAGGGCGGTTCTTGGTTTCCTAATTTTTCTTAATTTTGCAAACAAATGCCAGCAAATGTAAAGACAGTAAAAAAAACAAAAGAAGACACATTGTGTAGAAGATCAAATAGAAAAAAAAGAAAGAAAGAAAGAAAGAAAGAAAGAAAGAAAGAAAGAAAGAAAGAAAGAAAGAAAGAAAGAAAGAAAGAAAGAAAGAAAGAAAGAAAGAAAGAAGAGAAGCTGTTGTGCAACAAAGATACTTTGTAAACTATAGATGTACAGTTACTCAAAAAGACCAGAGATGGACGTTATATGATGAGACGGTCATAATCATTCATATCAGCTATTTGAAAGTTCAAGCTTAAACATTATTGTAAAATAGTACATATTAATCAAAGGAAAGTGAATCTAGAAATTTATTTAAACACATTTTTTAAAGAAAACAAACATTATTTTAAGAAAATAAATGTAATACGGAATCGTTTACCATAATTTTGTCTCTCTCATTTTGTACCAAATGTGCAGCTTTGTATGAGCAACACTTTTGGTTTGTCTTGGCGCACTGGAGTTTAAATCCTCCCAGAAATGTCTGATAGGAGAGTTTTAGTCAAACAAAATGTCCCGTCTTGTTAAAAGTGACTGTACTAGCAAACCCGGTTTATGTCAGCATTCCTGTGAAGTATGTGTCACTCTTTTTCATAATCACATTTAAAGTTTTAATCAGATTAAGCATGTACAATACAAGCATACCCCATGTGTGGTCTCCTGCTGCAAAACCCCGCCTAAATCCTATTATTACCCATTTTAATTACAGGATAATACCTGTGGGATATTGGATCATTATTGTTTCTAATATCATTAATAAGCAAATGATTTACATTACAGTCACATGCTTTTCTTTTGTGATGCCTTTTCACCAAATATATATAAAATATATCTGCTATTCACCCAATGAAGTTTCTTAAGAAAGTAGATGCTAAATTAGAGCTGCTGATCCATTGTAGTTATGTGCTGGACTTAAAATAAATAAATAAATAAAATACAATAAAAAATCTGTCAAACTCACTTGAGATATAATCTTCCACCTGTACAACATGTCATGATCAGTTTTTGTATTTGTTTTGCCTTTTTTTTTCTTCAAAATCCTTTTTTTAAACAAGAAAAAAAATTACCATCTGAGAAACAGGCTTCAAAATGCCTCTGGTGATATCACATAAAGCAGCTGATATGAGCTCTACTAAATACATAAATATTGTAATGTTATTTTTATTTAAATCAAATGCCTCAGTCAAAGCTCTCTATTCAGTTCTGTAAAACTGCAGCAAGACCTTTTAGGGAAGAAATTGATTTAGTTTCCAGGTCATTTTGGCAATAACGAAACACATGGAAGCAGTTTGCTAAGAGCACAAAGAGATACTAATAGCTGCATTTCCTTTTTAAATATCCTCATCCATGACAATTAGCTGAGGTGTTATTAAAACCAAATCATCCTGATGATGCATTTGATCATTGTCATTATTGTTGCAATGCTTCCTGCAGCTCAGATGCATCACCGGCTACTTTCTCTGAAAATTGCCAGATAAACAAACGTGTTAATTGAATCCTACCAGCAAACTCCACCATGCAAGTTTCAGTTCCACCATTCCAAATATGTTGTTATTGCTTTGTTGCCTAGCCCTAGTCCAATTAACCCAAAATTCATGTTTTTCGGATGTGAGAGGAAGCCAGAGTTCCCACAGAGAACCCATACAAACCCAGGAAGAACATGGAAACGCCACGCGAAAACACCTCAGGCCAGGATTTTAACACTGGAACCTCTTGCTACAAAGTTCCTACTGCCACTGTGCAGCCATATGCAATTGTTTATACCACTTAACATTCTGAAGACAATGTCATTGTTGCTTCAGCTTCCCCATCAGTTGGCAGTAAAACTCTGGCTCAAACATGTAATGGTAAATTCTTTGCAACTTAAATACATCAGAGTCTGTGTTGAACTTGTGCTTGTGATGTTACCAATACCAGCATGGGCAATACAGAAAGAGCAGTTTCTTTCTTCTGTGTGCTCTTTAAAAATTGTATCTTTAAAAAAAAAAAAAAATCATGGATGTAAAATTTACATCCCATTATCCAATCAAGTTTTTTTGTATTGTCAGTGTGAATTTAATACCGGGAAAAAAAATGAACCACTGTATAGTGAGTTTACGCACACTATTCCAAATTCTTCCCTGTTCCACTTCATTTGGCCGGAAATTCTGTCTTCTTTGATCCCAGTATTGAATTAAAAGTGTTTTCAGTCAGAAGTCAGTAAGCACAGGGAGGAGCAGGGAGGTCTGAGGAAACCCCACCACTGAAGGTGTCAAAAGAGGAGGACAGATGTTCTGCTTGTCTGCTAGTGAGGTCACTGTGATGGCTTTGACTTCATTCACACAAGTCAGCAGGGCTTCTGCAGCCAACGGGTCATAAATATGTGCCTGGGATCTGGAGGCAGACATTACCAACATAGCAGTGCATGACCTAATGATCTGGCAGGCTTTAAGTGGTGTAGCGTGCTGTCTCGGTGTGCCCATATTACAGTTTCTTCATGCAAAATAGATTTAGTGTTTTAGTGCAATAGAAGAAATGTGATACCAATAAAAAAGGGCATGGTCATTTCCAGCTGAATTGAAAATATTGCTTTTAATGTTTTGTAAAATTTTCACCAAAGGACGTTAATAAGAGAGCAGAAAGATATACTTTGTTTCTTAGAAAATAAATATTTCAAGTCTTTGCACTCAAGCTAAAACATTCTTGGCAGTGATACCTCTACAAACTGGTGAATTGAATACTTCTGAGTTTGATAAACAGTCACATCTGAACCAATGGTAATACACTGCCCACTTTTGGCAGGAATCCCTTGTAACAGAATGGTGACCATTATAGAAACCATCTAGCACCAATTACTTTAAGTTTTAGCAATTTATGCTTAGTTGCTTTAGTCTATTAAAAATGAATCATAAATCTGATATTTTGCTCTAAAACTTGTTGTTTTCCAAAATGATGGTGTTGATGTTCATGTCGCCTTACAGGTCAAGCAATTCCAGTTGCTAAGCTCCACAGAGGATTTATTAGAACCAGATGGGCTGTGTTGCCTTACAAGCTCAGCAGAGTCAAAAACACTGGGCTGGCTTCTCCCAGGCCTACTTCGGGGGAACAGAGAGCGGCCGGTCCACCCATTTCCTTTCCTTGCCCTTCCCAGGCATGTCAGTGAGGAGCCAAGCCAAAAACATCAAACCTGCAGTGGCTTTTGGACAGGCGAGGGCTCAAACAGTGTGGTAATTACGGATGGCAAGAGGGAAGGTGTGTGGTAGAGAGGAAGGGGTTGCCAGGCGGAATACCTTGGTGCCAAAGACTTTAAAAGAGCCACAAATGAACTAAAAGAGAATAAACAAACAGATTACTAAAAAGCCTCAGCTCTTTCATTTTTCTCCTTATGTCAATTTGTTGACTCTGACGGTTACAGTAGAAAAGATCGTCTCTGGTTTTCTTGATATCCTTTGATAAAAAACAGTGACACAACGTAAGACCCATTAGGTCACTGAGTTGCGATTGCAGGGAGTGATGAATAATAGTGAGGATCAGTTGTATCTGATCCTTTCTTTTGCACTGTGGCTCTGAAGCTATGATCATGTACTGAAGATGTGGATCTAGGATATTTGTACAACCATTTATTAAATAGTAAATTTACTCAATTTATTAAAATACCTGCCATCATGTATTTCCCACAGCAAGTAATTCAATTACTTTCTATTGGCTAAGTCAATGCAAGGCATTTACAGAAAAAGTCATTTCAGTTTAATCGCAAAATAATCCAAGTTATCAAACAGTTCACCAAGTACACCAGGCTCGGTTAATTATTCAAATTAGTTTAAAGGTTTCGATCTAAGAAAACTCAGCAGATTGAAGCAGTCATTGACTTGCAGCATTCATTCCTTCTGGATGAGCATGTAACAACAGTAGGCCATCACTTGCATTGTGTTCCTGACTTTGCAGCAGTCCCTCAGCGTGTATGTAGCGACAGTGGAGAGAAACAAAGTCCCAGATAATAGAAAGCAATCTCCAGCAGAACCTTGCTCAGTACCGGTGACCATCTGCCACGACCAACTGGGGGTTTGAGAAGACAGAGCAGACAATAAAAGGAAACAACTGAACAGACGTAGGATTATCATGAAATGTAAACACTTGATAATAGAAGAAGAGGAAGAACGATTAAGTGATACCAGGACTATTTCAGCTGATGTACCTCCCAGAAGGTACCATAGCTAAATGGAAGACCAGACTAAATGCAGCTTCTATGGAGAGACAAAATTGTACAAAAAATAATAATAATTAATGGTTAAAATGACAACAAATAATGCTTTTAAAGACCTCAAGATAACCAAAGCCAGCCTAACTATAAGCTTTATCGAAAAGGAACTTGTATGGTCTAGTCTTAAAAGTAGACAAGGTGTTTGCCTCGCAGACTAAAGCTGGGAGCTGGTTACATGTGCATACTCAGTCTGAGCCTGTTCTAAGGACACATAACGGAACAAAGATGTGAACCAGAGCATGAACAAAGATAATTCAGAGCTGAACTGTAAAAATAAGGAGCTTGAGTGGCAGATCAGATGAACCACACGAAGATGACGATGCATTGCAGGTGAATGGCACAAGTGATTACTGGTGAGCATGAGTACAATGAAAATGGGAGGGAGAAAAATGAGAGCAACTAAAGAGAAAGGCTAACAGTAAGCTAAGAAAACTAAATAGAATGCATAAAGAACAAAATGCAAGAATAAGCTTAGCAACTAAATACAAAGGAGGAGACCAGGATGAGAGTACCTTTTGAGGAATAATTAATTCAGGTGCGAACAGCAAATGACGAGACATGAACTGGAACTGTGTCTGTATCTGGTGCATTTTTAGTAAAAACATCTTTGTCCTTCAATTTGTGAAGGATGTTTGTGTACAGCTAGTAGACCATCCAAAAGTTTCAATCAAGCTAGAGTGGTGATACTTCATAGTAACATTACTAAAGTAAAAAGTATGTTATAAATCTACTCCTAAAAGTTTGTTTTTTCCCAAAATGTTACTCAAACTAATGTGAGTGAGTACTTTCCGTTCCAAGACACTGAGTTGGCCCCATATGAATGTAACTTAGAACTGGCTTTGTTCTTTGTCATTTTTCTGCAAAAAAAAAAATACTAATCTATCGATTGATAGATATTTATAAAAACATTATATGTGTTTCTATTTTATTTTATGACGTTAAGGGGAATACATGTAATCCTTATTTTTCCACTTAAAGCATTGCTGATAACTACAGACTATAGGGATCACCATTAAAACGGCATTCCTAGAGTGAAGTGCTCTTTTAGGAATATATGGAATAGTCAGATCTCTGATGTATGATG